>NW_008795251.1:128695-198706 GCF_000699145.1 Aptenodytes forsteri
TGACACTTAGATTTGAATTGTTTTGGATTGTTAGTTCCAGAGATTTTTGTTGCCTTTTGAAATTTAAGAAAAAAAAAACTTTTAACAGATGTGCAGAATATTTTAGTATGGTTTAAAGTATGTGGTACTTTGGGGACAGGCTTTTGGAGAAAGTACCTCGCTGATCTAGACCCTCCAGGAGCCAAAGGTTATTATCATCTATTAGTAGTTATGGCAACCTATCTGAAATACTTGTTAGTTTTACTGTATAAAATAAAAAAATTGGACACTCCACAAAATGATGTTGTCCCACAGCAAATATTTTAGTATGGTTTAAAGTATGTGGTACTTTGGGGACAGGCTTTTGGAGAAAGTACCTCGCTGATCTAGACCCTCCAGGAGCCAAAGGTTATTATCATCTATTAGTAGTTATGGCAACCTATCTGAAATACTTGTTAGTTTTACTGTATAAAATAAAAAAATTGGACACTCCACAAAATGATGTTGTCCCACAGCAAACGGGGATATATTTGCACAAAAATATTTGAATAATACAAAAATAGCCTTTACAGTGAAGATAAAATTTATAGCAGAATAAAGAATGAATTGGTTGTATTCACACACTTTCTGGCCAAATTCTTATTGTTTGGTAAAGAAGCATAAGAAAGAAATATTGAAGTGCAACATTGCTCTGTAAAGCATGAACTGTTTCTAAACACTGAGGCAATGAAACAACAAACAATACTGGCAATTTGCTGTATAAACCCATACAGATAAGCCAGGACAATGTCTGCTGTCCAGGACAGCAGATAATTCTATGTGACTGATACACAGGAAAAATGTTCACAGTGGATCCTGAAAACAGAAGAACAAATAATGTAATTAAAATGCAAAAAGCTTACTTCCAATTTCACTAGAGACAGTAAGAACTTTATTATTGACTGTTGCAGCCAGGCTGGAACCCACAGTAAGTCTCAGCATCTCCAGAACTTGCTAACTTTGAAACATCTTGGCTAATGACTGGGTCAATGATGCAGACTGTGTTATTGCCATTCCCTGATTAGCTGAGCAAACAAGCTCTGTTAGCAGACATATATATGTATATTAGCAAGGGGGAATGCAAAAGTACTCATTGAAAGTCCCAGTTTGAAAGCAGTCAGGCAGATTCAGTTGTTTGCTCAGTGTTTATTGAAAGTGAACATAAAAAGCAAGCAAATAAAACCAGATGTAATTCATTTTTTCTGACATTCAATAGTACAAAATTCAATAGTATAGAATGCATAGTCATGCTCCTGAGAACCAATAATATAAAATTCTGCTATAAACTCAACTGAGAATCCATCAACTAGAAAGACTGAGGAAGAGAAAGACCTGCGTAACCTAGTTAATCACAGGGGATGACTGTGAGTCACCAAGGTATTGCAGTCATTAAAAAGTTAAATGTGATCCAAGGATGCTTTTGATGAGGCATTTCCAGTAAAGAGACAGAGAGAATATTATTTCCATTCTATAGGGTACCAATGAGCCTTCATGAGAAATATCTCAAGCTGCATACAATTCTGGCCATACATGTCCATGGAAGATTAAGTGAAGCTGGAATAAGTGCTGAGAAGTGCTAACGGGCTGATCCGTAGATGGAGAGTCTGTCTTACAGGAACTGACAAAAACAATTTGGCTAGTTTAATCTAGCCAAGTTATAGCTGGGATAGGACACAACAGCATTCCATCAAAGTGCTAGGGACTACTTAAAGTGAAGTAAAAGGGAGTCTTAATGGTAGAGGAACAAACCAGTACTACAGGCACATGAATGCAGATAGGTTGGAAATCTGAATTAAAAAAATCCTGCCATTTAAGCAGAAAGACTCTTGGGGAGTGTTCACTTTCATAATGGTTACAGAAGACCTAACCAATTCTAAAATGGATCATGATAAGTTTTAAAAAGTAACTGTAAAATGACATGTCTGTGATAAGCTTGTTTAGGACTTGCCAGATTATCACACATTTCCCAATAATTCACTTTAAAAAACGTCTGGATATTGTTCACCATTATTCTTCATTGCTTCCCTTGTCTAGCTATTTAGAATTCTATGGTACACTTAACTTCCATGGCAGATCCTTATTATATATTTGGAGCATTCAGTAAGATTTTCTCAGTTCTAGCAGAACAGTTGTAGGAGGTTGCTGATACCCCCCAACCGCCTCACTGTGGGAACTACCAGTCATTTGTTCCCAGATTAAAATTTCAGTTGAAAGAAGTTCAGCGGTTTCTTCCACTGAAGGAGCCATTGATAATTCTGTCTTATAGCAAGCAGAACAGCATTAAGGAACAGCAAAGTTAAACGAATTCCAAGACACAGACATATAAACATCTGTATTTCTAATGGGCATAATAAATCTTAACTCTTGGGGAAAAAAAAAAAAGGAGAAAAAAACCCAGCACATTTTGGCTAGCTTGATAATTGGATCAATTTTTCACTTATGGGTTGTCAATAGCTTGACATTTTAATGCATGAACAACAGTTCTCAAAAGTATTTTAATTAGCACAGTAGGGCTCAAACCTAACCCTAGTCTTCTAATTGCAGTGCTAAACCATGTCTGAATATCTATTTACTAAACAGAAGTTAATTAAAAGCGTGGATCCATACTATACACATAGCATTAAACTGAAAGCTGAAAGGGTATGCCACCTGCAGAAAAATAGAACTAAAGTGACAATTAAGGTTCTTTATAGGCTCATGAACCCCTCTCTCTCCCTGTAACACTTTGGCTGGTTTCATTGTAATCAAAACACAAACAAAAGGAGATGTCCTATTTTACATTTTATTCTGGATGGATTTTTAAAAGAAATGAGCTTCTGAACAAAACTCAGGATGAAATAGTGTACAGTTTAAGGTTACATTTTCTCCAGTCGTTTCTCTCAGTCATTTATTTGCTCCTGAAATTATGCTAATGCTACTACTTGTAGAGTTCTTCTAAACCAAAGCAGTTAAGTGATCCATATTCAGAAAACCAAGGAACAAACCTTTGAAGTGATCAATTTAGAGTACAGACTTACAGTGGTTTTACTGGCACAGCCAAGGAATGCAGTAGGTTGCAACACAGGTAGGGAAAAACAATCCACTACGAGGAGAGGTGCAACTTCTGTAAGCCAGGTTTGACATGAGAAGAATAACAACCTTGAAATGACCTGTAAGGTCAAGAAAATCTGAACCTTCTTTCCTCGAGAAACAAAGTCTTGGTTTGTTTGGCTGCTTTTTTGTCTGTTGCTCTGTAACACTCCTGCCAGTGATTATTTTTGTACATGTTGACCACTCCCAGCTAAGAGGTAGGCATCTCAAAGAATTTGGTCACACAAAATGTGTGATTCCAGGGAGCTAGGAGAGTTTGGACAAACACTTATATGTCCAAAATTGCACTGGTAACTTAAGGTGTCTTTATTTAAACAAATATTCAAGCACGTGGCAGAACCATTCTCAGCAGGAAGAGCAGGAATCCAGGAGGACCTTTTCATTAAGGAGTTCATTAGGTCAGCTCAGTTGCTCATAAAATCATTGCCTCAGTGCTCATCAAAGTATTAATTCTTGTTCTTATAGGCAGAAGGAGTAGCCCTGCTGCTAATCTTCAGTTCCTTGTCCACAGCTGCATTAACACTCTACAGACGTTTTGGTCCTGTAGTGCTCACAACTTGTGAAGTGGCAAGAATGACAATTAGGTGTGGTCCAGAGGTAAACGTGCTGGAAAGATACAGATCAAAAGCAGACTCTAAGGAGCTAAGAGTGAGGGTGCTGGAAACAGTTTAATCCATCCTAATGGATTTACTAGTCACTTCAAATTACCTGAAAGGTAAACAAACTCACCCTGTCCTACGTGACAGGCAGTTGATACCTAGGAGGCAAAAAGTTTTGAACTTGACTGTCAAGAGAGCTGGCAGTCATTCTCATGTTCTTAGCAGTTTAAACACAAGCTGGATTACTGATTAAATCCTAAACTTTCCCTCTTGCATAACAGTGGAAGCATCTATAAGAAAAAGAAAAGCTATGCGAAGAGGAAAGAGGTACATGAAGAGGAGAGACCCTGCTAATTTTGCTGGGAGTTCAGCTGTTGTAAAACACCAAGGAATCCATGCTCGTCTCCACGTACCGACAAACCAAGCTTCACTGATTTTGCTGTCTATAAACCAGTGTTTAATTCTCAGTGGTCTGAGCTTGAAGGTGGAGTAACCTTCTACAAGAAACCTGTGTAAGAAGGTCATTTCTAGAAGAAATTGTTCAAAACATCAGTGAACAGCATCACAGGTGGGCCAGAAGTGGGAAAGAGACAGGAGATGGCTAGGAGCAAGTTCCCTGCAGTTTCTGGCGTTACGCTGCTTGAAGTAACATGAAAGTCTGTTCTGATAACTAGCTGATGTGGGGTGAAGGGATTGGAAGGATGTTGCTGCGACCACAGCTCTTACATTCCCCTGCACAGAATTTTGATTTGCTCCACCTAAAGACTTGGGTCTTCTGGTACTAAAATATGCAGTCTGATTTATCACACAACTAAAATAAAAAGCTGAGGTGGAGTTGCAGAGATTCACAATTACAAATACTAAAGACTTTGTTTTCCAGTGAAAGCTACATTGAAGTAAAAGAAGTCAGATTTGTTCCATTTTGAATGCATACATTAAGAAGTGGCTTTTTACATACTACCTCTTTTTAAGGAAAAAAACTGAAAAGTTCATCAGTTTTAAGGCAGTTCAGTAGAAAATTATGCCAGTAAATCATATGACTACATTTGAGGTACTTCTTCTGAGTAACTGCAGTATAATTAAAAACCTGCTACAGGCCATTTAGTATAAAGAACTACCTGTGATTTTATGAGTAAAATGGAAACGCATATTAATATATTGATAAGGTAAGCAAAACAGAATGTGAAACTTTTCTACACTGAATCTTTTTTTCAGAAAATAGTTACTATTTCTTCTTTTTACCCCAAACTTAGTAAAGTGTTCATCGCTAAGGGAAGAAAAAAAAAAAATCTGTGAAGTTACAAATGTGTTGTCAAGAAGACTTTTCTGGAGGCACAACCAACCTTAACTTACTGCAACCATGCACTGGGATAAGAGTCTGCACCCAGACAGCTGCCATGAAGCAATGGTGAACAGTAATTTGTCTCCATGTCAAGTAGCAGCTTTAATTGCCAACATAGCTGACACCCAATCCAGACCTCATCTTCCAAAGAAGGGGGGTAGACAGCTTGTTTTTTTCACAGAATAATTTTGGTGTACTTCTCTAAATCTTATTTAGCCCTATGAGATGCGCACTCTATAAAACTCCTTCTCCACAGCTCAGGTCTTTGTTTTCCAAGGAGCAAGTCCCAGCTCTGACATGCCCCAGCCATCCAACCTTAGCTCATACTGCTGAGGAAACTGCTAAATGATAAGAAAGTGCTGTGAAATAGGCTGCAGAGCAGAGACATGCAGGATAAAAAAGGTAAAATTACAGAGGTTGGGTTGTTCAGATGGTGATTATTAGTAGCCCAAATATTCAAGATGAAAAGCACCAAAATGGTAAAGTATAAAGTCCTAAAGGAAAACACAGAGACTTGGGAGATGATGGCAGCTTAGGAACATTGAAGACTGGGTCAAGGAGGCAAGGAGGTCTAAAACTTCCTCTCCTGACAGGTGGCTGCCTTGCAGCAAGACTCTTTGATGAGCATAATAATGCATTTAGTTGCTTGCTAACCTCAGTTCTCAGTTGTGCATTTTAGCTAATAATCATTGCTTTTAAGCAGTATCTATCCCACTTGTATAGTCTCTTTACACACGGATAAAGATGCCTGAATAAAGTAACTCAGACAGAGTGACAGCCATTATATTACCTAAAGCCACCTTTTCATGAAAAAAAAAGGATTCTTTAGAACATGCCTATCATCATTTAGATATTCTATTCTCTTAGAACAACTGAACGCACATGCAATGCCAAGAATTTTTACCTGGTTTATGCTGGTTTTCAGGTAGGCAGGCTCAAAATCTGTAATTCTAAGGATTCATGCACGAATAAATGAGCATGACTTAACCATGTAATAGTTAGAGGAATTTCCCACATGCAACCACTTCTTGAAATACAAGTTATTTCACCCAATTCAGTGCACAAAGCACAGCTGAATCAGCTTTCATTTGCCTGGCGTTAAGAACTCCTAAGTTAACATTTGCCAAGACTCAGCTATCACATTTCATATATTAAACAGCCGTTGCATCATGTTTTTCATCTCTAAAGTTAGGGTTATATAGGGGGAACTTGAACTGTGGGCCCGAAAAAAGTACATTTATAAAGGTATAGGCAGATTTCTATAGCTTTCATCTAATTCCAGCTTGTAGGCACAGGCCTAGGGCAGCATTACAGTGTGCTTCACTTAATCCTTATTCAATTTTCTCAGCAGTCTGTTTTGTTCACAGTGCAGTAGTACGAAGCAAACTTTAGCTGTGATCCAAGTTTTAAAACATGAGTTTGCATAAAGATTTATGTTGAAATGATTTTCCCAAACACTGATGTCATTAACAATCACTGCTCTACTCTGATGCTACCGCTAATAACAAAAATGATCACTGCTAGCTGAAACAGGAGAAAAAAGTATCTATCTGGGTAATGGATTTTGGTTGGATTTTTTGCCTTTCCTTTTCCAGTATTTGTCTCAGGTACATCTTGTTAATGAGACAATGTGAAGAGGAGGCTATAAGACCTTATGTATTTCATAGTTACTGGAGGTTGTACTGAAACAGAAGTACCTGATAGGAAGCGGTGCCTAACTCCCAGTTCCCCAGGAACCAGCTTACCCTTTTTTAAATGCAGTTTTGAGGGCCAGTAATGGATTCCCTCTGGGTATATAAGAAAAAACAAACTTAATGAAACTAAGATTGAATCTTTCACTGGTTTAGGGCCACATTGTTAACTCTGACGTTGACAATGACCTTTGTTTTTCCTGTTCTCCTTCTGTGGCGCATTATAGTCAGGTTTTTAGTCTTTCACTGCAAACCAGACATTTGTTAGAAAGCATTGGGAGGTGCTTTACGGCCCATGATGTGTTCTGGATTAGATGATCTAACTCCTTTTAACTGGGGGGGCTCCATGACTAAGATTATCTGAGCCAATTTTATATTCTTCTGTGTCACATCTCTCTCCATGTTCTTTATGAGGAAGTTGAGATGTGTAATAGGCACAGCTTTCTAAGCTGGTTAGAAGCAGTATTTCATAATTATTATGTCATCTCAAAGCAATGTTTCCTGCTTGGATTTGCATTGCCCTATTATGACTGACATATGGCACATTCAAACAGAGCAATATGGTAGCAGGCAAAATAGCCATAATTGAGATAACAAAATATCAAGAGATGGAAAATGATGTTTGCTTTCTTCTTTGGAATGAAGGCCTCTGCTGAACTGAAAGACATGAGTTATCTAGCAGACAGATAGCCATGTTCATGCCATGAAATCCAAAGAACATGGCAGCTCTGAAAAAGAAAGAAACCGGAGAATCCCACTTGTATGACATACAAGGATGAGGGAAAACGTTCCCGGTGAATCCTCCACTTTTTTTTTGCATGAAATGCAGTATTTCATCCTGTTTAGAGTGGAAACCCGGCACTCCCTGCTGCCTTACCAGGACCATCTATACATTCTTGAAGTCATAAAGATGCAGTTATTGATGTGTTTTTTGTGGCCCTAGGGAGAGGAGTGTCTGAGTGAGGGCGAGCCATACTTCCCATGGACAGGATACATATCTTCACCACACAGATAATTCTAGTAACTTCATTTTGATCAGGCAAAGGCATCATTCATATACCTTTGTAGAAGAGCTGTATTTGCCTTTGTCTCCTAGATTAGGAGAACATGTAAACCAGCGGTTCACAAACTACTGTTTATAGGGCCAGTTTATGAGTGGGTGGAGGCCACACAATTACGAGGGCTGCCAGCTGCAAACCCAGCTCCCTTTTGCACTGCCTCCACAGATCTCTCAGGCTCTGGGGTCATCTGTCAGCCTGGGCATCTCTCCTGCCCACTCCTCTCAAAAAGCAGGGATTCAGCCTATCCCTAGCAGTGTGAGGCCCCTAAAACTACCCTGCTCTGCCATGACACCCCACTGCTGTGCTGGACAAGTGCATTGAAGGAAGATTCCTGGGCTCTACACATCCGTACGCTTAGGTTCCCTTATTGCTCAAAATGGGGTAGCCACATCCAAACCCTCTCCTAGTCTCTGACTGTTGTTAACTCCTGACTGGTGCTTATGGATTGTCTTGGAGAGCAGCAGTTAGTCCAGGCCAAACAGTGCCAGGGACTGTGCTAGAAGAACTCCATGCATCATCCCATGCTGCGACTGAGCTCTCTACTCTCGTACAGGTAAGTTTACTAGTATAGGTGTAAGCTAAGGTAACATTTTCAAAATTAATTTAACACAAGAAGCTGGTTTCACCAAAAAAGCAATAGGAGTTACTCTGAATTTTCTTAATTATGTTCTTGTATTTCTTAGCTACTCAATGTTTTTGAAAACCGTACTTCAGTTCCTCAACTTCCATGTTTGCTGAATGTCCCAGTGCCTCCTATATTCATATTCAGATTCTGTTTTTTTAAAAATATCATTTGTTAATATGCCTTCAGGTCATCTTTAATGCAGAACTTCTCTTTCATTGCAATGGCTCATCCCAAATACTAGGTAATATCAAATAATAAAAATGCAAAATAAGACATAGACAGGTATATGCAGAATACTTAATGGGATGAAGTAGAATAATTCACCTGTTCCTATTTATGTGAGGTCTCATAAATGCACAGATGCCTCACACCAGGAAACTTAATGATTTTAAAATAACAGTTTAGACAAGATACACACATTTTACATGAAGTTGCTTTGATCTACTGTAAACTGTTAACACTTGGCAAAACCTTTTATTCCCTCATGGAAAAAAAAAAAAAGAAAAAGGTTATTACTACAGCAAATTTAACAATAAGGTAAACTACAGTATCAAAAGAAAGCAATTAATGAAATCTTGTGTGTTCTGTGTTGAATTATACCTGCAATTAAAAATGCCCTCACATAACATACAGGGAGGGAACAGTTTGCCCTGACAATACAAAATGAATAACAGCTTAATAAGTAAGAGTGTTTGCCCTTAGCAATAGTGGTTTTGTAGGGGTTTTGGGGTTGTTTGGTTTTTGTTTGGTTGTTTTTTTTGGCGGGGTGGTGGTAAAGTGAAATAATTCTGTGATTAGGCCAAAAACAAAGATCAAGAGAAAAAAAGAGTTCACAAACATTAACACAACTGAGTGAATCAAAGCCTGCCTCTGCTCTCAGACAGTTTAGACAGAATGCTGGAAACACACACAGAAAATTTGTTCTTTCCCTCTAGTTCTCACTTCATTATAGACAGCACATCCATCTGCTGTACTTTCTTACACAAGGAAGTATTGAATGTCAGCTTCATAACTTATTTGCCCCAGGAAGTTGTTTCTTTAGGCTTTTTTTAATTCATTTGCTTAGAAATTACAGTCTTAGTATGTGTTTTGCAAGGCAGCATAAAATAAACACATAATAAGTTCTCTGTCCCAAAGCGTAAAGGATAGAGAGTAGAGGATCATGGAGAAGAGAAGGGAAGGTTAATTAAACTGGGATGAGTAGGGTATCAAAAGTAAGTTAGTTGTGCTGGTGACCAAAGAATTCCTGATTGCTTTCAACTCACTTCCAATAAAAAAAAAGATGTATAGAAACACCTGGCATTACTGGGGGCAGGTGTTACTTGAAAGTCTCACAGCTGAATTGGATTTCCAACATGATTTAGCAGAATATGTTCCTGATTAATTTGAGAAGCATGCTACAGGCTGTAAATATGCCACACAGTCATGTCTTTGCTGTGGAAGCAGAGAAAAGGTGCTTAAGATTTGCACTGTTGGCAGGGTTTCTCAACAAGAGAAGTATTCTCTTTTCCCTATCTTTGTTTTATCTTGTTTTGGGGGGATTTTTTTGCCCTTTTCTTTTTGCATTGCACTGTATATTCATGGCTGTCTCACTTCTTCAGTTCCTTTGAAGACTTCTATGTCAAATAGTAAAAGGGGCTTTCACAACTGAGTGCATTAAATTCTCAAAATACGAAGTAATATTGTAATAAACCAGTTGATATTCTCATAATGGAAGGTTGGGGCCCAGAAATTATGATGGGCTGTACAGTGAAAAGCCCAACATCTTTTTTTTGAAGGAGGAGATTACACAGCTTTGCAATTTAATGAAGATAGCATGATTAATTTTGTTATGAAATTTTGGTTATGAACTGCTGCTCTGTCCATTGCAGATATTTGCACTATAACATTATGGTGCTTGCACACGCACACACAGCATTATTGAGAATGCAAAGTCAAGAACTCAGTAACTATTAAAATGAAGAATTTAAATTATCTGTGCAAATATTATTCAGTCACATTAAGTATGTAACGGAGAACAATACTGTAGAGGAAAGAGAAAAATTCAGAGCTGAATCTCTATAGACCTTTTCCTTGTCTTGTTATGTTTCCTGCCAACTCGGTCTCTGTTTCACTGCCCTGAGAAGGACGCGGACAGACTGAAGAGCCTGCTGAGGGTCTTTTATGTTTACGTTTTCCTGGGAATTCTGCTTCATTTACAGCATACAATGAAAGGTGCTCAGTTAATGAGCACCCATTCAACATTTGGATTTACAGTCAGTTTTCAGTGAGCAGTCCCATGCTTTATTTTAAGTCACTCTATTCATGTCATTCTCTGAGGACACAAATATTGATTTCCTCATGTTTCTTTCTGTGGCACTTTTCATTACATTATGTGAATGCTACACAAAATAATTATTTTCATATTTTGTGAAATGGCAGGTCGGTATTTTTTCCCCATTTTACAAATATCCTGAACAGGCAAACACACTAAGATTTTAAAAATAGCCCTGAGTTTTGGATGTCCATTTTGAAATATTTCTCACCTGCTTTCTTTCTCAGATATTTTGGATTACAGAAAGACTCAAAACATGGCTGGCACGAAAAAGAAATTGTGTGGTGCACTCATGGTTATGGCCCCTTTTCCCTGTGAAGACATTCAGTGGGCTTAGGCATAACCCTTTTCACTTCTTTCCTGCAGTTCTAACACTGCGTAGTCCCCATCTACCATCTTTACATGTGGTAACGTGTAAAGAAGATTCTTACAGATATTTGTTTATTCCCTTCCATACTTAAATGATCAGCCTCTTTTCTGTGGTGCACAGGAGGAATGATACATTGGGCTTGGGGAAAAAACAAAGCTGGGTTGCTCTGACCTGCAGCCTTTTTTACAAAGATCTACTCTTCCCCATGGCTGAAGTACGTTGGGAGCTATGTATGAGGCTGGGTCTTTTGTTTTTAATTTTAGGTGGGTTTTATTTTCTTGTACAAATTATGGCCAGAATTTCCTAGAATGTCTGTGCTGGAGAAATTCCCGTAACAGAATGATTTACTGAAATTAATTTATTCCAAGGGAGTAGAACTTCCACCATGTAAGACATCAAACCAGCTTTTACTTCTTTCTATAACTTTGATTTACAGCCTTTGAGCTTAATTTTTAACACATGGATCTGTAATATTAACTTATAAAAATGAACACTGGGGCACAAAAAAGAAATCTGTGTTCAGCAATTATCTGGAATCAGTAGGAACTGAAGGTACTGCCACTAAAATCAGACCATCAGGGCTTGGAAACTGAATTCCGTGCTCTTTAAATCATTTGGAGCAACAGAACCTCTTGAAAGCAAATGTACATTGCAATTCCAGATCTTAAATATTTCAATAAATATAAGAAAGCGATCAAATATGTACACATGCAACTCCCCCTCTAGACATAAATCTTTGTTCCCTTTTCAATTTGGCATATGGTGCTGAAACAATAAGGCAAACAACTGATTATTATTAGATAATCACACACCTGGGAGACTTCAAGGCACAGGACGTAACCAGATAGTCAGAACCACAGGGGTATGATAAATTTTTCAGTTATATGTAATCATGTAATTTCTTTAAATTTTACTACTGCGATAAATAACTTTCAGTGTGAATAGAGCTGCCAGTTAATGTCACAATATTTCACCTGCAAGACTTGCAGAGACTAATGGACTCCTATGAAAACCTTAAAAGCTATTATAATTAGAAGGCTGATTCAGTCTAACATTCATTATCTGCATCTGACAGTCTCCCTGAAGTCATAGTATCTGCAGTGCCCCTCCCCAGCAGCAGTAGAACCAGAGCAGTGAGTATCAAGTGGCCAAGATTTATGTATTTGCCTTATTGATAAAGAGAGGGAGGGAAAATTGGGAAGCTAATTTGTGTCCATGCCCAAGTTTTACTCTATTTTTTCAATAACATTAAGGGAAATTTTGCTGTCACTGATTATAAATGTTGGATACTAAATCCTGTCATAAAATAGACCTTGAGTAGAAAAGAAGGAAAAATGTTGTGATACTATTATATTTATCATTTTTAGAACTAGGTATACTTTATGCACTGTATAGTGAAATGTCTTTCACTTTTAGTAAACAATGGTTTATATTAGTGAAACTGAAGGTAGAGACAAAGGTAAAGAACATAAAGGGTAAGGTGCTACACAGAGCTTCATAGAGCACAGCAGAGGCTGCTGAGGAACAGGGAGTGGCTGATATGGTTCCAGGTAAGCTAGAAATAATGGTGAGGACAAGCTAATCTAGGTGGCATTGGACCCACGATAAAAAACAGGTAAAGCTGAACATCTCAGAACACAAAAGGCGGTTCACGCATTTTAGGTTCTGGACTGTACTCTCAAGTGAAGGACGGTAAATGAGACTCTGGGATCACGATGAATAAGGTATCTTACCCTCTCGGTTTAATTCTGCAAATAAAGGCTTTGGATGCAGAAATACAGCAAATATCAAGTAGGTTTGGATGATTTACTTTATCTCTGTGGATGACGTTAATGGGTTCATTACTGATTTTTTCTGTATATTCTCTTAATTTTTTTGTATATTTTAGCACTTATTTAGAAAAAAGTTTGAAAGAAGGATTTGACGTCTGGAAAGAATGCCCTACTATACTTGAGAATATAACAAAAGTAGGCCCAAGAGACATTTAAGTGTCTTTTGTATTGTCTACAGCTGTAAGAAGAGCTGATATTCATTAAGATGGCAGGAGAAGTGGTTGGAAGCTGAAGCTAGACAATTTTGAGTAGAAATAAAAAGCTTATTTTTCAACGGAAGAGTACTAGACCAGTGAACCTAGGGATACTTGGGCTCTCCATCTTTTGACATCTGCAGTCAGGAAAGAATATATTTCCAACATTTACTATGGCAACAAAGAAGTTCTGAGTTCATACAGGAGGTTCTCCAACCTGTGTTTTGCATGAGAGTAAATAGAGAATATGACTACAGAAGCTGAAACAGTAATAGAGACCATTGAATCTTTAACTGATCTGAAGAGACTAATTGCAAGAGTTTTATGTAATGCTAACAAGGATCTGGGCACTGCTGTTTCAAGAACCTGAAAGTTAATACAAAAGGCCTAATTTTCTTGGGTAAGCTTTTGGTATGCAAATCAGCAATTTATTTTCTCTTAGAATGACAACTCAGAAAATATTTGAACTTGAATTTTTTACCCCTGCATATTATCAGCCTGAAGCTCTGTAGTCACTGGAAGGGCATGTGGACGTTTTTCAGTATCACATCTCTATGGATAGACCATTTTCCTGACCATACAGGAGATTGGTTCCATGGGCTGATACACACGGAGAGCAGCCCTGTGATGTTCAGCTCCAGGAGCAAGAAGAGAGTAGACTTTACAGTTTCCAACATATGGATCCTGCTGCTGGATCTATGTGGATCGTAAAAGACAATGAGAAGTTTTCCAGTAAATTTATTCCTCAGGGTCTTCTCAAATATAGAGCAGATGTCAGTTTGCCTCCATTTTTCTAACATAATTTCAATACAAGGTAGAAATTACAAAATTCTATATAATTTTATTAGATATACAAGGTTCCAGGAAGGGTAATAAGAGATACTATCTTCCATATGAAAATTTCAACAACCTGAGCTATTTTTCAAGTGAAGCAACTTTCCATACAACAGAAAGAAACTGGCAAAATCCTATTTGAAAATTAAGGTTTTGCATAAGGGGACGTCTTTACCTTTTTCATACTCATTTCTGTAAAGAACAAAGAACAGACATTTCACCTATTACTCTTTGAAGGGCTGAAGACTGGTGGCTTTACTACAGTACCAAAGCGACTGTGTTCCAGGAGTGAATTACTTGAGAAGCATTATGTAAAAAGAGGAGTTGGAAAAAAACCCACTAAAACCCACACCAAAAAACCAAAACAGAAGGTGAAGCCAAAAGAATGTCACTGTAAAATAGATTTTAAATTAATTAATGAGGGGAAAAACTGCAAAGACTGGGTGAGGGGAAGATTAGTGAATTAAGAAAAAAAATGGGAGGGCAAAAACCTGTTATCTGTACATAAGATAAAAAGAGCAACTGCTTAGTTTCTCTTTGGTCTTTCCACTAGCATAAACCACTGTCTGCCTTCTTAACACTTGAAAATGAATAGCTTTCATTTTGAACATACTGTTTTCATGTTTAAGAAATAATTCACCCAGTGACTTGGTGAGAAACACAGGCTAAAAATACTGTAAGAAAAACCCAAATTTAAACATGTTCCACAAATTCATAGAAATACCAAAATGGAAGCCATGCTGTGAACTGCATTCTGCCACATGGGCTGATATGAAGATTTGCTGCAAATTAATTTATTGAAACTGTTTCTGGAAGGCAAATATCAACTCTTCACTTACAGAAGTCACCTGCATTGCTGCCTGGTTTTGGGGTGGCCAGGGCAGGGACCTCACCTGCTGGAGCCTGTCCCACCACCCAAATGCCTTTGGGGTGGGGGTCCTGCCCCAGCCACCTCAGGCTTGAGCCCCCACGGCCTCTAGGGAGCTACCAGCACCCTGACAGTGGTCTCAAAGCATTGTCTTTAACCTGAGATTTAAGAAAATGTGTTTTCCCTGATGTTGGGCTCAAACCAAGAGCAGGCACACAGGTATTGTTCCTCAGGAGAGTCACGTTTATGTAGCAAGGCAGTAACTCATCTGTGTACGTCAGACATTTAGCTTTTGAAGAAGTTAACTTATTTTTCTCCTGGTCGATGACCATGCAATATTCCAGAACTCCCCTAAGAAATTTCACGGAGTGGTTGGCCATTTGTGGGATACAGTTTACAGCACAGAGGATATATCCACATAATCTGTCTTCACTAGTGTCGTGGTTTAACCGCCGAAACCAGGACAACTAGATAAGGAAACTGGGTTGATTTCACTCTTGATCGCATTAGGAAGACAAAACTATTAGACCGTGTTAGGTCACTGAGTCCCTGCTATTGCAAACCAACATGACTTATAATCCTTTTGCACAAGCTATTTGTTCTTCTGCATACACCTGGGAAATTACTACTCCAAAATGGCACAAATCCTACTAATATTTTTCATAGCTCTGCAATGATCTCTATCCAAATCCAATCCCAATCTCTTCTCTCCCTTCCCCAAAATGAGATTGATCAAAAGACCTGTTTTATCCATGCTGTCAATCACTTTCTGATGTTTTAGCTGTCACCTTGTTAACACCCACTGCTTGGTGGTTTTTGAGAAGCAAGTGCAGCGGCGGTGTGCTGCTGCCCTGGCTGTAGACGCTGGCCTGGCTGTAGGAGAGCGAGGGCATGGGAGCGGGGCCAGCGTGAGGGGCATACCCAGGCTGCGCGGCCAGGCTTGCTCATTAGAAGAGTCCGTCTGCTGCTCCCAGCGATCCTCGGTCCTAAGCCACTACTGGCTGTGCCTTTGCTGAAGCACATGAAGGAGGAGAATAATCAGCTCCCCGAGGCTCTGGAGTACAAAGACAGACAATCTTAAAACTTTTAAAATATTTTTTTATTTTTTGTTTTCTCTGACTTTATTGCAGTCCGAAAAGAGAAAGAGTGCTTTCCCAATAATAATCTGAAAGCTCTGCTTGTAACCTGTGCAAAATTACTGATGTGGGTAAGGCAGATGACTGGTTTAGTACAAATGAAGAAAATTAGGCCATGTTTATCATGTCTTTATTGGGACTGAACATTTCCATTTCATTGATTTTTGTCCTTCATTCTGCCCAGTTGTCATTACAGCGCTTCAAAAAGCCCTCAACTTTCATGTTTCACTCAAATGATGTATGGGATTTGATTAGAATCCACACCAAAACTGCTGCAAGAATATAGCATCTATTCAATATGCTCGGGACCCAAATGAGAGAAATGGAGAGAAACCTATTTTCAATAGAAGGTTTGATTTTTGCATTTTGGGGGTTCTTTGTTGAAAGTAAGTGTAGAGAGGCTCTGGGAGCATGCAGGCACAGAAAGGCAAATTTTTATTTTTTGTTCTGCTCTGCTAGCAAGACAAATTAGTTCATCTGCAGATCCATGAAGTTAGTTAATGAAGGGTTTCGGATTTAAGATATAAAACTTAGTCTTTCAGCTCTGGTTCAGGGAATCCACTTACTAAAGTCAAAAGGAGTTTTGATATAATGAAGTCTGATGGTAAAGCCAATCATTAGAGCCTATTTCCTGGGCTTTATTTGAGTACTAATCCTGAGAAAGAGCATCCAAGATGGAAAGTTCTCCAGAAAGAGAGATACAAGAGTCAGAAGCACCCCAGATAGATCTTCCTGGGGCTGGAAGCTGAAAAAAGCCCGTAACAGTGCATGAGGTTAGCTCAGAGAACAGCCCTCAGAATGGGCTACCTCAAGTAGGGGCAGGCAAAGGTCCATCATGTGAAACAGAGCACATTAACTCATTTAATGAAGGAACAGAGCACGGATTCACTTAATGAACGTGATCCAAGGGCTACTTGACTGCAAATTGTATCTTTCTGGAAAAATAACTCAAACTACTTGTGTTTAGCCTTCATACTTTCAACTCTCTTGCAGGCTGACTTAACACTACTTCCCCCAAAAAAACCCTTGAAATTATAAGGATTTCACATCTACATTATTTATTTTGTAGAAAAAGATGTTTTGTGGTATCATAACATCTGGAATTAGGAACTGGAAATTGAGTTCTTAATAGGAAAGTTGTTTATTGTTAGTTGAGTATCTTCACTGTTTTTAGACTGCTTTTAAAGTCTTTACTAAGGAAACAGTGTATTCTCTCTGTGTTCTAGTGAGTAAAATTCTTTTACTGTTATTGTCCCCCAGCAGATGCTGTCTTCCTGCTCGTTTCTTTTTCTGTAACTGAAAAGAGAACTGAGTTGCTTGCCTCTTCTAAGTGGGCATAAAGGCCTTCTTGGGCTTTTATGTAACGTGTTTTACTTTCTCTGTGTGCAAAACTGGATGAAATGTGTCTCTTCTGATGCTAACAGAAACAAGAGAGAGGAGACATTGCTCTTCAATACTTAATCTGTCATCCAGATTTTATATCCATCCAAAGAGAAAGAACAGAGAAAGAACAGACGCACTTGGGAAAATGTGCATTTCTCTGTCTGAGTTAGCTTGTGGTAATAGCAAGGGGATGAGAGGAGATACTCAGAGCAAATTCTGCCTCAGGGAGGAGCACAGACTCCTGCAGAGTGTTTGAAAGGGAGTCAATAAGATGTAAAAAGCAGAATTATGCTCAGGAAGGAGACCATATAGTGTACGAACCAGTACACACAAGCATCTGAAATGCAGGGTGCCTTTCTCAGTGTGTAAAAAACATTGTTAAAGCCTGTAATCTTACAGGTGTCTGTTTGTATCTAAAGGGCAGCCATGCCCACCCGTTTTATATTACCTTATATATAATTTATATTACTTCCTTGCTGTTGTTTCCTTTGGTCATGTTCTTTCCTCACCTCCAACAATCTGAACACGATTCAGGCGTTTGGTCGGTGCATGAAGCTGGTATTGTCGTGTCCCCACTGTTAACGTTCAGTGCTCTGTGGTCTTCATGACTCATTAGTTTGGGCTGTTTTAAGGGGATGCAGGACCAATGCTTTTCGCATTGAAAGGGCATATATGCCATTGTACCTGGAAGTACAGGAGCTGCAGATGGGAGGATTTCAGGACCCAAGGATCCCCTGACAGTCTTGTGTTTCTGCAAAGAGCAGAAGTCCTATACTTAGCAGTAAAATGACTGGAGCTTGCTGAAAAAATAAGGGTGTGATTTAACCTAAATAATCTTTGATAAATTGCTTTAAACCCATTCATTTTCTGACTTACATGGAAACTTTTCACAATAGCTTTATCATAAGGTTTAGCTCAGTTTAGTTCAGTAACTATAGCTTTTCAGTGAGAAAACATGCTTTTGAGAAATGAAAGATGCCACAGGTGATTCTAAGAATAATATTCATGAAGAAAATTCTAAAAAGGATTACAATTTAAAATTTCAGCTGTGTTTTCATCACAAGTTTCATCCGGGAACACAAAAGACAAAATAAATTGAATCAGAACCTTTTCGTGCCAAACCTTTCCACCTGCTCCCCAAACGGTGCTTGTGCTGCCACCTGGAGCCCACTGGTGGGTTAGAAAGGAGAAAGCAAGGCTGGAAAGCAAAACTAGCAGCTGCTCCCTACTCTCAGTACAGACAGAGCTGGGACAACAAGCAAAAACTGTCACAGAATTAATGCAGGTTTTTATCTCATCTGTGTGGTGTCCCATGCAACCCACAGCAAATCCAGTCTAAATACATAGGCAAGGACTGAGAATATATTTTCCTGGGGCTAAATTGGATAGCGGATTCAGGAAAAACTAAAGTCTCACTACTTGTCTGAGCTTGGGTTTGCCTCTCAAAGAGGGAGTGAAAGAAATGTGTGGGGTTTTTTCGTAAGTGAAAATGTTTCACAGCAGTGCTTTTAAGCAAACCCCAGTCAAGGATGGTGATTTCAGATAAGCCCACATGGCTGCCAGCAACAGAGGCAACTACTTTATAGAAGCCACAGCTCTCAACCTGAATGTTACTCTGCTATAAGTGCCTTAGTTTTAACTGGCTTGTGTCACCTTGCATCATGGTGGACATGACAAGGCAGCCAGGTACCACTTTGCAGCCGGGAGGGCAGGAGGTGCCTTCTTAAACCAGTGGGAAGTTAATTCTTTCAAAGACACTGCCTTGATCAGCAGTCACTGTGTAAGCATGTTATAAGAATTATTTTAAAAATTTTGAAACTGCTCTATAACAGTATGGTAACCCAATAAAACATATAATACCTGCATCTAACAAAAAGTAGCAAAGGCAGAAATGATGATTATACAGATGAAAAGTCCAAGCTTACAATAAAATAAAGTTCATCTGGGTCAATTTCTATTATAAGTTATAGTAAAGAAGTGATAAATGGAGGAAATTCTATGTGATTTATAATTATGCTAAGAATTGCCCCACTGTCCTCTGCTTGTTCAGCATCTAACCATTTCAGAGATGGTCCAAACATTCCAGGCTAGTCCTGCAGTGATACAAATATAAAAGGGACCTCCTGGCATTCAAAAGTCCCAGGCAGAGCCCATATCTGCCCTGCCATGGAGTTTCAACACTGTCTGTAATTTTCAGTTTGCTAAGCAGCAAATGTGTGTACTGTCAAAGACAGCTGTTAAGATAATACCTTTACAAATGAATGCAGATTCACAGTGAAACTTTAAAAATATGATGATAACTTTTGTTAAAGGGTGATTTAATGATCATTTTTCAGAGATGATAATCATCTGCTTCATGAACAGTGTGTCAGTGTTCAGAGTGACTTAAAGCGGAGACTAATTATTCGTCTTCTAACTTTGTCAGTATGAAAACACAAAAGCTTCCTTCTTATTAGTAAAATACTAAATAGTGATTCTCAGATTCTAATTAAGATCATGTGCACATTACATGTAGCAAGCTGTTGAAAAATGGAAGCATTTCATTAAAATTCTATTGCTGTTTAAAATTTCAATGTTTCAATGGAACTTGTCAGTATAAAAATATTGATTGTCTTCAAATATTTGTAAAATTAACATCTTGGTCCTGCCCTGCTCTTTTTCTGAAGTTTTTGAGGACCCTTCACATAAATGTATATGTCATTCAAGTTAGCTTTTGAATAACTGAAAAATTTACAGAAATGGTCCATTGCTTTTCCAAATGTTCTTTCAATCCTTTTCCAAAGGATTCTTTTCAAATTGGTCAGACAGAGGCATCATGTGAGCTATCAAGCTAGGAGTACCACATGTAGCCAACAAAGGTCACTTTCTTTTAAATGTATTTATTAACAATGTATACTTAAAAAGTACTTGACCAAGACTCCTGATTTGACTTTTACTTTCCCAACATTTATCACACAGATACAAAGCCCACATTTTCCAGAAGCATGACAAACATTTAAGATTTTAGGTGCAATTAAAAGGTTATTATGTCAAGCCTTTTGCAGCAAATGCAGAAAGTAAGGTCTGGAGGGAAAGACCTTCTTTGGGTAATTTAGCAGCTTTCCCTCAAACAGCAGGACAACTGGCAACATATATGTATGTTTTAGTCTATTGCTAATGTACTAGACTGTAGAAGAAAGGAGGTGCTCTGATAATAACTAGATCCCTAGGAGATAGAGTAATTCATTAATCATGTGCATACCGCGTGGCTTTCATACTTTGTGCTTTGTTGCTAAACATAATCGCAAATAAGTCACAAATATTGGCCGTAGTCTTTTAGCTATTACTTTACATGAAGGCTCAAACACTCCTCACTACTTTGACCTCCTTAAAAATCCCATAAAAAAACAGGATCAGGAACTATTGAGATTGATTCGATTGCAATAAAGATCAAAGTAGCACCAGGTTTACTCAGAAAAGCTCAATATCGCCTTGATACTTAGTAGAAACTTGCAAGCAAGTTCTTGGGGCGGGCCTGAAGGTTTAAAAGGCATGCGAAAAAGAGGAGGAGGAAAATAATCAGGATACATGGGCCAGATCGAAAATAATTGATGTCCAAGGGCAGACTGTAAATGTCAATATTTATTAATGAATGCTTAACTCTCTTTTTCATGTGCTCTGTTTATTCTCTTCCACATCTGGAACTTTGTAATTTTCAGAGTTAGCCTAAATAATAGAATACTATTTCTGGAGGTCATGACTTTTTTCCCTTTTCAGAGTAGCATGATCATGATAAAAAATTGTTATTCTGAAACATGTGAGAACATCAGAACCTTCCTTGTTTTCATGAGGAAAGCCCACCTGCTTCTTTCAACTGATTTTAGCTCTGTTTCAAAGGCTGGTGTCCTCGTATGGGCATAACTCAGCTCCAGCAATTTGCACATGAGAGGCAGGCACCAATCATTTGGACATCTCTCACAAAAGTAGAGCTTATATAAATTGGTGGTATTCTTTTTTTTTTTTTTCCCCAGCAACAGAGTGATTCTTGCAATCTATAATCACACTTCTTTATATACTTGAATGAAATAACCTGTCTGAATAAATGTTCCTTCACACCTCTTAAGTTGATTTTAATCACCCTTTTGATGCAGGCAGGCTACAAAGGCTGAGTAATGACAATAACAAGCTATGGAAAAAAGGATTTACAGTATACATTTTGAAATGCAAGACATTGTCTCATTGATCACAGAATCATAGAATGGTTGAGGTTGGAAGGGACCTCTGGAGGTCATCTGGTCTAACACCCCTGCTCAAGCAGGAACAGCTAGACATCTTTGCACAGGGCCGTGTCCAGACGGCTTCTGAATGTCTTCAAGGATGGAGACTCCACAACCTTGCTGGGCAACCTGTGCCGGTGCTCGGTCACCTTCACATAAAAAAAGTGTTTCTTGATGTTCAGAGGGAACCTCCTGTGTTTCAATTTGTGCACATTGCCTCTTGTCCTGTCACTGGGCACCACTGGAAAGAGCCTGGCTCCATCTTCTTTGCACCCTCCCTTCAGATATTTGCACACACTGATAAGATCCCCCTGAGCCTTTTCTTGTCCGGGCTGAACAGTCTGTCCCAGCTCTCTCAGCCTTTCCTCAGAGAGATGCTCCAGTCCCTTAACCATCTTTGTGGCCCTTTGTTAGACTCTCCCCGGCTGCTCAATGTCTCTCTTATACTGGGGAGCCCAGAACTGGACACACTGATACTACTGAAACATGAACTAGACTCACTATCAAAGAAAGCTTTTCTAAAAAGAAAATTATTTCCCTTTTTATTGGCTGAAAATTTTCAGGTTTTACAGAAAGCCTTAACCATTAAATGCTCCGGTTTGGTATACAGTAATTCCCAATAGGTCCTCCGCATTTTTAGAGCACCCGAGTTTCCCCAGAAAGCTAGACTGAAAGGGATTCAGTACTGTGTACATTTCTTTATAAAACTGTAATGCATTTCTATAGCTGCAACTACAGAGTCTGATGCAAATTTGTCTGCAAGCACAGAATGACAGGAGAGAGAGAATTTGTCTGCAAGCACAGAATGACAGGAGGGCTCTTGCTGGAAGCGCTGTTAGAGGACAGTGAATGGTGTTATGCACAGCTCCCTGCTTTTAGAAACAATATCTTCACACGTGATTATTTTACCTGGAAGAACTTGGGAGCTAACTGATTGAATGAAAGAATAGGAATTCCATGGTCAATGTCTTTGGGATGAACTTAGGTCCAAAGGGCACACTGCTTTCCATTGTGAGGTGTGTATGTACTTACAGGAGAACAGCAGGACACTTCTACAGTTTTAAAATATGTCAGATGCTGCCTGTAGCCACAGGATGGAGCGTGTCCATTTGCCAGTGCTTTTGGGCTTCTCAAAGAGCAGTCTGTTTGTAGACCAGACAATGAGGCAGGGAACTATAAGCGGAGAGGGTGTCTGTGAGCTGTGTGTGACTGGCATGAGCACAAGAAGTCTAAAGGTTAAACTGAAAAACAGAGAAATGTCATTTTGGACAAACATTAGCCCATGGCACTGCACGCTATAGAAGAGCCTATCAACTCAAATAGAGTTAGTGAAATGCACACATATACCATAAGCTATAACCTTGAGAAAAAAAGATCTGATTCTGCAGATATTTGGGAATGATAAATGAAGGCAGAGGGTGTTGTCAGGGCTGACCAGCCCTCATGAACCACAGAACCCCAAATCTTCACATGGCCAAGAGCACCAAACCACAAACCAGAAACTCTGGAGAGCCAAGAGGAGGAGAAGCTCTGGGTATGGCAAGGGAGAACAACTGTTTTCTTGCTGAATGCAGAAAGGCATTGAAAAATGCCTGGCGCTGCTGAGCTGAACAGCCTTCCTCCCACGGTGACGAAGCTGGGTTACCCCAAATCCCCCCCAGCCACACAGGCTGCCCCTTGCCACAGGCCCTATAGGGGAACAGCCCTCAAGAGGTGTATGTAGTTGCAACCTTCTTTCCTAGGAGGAGAAGGACAGAAAACAGCAATTTCCTGTCAAGGTTATTTTAAAAGACAGCCTTTGAAAGGAATGAGGCACAGAAACTGTCACTCTCAAAAACAAACTTGAAACACTGGATGTATTTAGAAGCGTGTGGTGTTTGCTTGTAGTTGACGGTTAATTTTTCGTCAGAATGCTTATACTTGGCATCATATTTTGCTTGTACTATTGGCACTTTCAGGTAAGCACCATGCATCTGAAAATTTACCAAATTCTAGCACATATCAGTAGCTCAAAAACACCATATAATTTGCTCCAAATAAATCCTTAGGCATGGCTTGTTTTAAAGGCTTACTGATGCCTACAGAGTCTGATGCAAAAGTTTTCCTGTTCTTATTAATTTGCCCATGAGAGGCTTGTTGTAGAAGCTGGATTCGTATGAAACGACCTTACCTACAAGGACAACACGATGCCTACAGAGTCTGATGCAAAAATTTTCCTGTTCTTATTAATTTGCCCATGAAAGACTTGTTGTAGAAGCTGGATTCATATGAAACGACCTTACCTACAAGGACAACAGAATGTAGTAACTTCTACTTGAGAAACAGAGGTGATGTCCAGCAAGAACCCCTCCTTCACCTTCATCCAGACCACACAGAAGACAAAATCTTAACACCTTTGGTAGAGGATGGTCCTACAGATTTATTGTTCAGCCACTGTTGTTTCATGAAATCATAATGGAAAACAAGTCAGAAAGGAAACATACATTAAAAATTCAATAATCACAAACTTAGGATAATTCAGCAAAAATAACAAAGCTATAAACTTATACAGGACTTTAGAAATATACCTGAAACTTGAGGATCATATAAGTATTCAGAAATATTTTAAATATAAGTCAAAATTGTGTCAGTTTGTTATTTCTGAACAGCCTTGCATCCAAAGAAAGGAGGTTTCCTCACTATCCAAATCTAGATGCTCCTGTCACTGAAGGTCCCGTGAATTTTTCCAGACAAGCAAACAACAGCATTTGGCCAGTGGTTTGTTCAGGGGACTTTAGAAACGAACAGTGTGGGATGCACCTCTTTAAGCAATCAGAAGGTGGCACCTTATTAACGCTGCTGCGGCACTGCTGTGCCGGGTTCGTGTCCCGGCTGTGCAGAACAGCTCAGCGCTGCAGCTGGGTGGTAGCTAGCTTTGGAGAGGGCAGGGAGACGTGGTCTGCTGTAGCCATGAACAAGGAAAAAAGAAGAGTGCTCTGAAAGGTGAAAGAAAGGTTTCTGGTGATGTGACGAACCTACCAACACCGGGCAGACACTCTTTGGAGGCATATAAAACACTTGATACGTTTACTTGTAATTTGAATGCACAGAAACATACCAGGTATCAATAATAATATGAAGAATAAGAATAGGAATAAGAATAAGAATAAAAATAAAAAAGAATGTTCTTACTTTTACTGAGAAGTGTTTTGAGACTTTAAACTATCCTCAAGTGCTAAATCCATGCATGTTTATCTTGAAGATGTCAGGTTAATTCCAGTCCTTCACAGATCTGCAGGGATTAGGTTTTGAAATACAGAGTACAACCATCAGCCCTCAAGTTTTGAAAAAAAAAACCAACAGAGGATAGTTTCTGACTTTTCTGATGATGGCCAGAACTTTTCCCCGCCACCAAGATGTGATAATTAGCTCTGTATCTCTTTTGAACAACCACCACAACGGTGCAGACACTGCAACAAGGCTTGCCCTCCCTCTTGTTTTAGGAGCAGAAGGAGCTACTCTAAAGCTTGCATTAATTGAACACAGCAGATTTAGTTAAAAAAAGTTGTAAATATTTGAAAATGTGCATTGTGTTGACTTGTGCTTATTGTTCTCGTCTGGCTGAAAAAGAAAGGAGTATTGCACCTTTTCAGAGCCTCTGGCATGAGGCAGTTTGAAAATTGTAATGTTAGACAGAGGCTCATTTTATTCTGAGTTGTAAAAATTCGGAGGGTGAACAGAACAGAATTCCCACAGGCTCCTCAGCTCAGTGCAAGACATACTGCAGAAGTGGTTAAACATGCTTTACAAATCAGAAGCTTAACTCAAGGTGCTTCCAAGATCAAATGGGAGCATGCAGAACTGGAGAAAAACTGGATAAATACCAGTTTTACCACAATAAATGGATCCTGCCCCTGTCTGAACAGCTAGCTGCAAACTCTGAGACGTTAAGGTACATTCAAATTCAGACATCATGTATACAGAGCATCAAGCCCTGCTTATACCGTAAGTATCCATGTACATCATAAATTGCTAACCAAGGTATTATATGTTATTCTATTTCTTTTCCAAAAAAGGGGTTATAAATAAATTCAACACAGAAGTTTGGATGTCATTAAAAAAAAAAGACAAAATGCTGGGATTCTAATGTTTTTCCTTTAGATTTTGCTCTCCAGCAGCAATTCCTTTGCGTGGGCCTCCCTTGGCCTTCATGGTGTAAATACTAATGTCCATCAACACCTAGAGGGACACATTCTGATTCTGCCTATTTTGCTGCCCAGACTGGATTTTCTGGTAAACCTTGGAAGGGAAATTTAGAATAAAGAACGTAAAAGCAGCTATAAAGGCACCATACTGGGGTTCATTTAGCAATCTCTTTTTAACTGTTAGCATGAGTAGTCTCAAAAGCGACTTGCTCCCTGCTAGCTCACCTGATGCCTCATCATTCCCATACTGCCAGTGAGCAGGTGATCCCTATCCACCCCCTCTTTCCTGCTTTTGCCTTTGTAGGGCTCTCTTGGTCTCTCATTTTCCTAACTCAAGTCCCAGCTTGTACAGAGGCTCTTCCATGCCTTTGCTCCGCTCCTGGCTCTGTACCTCCTGTCCTGCTGGAGCCAGCTTTCCTAGAGTGTCCCTTGCTCCAAACAGTCTTGTGTGCTGAAATGAGCATTTCCGAGTTGTTTTGCTGGGCACAAGTTAAAGCTTTAGCTGGCAGCTGAGCTGGTCACTCCTTGGTCCTGTGCCAGGCATGACATTGCTTGACAGCACATATCTTTGCATTTGTTTTTCCAATAAGAAAGGGGAATAAGGGACAGCTGGGCATTTAAGTGAGCTCTGATTTTACTTAGAATAAATTTTAAATTACATAACCCCACAGACTCCCTGAAGAACGACTGATATAAACCAGTTGATGCAGAAGACCATTTGGTGGTGACTGCTGAAAACCACATGCCACCAATACTGTATGATCATTGAAGGCCACTTTTAATTATTGGGATTTTTTTAATAACAATGTTGAAGAATCACTTTTGCAGTAAAGCCACTCCAGATGATCTGTTGCTGAGCAAGACAAATGGCTCTTAATGAATATATATAAATTATAATCAAGGGAAAGCCGAGACAGAAAATGCCCATTTTCTGGTTCAACATACTTGTTTTAATTTTAGTGTTTTAAAAACATGTTATTAACTAATGCAACCGAAGTTTCAACAGAGGTCAACTCCTATGTTTTATTAGCTTGGCCTAAATAACTTTAAAAATGCCTTTAAACTGGGGGTGGGTGGGTAGCTTATGATAATAATTAGCATAATGACTCCATTTGGCACTTTTTAATGGAGCTGTTGCACTGCACATACTGCTTCTATAGGAGCTGAAGTACAACAAATCTTGCTGAGTTATTATTTCATTAACTGAAGTTTTAGCAATGCTTTAAATGAAAAGGCACAAACATCATGCTGTTAATCTTTACTTACAAATATATGGTCTTTGCTGCTAAAATATAGTAATATTAAAAAAATTAACCAAATAAACCAGTTCCAATCCTAGTCAGGGAGTGATTAAGTCTGAAAGAGCCCTCTCAGAATGATTGTTATGATCCTGATTGCACAGCAGTGCAGCTGGGCACCTAAAGGTCAGGTAGCTGAGGTACATTTGTCATTTAAGACTCCATATGTAGCCGAGGAGAAAGAGAAGCACATCCAAGGGCAATTCATCCTACTTGTCTTCAGGTAGCATGAATCACTCGGGAAAAGTATCTCTCTCTCTCTTTCATTTACTCATGTTGGAAGCTTAAGCTTTGGATTACTAACACTGAGAGAATTTTCAGCCACACATCAACACGTTGTTGCAGGTCCTACTGTCAGCTGGAACAAACTGGGTCATCTCCCTTGATACAGCGGAGGACCCAACGTCACCTCTCTGCAGGATATTATTGTGGCACACACTTGATTAAAAAATGCTGAGTTCCTATTTAGAAGATTTGTATTCTCTACTGCACGTCTTTCACCATACAGTTAATTTGTGGAAATAAAGATTATACTGGTATGGAATTTACTCCAGGGACATAAAGTCTTCAGTCTTGCTCAATCAGTATCTGTTGAAAATTCACTATTAGTTGTGTAGTACATGGTTTAGAAACACTAAAGTGAAATCTGAAGAAAGTCATTGTCCTAGTTTGTTTTGACTAACATAAAATAGGATAAATTACTCTCTTTTGACAGTGAAACACACGCAATACAAGCCACTCACTTTTATCCGTCTTTTTCTGCTAACTTGTTAGTACTGCTCCTAAGACTGTATGTATTTCAGAGACTTGCAAAGCAGCAATCTGTTTTGTGAAAGGTTGGTTGGGTGGATACCACTGACGTCAAAACTAGCGGCACCCTTAAAAGGCCAAGTCTTCTGCTTTGGCTGATGTTTGCTATTCCAGCAGCAGAGGACAGCAAGGGAATAGCCCTGAGGGTGTCAACCTGGCTGAAGGGCTTCCTCCTGTTACCCAGGGCTGCTGTGGGGCTGCAACACCTTCTTCTTCATACATGAGGAGAGTCTGGGGTGATGCTATGCTATAGCAAGTCCCAGCTTCAGAGAGGGTAGGAACTACCATGGCAGGGTCCTACTTTATCCCTGAGACCACATTCCTCACTAGTTCTTCTTCACTTGAATGCAATCTCTAAGCCTGTTAGGACTCTAGCACAGTAAGTAAATTTGATATTAGGAAGCCAAGGTGCCCTAGCATGAGAGTAAAACACAAGGAGTGAAAAAAGGCTCATCTCATCTTTATATTCTTCCAAAATCTGTAGGACATGGTGGGGGCAAGACTGTGTACAATATCCATCCCAGCTCCCTTTGTTAGAGCGGGATTACCTCAAGACTTCAGATCTCTTATCCCTATCATTGACCATTGCTGGCATTCATTGCAGGACATTCATTTATGTATTTTTCTTTCCAATAATGTAATTGTGGTTTTATATAATATTACCCTTTAAATTAAAGCAACAAGAATAAAAAGTCCATTGCATATTATATTAAGTCCCATGAAAAACAGGTTTAGATAGACAGTGGCTCACACTAATTACCTTACTAATTATTTTAATTAAGTCAGTTTTCTGCAAGATTTTATTTCTGCTAATGGACACTGACTCTCATCTCATTCATGTCCACTGAAACTTTTATTAGGAATATTTTTTTAGATTTTATCTGCTAGTGTGGAGCGAAGCAATTTAAAATTAGTGGATATTCAAAATGCATGAGTTAAACTTGGTCGTTATTTAGGTTGGAAATGCTTCAACATTATGTTTAAAATTGAATTACTTCACCTGGCTGAAACATGTCATCAGAAAACAAACTTTCTGAGACTGATTGAAAAAACTATCTAAGCATTTGGCTGGCTAACTTTAAGCCCATATTAATCACTTGACATGGGTACTACTGAATCATGTTCTGAAGCATATTACTGGATCGGGGCCTGACGGTAAAGTAGTCTTGCCAGATTTTACAACATACTTTGCATTTCCATAGTGATCGTGAACACTCATTTTCTGCTGTGTATGTAAGTGAATAGACTGTTTCAGTGGTTGAATGAAGTGAGATGTCTGACAGATCCCTGTTGCACACCGACAAAAAGCTAAACATTTCACTACACATGACAGCTGCTGAAGAGCTAGACTTGATTCAGTGACATACTGAGAAGTGCGGGTTTGAGCACTGTGGGTGGTTACTAGGAGCACAGCTCATTTCCACAGCAAACCTACTAGAAAAGTACTGTGCTCCAGGTATGGGCTAGAGCCCCAAGAGGCCCCTGAAAATGCAAACATCATTCCTGAAAAACCCTGGCAACACAAAGGAATAGTAGTTTTCTGGCATTTTAAATAGTAAGGGGATACATGCAGTCAAAACTTCTAAATCAGAACAAATGCGTAGGTCCAACATCTTGGTCAAACATCATTTCTCCTAGAAATGTCAGGCATGATTGAAGGATGGGAAAAATATTCTCAAGCTACTTTTCTTGAATCATTCACAAACCAGTCCTTATTTTAATGCTATTTTTGCTCAAGAGCGTCGTCCCTTTTTATTTATCCAATAGTTTGAAAAAAACAGTTCGGTTTCTGAGTCTGGAGATTATTCACACAATGTTAATTGCAACTTCTATTATTAATTATTTGTAATAGATGGTTGATCATCTTATCCACATTATGGTTTTATGCTTTTGCAGAAGAATGGATGGCAGGGGACCTGATCAAAAAGAATAGTGAATAATAAGGCACTACCTGAGGTTTTTCCAGTGTTTGAGCCTTACTGCCATGTTCTGTAAATATTTAGGCCCTACTCAAAGCTCAGGAAATCTCTGGAAAGATTTTTGGGACCTTCTCATCATCTTCTCATAATCAAATCTTTACAACATAGTTTGTTAATATTTGTTCCATTATTAAGGAATACAGTGTGTGGTATAAAATTGAACGGTCCTTTTTCATCCTTTCATCCTTTTTCATCCTTTTTCATCCAGTCATATTCCATGTAAGTTTGTCTAATTTTTCATGACTTTTCCAGTTCTATGTGAATTTTTAAAAATCATGGTGATTTATACACACACACACAGAGTTTCTTTCAGTGGGATATATATTCTTTTTTTTTGGCATGGAGTTGATAAACTCCCAACTAATTCTTCAAACAAATGAAGGGCCAAGGTACCTAGTCACAGTAGAGCAGTGCTGCCCAAATTTCTCATGCTATTCCTTTCCCCTTCATAGATTATGAAACTTTGGACCTTTTCTTTCCGGCTGCCATTTGACTGTTGGTACTAGAGGGACCCAGGTTTTGTCTTTCAGCTGACAGGTGAGTGGTCTTATTTTGCTGATGTTAGTAGTATCATCATTCCCTGTCTGTGCCGCATTGTTACTCAGCTGCAGGATAACCCAGACAGTGGAGCCTGCCTTGCTGACTCATGTACGTCATCTCCTTTGCATACAAAGCGGGGAAGAAATTTGTCACCGGCATCCCAGATTCAGTGATATGAAGCAGAAAGGCAGGTGATGGGCCCTGTAACTAGTCTCTGTATATCAAGCTAGTTGAGTCATGCACGGCACTGACGATTTGCATGAAAGGGGAGCCGTGTCTCATGCCTTTGGTAGGTTTGGCTGCCACCCATTGCAGAGTGAGACTCCAGCTGCAATCCCCTCTTCTTTTTTTTGTTAAATAGTTTTCATCCCCAGCACGTGGTGGTGTCTGACGGTTGAGCAGGGTTGGATGCTTCCCAGCTAAGCAGTGGTGGTTCATTAGCTAACCCTTGGCACACCAGTGGAGCTGTTTTGTTAGCAGATAAAGAGCACAACTGAATGGCACTCCTTGAACTTCGGTTGACGTGTCATTTCTGGCTTACACTGCCACTGTTTGCTGCCTGCCTGGAAGCATCCAGGCTCTCACATGCAGTGCTGAGCACTGAAAGGGGAAATTTTCTGCCACATCTGATTTGTCTTGCTGTATCTGAATAGAAGCTAAGCTAGGATCATATAGGACAGCTAACAGCAAATGGTGGACTGGGCATGAAAAAGAAATCTGTATGAACAAAAACATCTGTGTCTGATACTTACTGATATACATATTCACCTTGACTTTTTATTTTTTCATTGGCAGAGTTTACATTTTTATTTGCCACAGTGACTCATCATTTACCTTTCTATCTTCTCTGGTAATGTGAGCAGTTAAAATTGATGCCACTAATAATAATGAAATAAATACAAAGCCACTTGTATAAGTGTAAATAAATAAAACATTATGGCAGACTATTCTTTATAGTAATTGATAACTAGAAGGGAAAAATGTAAAGCAAGAAAAGAGCACAAGCAATATATTTAGTGAGAATCTTTTTATAGCACCTGGTTGCCATGGAAATACTGCAACAAACGGGGAGGCAAGCTTGAATGCTTCCAGCTCCGGTCTCCACTTCAGGCTCTGCTGTTTGCACTGTTCATACGCTAGGTACATACTATGTGCACCGCAGCAAAGCTCCCAAAGGCCTCATTGAAAGTGTAAAAAATAGTCCTTCATGGGAAGGACACATCTCCTGCAAAAAAAAACCCAAATGAACTGATAACAAACAGTGCTATCTTAAACTTTTCTCTTGTCTTTTATGTATTTTTATAGGGGTCTGAAATCAAGAGGTGGTAGAAGCCTCTTTGCACTGACAAAATTTGAAAAGCACATGCTATAAACAGAGCAGCTCTTACCTTGGGGACAGTGGAGTCCATCCCCACCAGAAATTTATAAACCTCTCTAAAATGTTTATATTTCTGACTTGATGGTGACATACAAGAAAGCATAACACAACAGTGGCTTACCCCTGCCTTACAAAGATAATTACCAACTTCATAAAAGCCTGTTACAACAGGTAACAATTTTTCCAAAATATTTTCCATATATACAAAATTTGCTAGCGCATCAGAGAGTTCCCATGCATTCATGGGCCTGCTCAGGAGCCCTCAGCAGGAGTTTTGCTGGTTATCCCCAAGCTTGCAGAAGCACGCTTGAGTCATGAGAAGGGACCCTTCAAAGAAACTTAAAAGATCAATTACAAGGTAGTGGCCCTTTCTTTCAAGTTTTCCCATATGTAACAAATAAATATGTTACCCAGGATAACCTATACTGTGTTTATTTTGTTCAGTTCTGCTCTTTTAAGCCTCTGTCGGGGGGTTCTTTGGCATATACACACATGTGTGCACATATACACAATAAGAAAATTACTAGAAAATAATATGGAAATATATATTAGAAAATTTTATGTTGAAATCCCCCACAGCCAAAACCCATGAGTGCTGCCCCTGGTGCAGAAACAGTTGCTCAGAGTTAAAAGAGAAGAATACCTCCCTGCCAGAAATACCACTGCTGCTGGAGCCAATGCTGAACTGCATTTGCTGCATCACACTGAGTAACTAGCGTTAGAGATGACTCAAGTTAAAGTTCCCCTCACAGCTCGTTTGTGCTTCCCTACCTAACAGGGTTTCTCCATCTGCACTCTTCTTGTTATTTTTGAAATTTCATTTTAAGACTATATTTTTGAGGGGGAGCCTTTTTTTTCATTTCAGAGTGTAACTCAGAAAGCCAATGCTCAGTGCTGAATCACCCTCGATGTTTACTAAAATTCACTCTCTCCTCAGATAAAATAAGGGTGAAGAAGCATTGGGAATTTAATCTCTCTGACAGATCTGGAGTTTGTTAATTTGCTGTTTCCTTTGGAAATGATACACCCAGATGATCCTGTGATGTGCATGTTAATAAAATAAATTCCCAGGGGTACCTAGCAACCTTGCTCTGTCCCACAGTGTAAGATATGTCTTAGTTTGGAATTTGATAGCGTTCAGAAATAACTGATGCTATCAACACCGGCAAAATGCTAGTCCAATATCTCTAAAACCCTTCATGCCAGCTTCTGCTCTCAGGAAGCACACAGTTCACCCACATTTGTTTGAGGCAGCAATTTAATCAAGCAATTACACTCCTATTTTATTTTTTGCTCAGAAAAATCTTGACGTTCAAAGGAGCCGCCTAATCCCTTTACCTCTTTGACATGGCAATACAGCCGTGCAAGCAAGTACACTGGCATTCATAGTTCACCTCTTGAACCTCTTGATGTTTTAAATGACATTTTTCTTATAGGCAGCCGTAGGCTATGACTCTCAGCAAAATGCTGCAGACCAAACGTCACCTATCAAGCTATTTCTTTCATACCTGTTCTGAATGTGGTATTTTGTCTTTTTATTTCCCTCATTATAGAAATATGCTGTAGCTTCTCTCCAAAGGTGCAGCAGACTGCCAGACACACAAGAGATGTGGCTTCTTTTCCTGGGTATTGCAGCAGGTGCTACATTTTCGGTGCAGCATTGAAAATCTTCTATCCTTAGACCAAATGACTTTGATTCTCGAAGTCCTCTTCAAAAAGTGAAAAGCATGATTTTGCTGTTAAAAGTAATTTTTCTCTCCTAAGAACACAATAATATTACAGAAGGTACATGCTCAGCCCTATCAGAGAAAGCCACAAAAAAAATACATTTTTTTCTCTGTGTTTGTCCTCATGATTGCCTTTACAGTGACCTTCAGCCTAGCCTTCAGGGCCAGTCCTTCATGTGGATGCAATATTTCACCTCTGGTTCAGTCCTGGACATCACCCACAACTGTCCCTTCAGGAAAGATCTGAAGCATCTATCCATCTAAATTATTTCAGTTAGGCAATCAAATGAGCTTTGAATGAATTTGGGTTACAACATTAGGGTTGCTCACTGCTGAGTTTATGAAGTCAACAAGACTCAAGACATTCTTCGGTATTTTTAAAAAAGCCTAGGAGAAGTTATGAGTTTAATATAGTGAAAAACCAGCTCACTCATTTAAAAAGATTTCAATTCCTATTTCAACATGACATTTTAACTTGGGCTTTTTGCAGTAATTCCCAGTGATACGATTCTACTATGAAACATATGATTTTATTTGGGGGCTTTCTGGTCTTTATATAGAAGATGTGAAAGAACAAAGATTATAAAAACCTAGGGTAAACTCATTACCATTAAACCCACCCTTGCTGCCCTCTGCTCATCAATCCCTTCCCCTGCAGCTCATTGAAATTCCAAAGCTTTGACCAATTTGTTATTATACTTAAAATACAAAGTCGTTTCCCACTTTTCTCCTGAAAGGTGCTGAAGTTTTCCTGAACCACTACACTGAGTCAAGACGTAAGAGAATAACATTCTATTTTGAACCAGTTATTCCTTTTATAATTTTGTCCAGCAGAGTACCAAATGAAAGAGACTGAATACTTTGCTTATTTCAGTATATAACAAGCTCCTTTAGGTTATTTTTAAGAAATGTTTATGCCTGTCTTTGCAGAACTAGCCATGTGGTAATGAAGGCATTCAGTTTTACAGCTGAGGAAAAATAAAAAAATATTTCAAATAATTTTAGAAGCACATCTGAGAACTGTGTTCCTATGGCATATGTCATGCTGTGAATGTAAGAGGATAAGTGTTGGTCTAAGGTTTTTGAAAATCACCTGCAGGAAGTCTTCGGGACTTAAATGCTGATGACGACTGCAGGCTACCAAAGGTTCAGCTGATAAAAGAGAGACCACTTGGTATCTGCTTCTGTTACTGTAGGACAGAGTGCATATGGTTATATACAGAGATGCAGGTCAGAATTTAGACGTATGATAGCAAGCCTCTGAACACAGACAGACCTTTCTCAGAAATTATCAAAACATTCTAAGATAAATCACTATAAATATATATAACAAACATGGCATTTTATAACTTCAAATCATTTCCTTTGAATTAAATGTAAGTAAACGTCAAATGAAAGTGGCTTTTTTGGAGAACCGCAGGTCATTTTTTATTCATGTATGACAAGGGTGTTTATCATTTTTGTATAAAATCTTGTGAGAATTACTGATTCTGAAACCCAGAAATTTGCAGACACTTTTCCATATCCCTGACCATTTAATGAAAATAACAACAAAAACACAGCTTGTGTTTTTCATTACTGCTCTCCCGGGCTTGGCCTACTTAAAGCAGGCAGTTCAAAACCAACCTGGTGAAGCCTGTTTTGCTCCATTATCTTTTTAACTGCAACAAACTATATGGAGGGAGGAGGCTGAAAAAGTACGGGAGGAACAGAAACCAGTTTGTTGAACGCAAACTATATTTTCAGCTGTTCTGTAAATAATTCTCCAAGACAGATTAATTTCAAACACATGGAAATCCTTTTAGTGTTAATAGATGCTACAGGGCCCCGGGAACGGCTGACTGCTGGGAAAGTGGTCACTGGTGGGGAGAGAAAAGCAGGGGGGAGAAAGAGAATAGAGAGAGGGACAGGAAAAGGTTTCTTTTAAGTAATGACAGCATTACTCCTCTGAGGCAAATTAGGATATTAAAGTATCAGTGAGACAGACACGTTGGTTTACCAGGTGCAGGGTCAGTACAGCACAGCCATGTGGGTTTGAATGTGGAGCTACAGGAATAAAGGCTCTTGGGAGCATTGCTGGGATGCCTCACTCAGCTACAGGAAACGGGAATCCTCCTGCTTTTACACAAAACAACACATGCTCTTGAACTGAGGAGCAATCTTGCAGGTTTTGGCAGGAATTGCACTGTTGGACATTTATCAAAGTGAAGCCTTTGAATCCACTAAAGCAAGCTGAAATCTAAAAAGACCTAGCAAGACTTAAAGGCCCAGAAATATTTACCACTATAAAGATTTTTTTGGGGGGGGCGGTTGTTCAGTACTGAGAAACAATTCTCATGTGTTATTGTCTTTGCCCTAAGCAGCGTTAAGCACCAAGAGTTGCCATAGTCTCAGACCATGCTTGATTCAAGTCCTTAATTTCTTACTTATCTTCCTGTGTATTTTTGCCTGGAAAGAAAACATGGTGCATAACATCTCCAAAATACACCGTTTGATAAAGCTACTTGAAGTCATTAGGAATAACTCTAATTTGAACTGTTTCCTGAGCAGGTAAAAACAGAATATGTATGTTTTTTGGAGAGTCTTCACTTAATATTATTTTTTTACAGCTAGGAATATAAACTGGATAGTGTGTTTCTCATTTGCTGAGATTTGGAACTTAACTTTCTACTTTGCATTTTTATGTGAAAATATTTCCACTGAAATTTATTTCCTTCTGCTCTAGATAACTAAGCTCAAAAGATATGAATATACATCTTTCTAGAAAAGAAGCCAGTCTCATACAAATAAAGATTTCTTCATTTAGCATTGTGCTGGCTGCAATATTTGTATTAACCATCATGTAATTTTCACGAAGGTGTCAAAAGGAAAACAGAAAAATTTTGTGCACAGATTTGCCTATTATTCACACCACCTCAGCTTCCTTTGCAAATGGGGATAACTCTTGCCTGGTTGGCATGTGGATTAACTAGTTGAAATCAGAGCAGTGCATTCATGTGATTGTCTGTAAATACATAACAGCAAACACGGGACAATGCCTCAGCAGCCAGGAGAAGCAGTGAGGAAGAAGTAATATCTTTTATGAGATTCAGCCTGTACAGGGCTAGGAAAGCAGATGAGATTCCAATGTGTGGACCCTTTGATATGTGTGTGACCTTAGCTCAGCTTTAGCAATCAGGGTAGGAGATGAAATACAGCTGAACCCAGAAAGAGCAGAGGTTTTTTTAGCAAACTGTTCCTCAGAGAATATCCAACATACCCTGTCCTGCTGAAGATCTGACTAAAAGGACTTCTCATCCTGGGCCTGTCAGGGATCGTTGTGCAGGATCCTGTCTCCAGTAGCAGAAACTAACAGATGCTTCAGAAAAAGGTGTAAAAAGTTGTGTAATAGAAAGTTAAACACAAAGCTCCTCTTTTCTTTGACATAACCATTCTTTTCTCTTTCTGTACAGCGTATACCTGACTATATGAAACTGTTTTACACCTATGTGTTGGCTAATGAGATTGGAGGAGTCTAAGGAAGTCAGTGTGACTTGAACTGCTCTGTACCTCACCGAAACATTAATCTTTAGTGATGCCTTCTCGATTCCCAATGTCAATGCATTTGATGCACTGGCGGTTATAAATTCTAACAGACAACCTTGTGCTTTGCCCAGTGAGGAAAACTGACTTCCTTAATACAAACACAGCAGGGTCCTTCACCGGTCCTGAAAACAGTAAGAGGCTTATCCAGTTAAAGACTTCAGGAGGTACCCTTCCATCCTAAGCACATCCATTCTGCAGCCTGGGAGGAAAGATTTCATAGAATCATAGAATAGTTTGGGTTGGAAGGGACCTCTAAATGTCATCTAGTCCAACTCCCCTGCCGTGGGCAGGGACATCTTCAACCAGATCAGGTTGCTCAGAGCCCTGTCCAACCTGACCTTGAATCTTTCCAGGCATGGGGCATCCACCACCCCTCTGGGCAACCTGTACCAGTGTTTCACTACCCTCAGTGTAAAATATTTCTTCCTTATATCTAGTCTAAGTCTACCCCTCTTTGGTTTAAAGCCATTCCCCCTTGTCCTGTCGCAACAGGCCCTGCTAAAAAGTTTGCCCCCATCTTTTTTATAAGCCTGTAAGTACTGATAGGCTGCAATAAGGTCTCCCCGAAGCCTTCTCTTCTCCAGGCTGAAGAACCCCAACTCTTTCAGCCTTTCTTCACAGGAGAGGTGTTCCATCCCCCTGATCATTTTTGTGGCCCTGCTCTGGACCCAATCCCACAGGTCCGTATCTTTCCTATGCTGAGGGCTCCAGAGCTGGATGTAGTACTCCAGGTGGGGACTCACCTTCTCTCACCTGCCCAAAGAAGTCTTCAGGGTCCATGCTCACACCTAGGCTGCTTTAATTGACAGACTGAGAGAGGCACTCACAGCATGTGATTCATCTCACCTATCTCCAATGCCTATTTTAGCATAAGATAAATTGTGCTCTAAAACTGCCCATTTTTCTCTACTGGCTATAATGGAGACTAATAACCTAGGGAGTGCCAAGTGATTAGCTCAGATGCAGGTGTCAATGTCTGGTCAAGGACGAATTCCGGTCACTGTGACCACCACTTAATGAAGACATATCCAAGATAGCTTTAAACCTGCAGCAGCTAACCCCTATTTTGTCATGGTACTCTGCACAGGTAGCAAAATGAATCCAAGAAGATGGCCCAAGCCTGCCACACCCAGCAGGGTGCTGCAGCAGGGCACAACCATCTCATAGATCAAGAGTCAGTGCTCATCAGTCCTTTCCATGCACTGGTACAGCCAAAAGTAACGTGACAGTAGCCACAAAGTGTTGAGGTAAAGCTCACTTATGCTGCCTTTCATCATAGGCAAACTTTATGCACTTGGTTCTCAAAAGACTGTCACAACACTCTGAGTCTGGAGGAAAGCAAATTCTTTGCACTGACATCAGGGGGGTTGTTTATTCCCCTTTGGAAACAGGATTTTCTGATCTTTGTATCCAGAGTCTGCAAAGGGATTAACTCAGTATCTTCTAGCTCACTTTTAAAAAAAAAGGTTAAGTTGCCCCTTCTCTATTTTACCATTTGACCTGATTGGAAATCAGATCTATAGATTTCTTTAATTGCCCTCCTATTGTGACAACTTTCTTTATGCAGTGACTGACTCCTTGCAATGTCAGCTAAACTTGTTTTGAAACTAGTGCTCTACATGCTGCATGCTGCCGAACTGGCATATTTGAATTGATGTATCCTGCATTTATTTACAGCACTTTGATATAAACACAGATGCAGAAGAATCTGTTCACAGTTTTTCCATTCTATAAGTATTTTCTCGAACCATTTGCATGCTCTGGTGAATTTCTGTATTTCTTTACTGTAGTTGCCTTTTGGAAGGGAGGTTGTATTCTATATAATGGTAGAAAAATGCCTGAATTGACTTTTTATATGTCAATATTATCCTTTACTAATATGAAATTAGAGATCAGAGATTGACCCATAATTTCCCTGGCTGGAATTAATTATTCACTCCTAAATGAAATATGTTTGCAATAAACACCAGAGAGGCTGTCTGTCAAATCAGAAAGAAATGTTTCTGCTGTTCAGAGAGCGTAAGTTCTCCCTGCTTGGGAGAAAGTACAGAGAAGTAGGGAATAAAGTACTTGGCAAGGATGCAGAGACAGACCTAATGTCTGTCTAATAACAATTACTATTCAGGTTTCTTGCTGTTTTAATGAATTTTTAAAGACTAGGTGTTATTGTTACACATATTAAAATTCAGTTAAGCTGTATTAGGTAGTGCATTCTTATCCGTAAAAGGTTTATAGATCCTAAAAATATCCTGCAGCTTCCTAAATACACTTTGAACTGCCCTAAACTATAGTCTAAAAAGCATTATGAAGTCTTCTGCTTACACTTAATCTTAATGCCAAGAACACCAATAGCTTTACTCATATTTAAAATTAAGAAGATGCACAATCCTTTGCCAGATAAGAAACATATGGAATGAAAATTAGCATGGAATAACATTTTAAAGCTACCCTCTGAAAAGTGCATTTTGTCATTCTTCTCTTCTGCCTTCTTTTTTCTAGGATATTTCGATTTGAGGTCTGGGCTGAAATGTATCACTTCCCATATTGTAGTTTTTTTGACAATCAGTTCTGCTCACTAGGTAGCTTTTCTATTGAATTAAGTATTGTGCTTTCAATGGTATGGTTGGCTTAGGAAAGGAATTGTATTTTAACACTAATTAAAACTTGGCTTCATTTTAATCTAGGAAAATAGATGAGGATATGTAATGAAAAGTGATGGAGCTGAGGAATCTGGTAAACTGGTGCTTCAAGAAAGCCTGGCAGATAGGAAGCTAAGAAGTCAGGTGGATAGATGTGTGAAAAGTCATGTAGAGTTACACTAGCAGAATCTGGTTGAAACCCAATCACAACACTTCAGCTATGAATTTTCACACATAATGCTTTCTTGTAGCTCTTCTAGCTACAAATTTTGCACCATCAGCATACCATATGAAAAAAACCTAGATTTATGTCCCTATCAGTTGAGATGTGGTAATTCACTATACTTGCTCTATCTCATCCCAGCTGCAAAATAAATCAATAATGAACTAGGTGAACAAGTGCATGGATACTGTTAGTTAGCAAACAGGCTTGAGCTTCTTCTGATGTACCTCACCCTTACCTTCAGAGAGAGGAAACACACCCAGGGTCCACAGCGCTCAAGGAAAGCTTGCTCCAAATAACTTTTTTTATTTAGACCAATAACCTCTTTTATTAGACCAAATATACTGGAAGAAGAGTATGTGACAGACTTAATCAAAACATCCCCTTATTATACAGCAGTCATTAGAATTCAACATTGGTCTTACTGCAGCATAACTGAGCTCCTTGAATAGGCCCAAGAGCAATGAAGTGCCATGCACTTTTGCTGTGGACTAATTTGGCTGTCATCTCAGTGGCTATCAATTAGCTAGAAGGTAAAGTATTACCCCTCCAGTACAACTGAAGGTAATGTAGTGGCAATTCATTTTGTTTTACAGACTACAACCGTCCTGCACACTTGCTGGAGCTGACAGCAGTGAGTTCTGGAACTACTTGTACGTTACCCCTGAAGATTTACGGATTGAACTTGCAGCCAACAGTACGGCACACTTCAGAATGAGGTTGAGCTGGAAGAGGTTAGGTCAAGTAGAGGAAAGCTAACGGTTCTTGATCTATCTGATAAAAAACCACATCTAGTAGGCTTCATTCACATCCCATTTCTTACCTCTCCCTGAAGTCATGTTGTCCACATTTAGCAGAAGTTTCTCCTGTTCTTCCCACCTACCGATTAAGGCAAAAGCCTTAATTTCCCATGCATATGGATGTGGAGAAGGTAATTTCTGCTGGTTCACATCTCCCATCTGGTTGAAATGCATTCATTTTCCCTGGGAAGAACATCTCCACTTCAGAGAGCAGTAGGGTAGAACAAGAAGTATCTCTAAGACTGTACCCAAATCAAACAGCTGGTACCTATGACTGTTTTCCTGCCTACAGACAGATGAACTGTAGCCTTATACCTCTGAACACAAGAACTGAGAGAACGATAACCACGTTGTTAAGTCATAAAGGACCACACTTTCTGTGTGAGGACAAACAAACACAACATTTCTCCTGCAGAAGGCAGTTGCATTCTATACACACATTATCATTTGCACAAAAGTCTGTCATACTAATAAAGAGAATTTGTGCAGTAAAAGTAATATTCCATAACAAAAATGTTTGTTTAATAGAACTCAGCTATACTAAAGTGCTATTTTTCTCACTGCTTTTGACATGACTGTCCAGATCATTTAGGGGAGTCCAGATTACAAACATTTTAAAAGGCCTTCAGTTTCCTTATGAAATATCAGCTATACCACATAGGCAGAAAGATCATTGTTTTCTTCATTTTCAGACTGAAACTCTACGCTAGAAAGATTAAATAGAAGATCCCTCCAGGGGTGAATTTTCACCAGTGATTATAGTGAATAGGTGGTCCTGTGCATAGACAGGACTTCTCTGTAGATGTATGGTTTTTTCCTCATCTGTCCTGGTTTTGGCTGGGATAGAGTTAATTCTCTTCCTAGTAGCCGGTATAATGCTGCATTTTGGATTTAGGATAAGAATAATGCTGATAACACACTGATGTTTTAGCTGTTGCTAAGCAGTGCTTACACTAGTCAAGGACTTTTCAGCTTCCCATGCCCTGCCAGTGAGAAGCTGGGAGGGGGCACAGCCGGGACAGCTGACCCAAACTGGTCAAGGTGATATTCCATACCATGTGACGTCATGTTCAGTATATAAACTGGGGGAAAGCTGGCCGGGGGGCTGCTGCTTGGGGACTGGCTGGGCATCGGTTGGTGGGTGGTGAGCAATTGCATTGTGCATCACTTGCTTTGTATATTCTTCTTCTTATTATTACTGTTATTATTATTATTAAGATTTTATTTTATTTCAATTATTAAACTGTCTTATCTCAACCCATGAGTTTTCTCACTTTTTACCTTCCGATTCTCTCCTGCATTCCACAGGGGGTGGGGGGGCGGAGAGTGAGCGAGCAGCTGTGTGGTGCTCAGTTGCCGGCTGAGGTTAAACCACAACATCATCTCATCCTGCAGTACTGATTGCTTCAAAATATCTAAAAACATCTCTTGCACTAATGAGGCTTACTTTTGTTTTTCAAAGTTAACCCACTGCAGAATTACAAAGATCAGTACTGAAGAAACCTATGTATAGATGTCATCCCTCTAATTTGGTATTATTCAAGTATAGAAGAATTTGCACTGTCACAGCTTAATTAAGTTGCAATGACAGCAAAAATCTTTATGTATCTTTTTAATTCCTACCCCACAGTATATAACTCATACTCTCTAAATTTAACTCATGCTTATTACTCGTCTCCTTATATTCAACAATTACCATGCCTTGGTGGTGTTACTTGCCAGCTGGCTACTATTTTTGCCCTGTACCATTAGTGAAATTGCAAAAGCAATATATACTTCTTGGAAAAATTTTCTTGCTCTATTATCAAAAGGAATAATTAGTTGGGTTTTTAACTGTAACATACAAATTATTTTTTCTTTTTTTTCTCATTTTTCTTTAAAGCAACACTGTTCAATTTTCTGGTCCCACAGGAAAGGGATAAGACCACCTTTGGACATCTCCTGCAAAAAAAACTGCCTTCAGTGATTTTCAAAGTATCCCCCCCAGTAATAAAAATTGTGACTGATTTCTTAAGGACATTTGAGTTGCATAGGTATACATGTATATGGTTTATAAGACCCACAGAATTTCACTCCGTGCTTCTGTGAAAATATAGTTCTGTTACATAATAGAAGCCAATAGTATTCTTTAACTGTCAGACTTTAAAGTAAGAAAATACTTTTTTTTTGTGCCCCCAGGCATAACAGAGAAAAACAAAATCATTGGATTTCCTAAAAGGACACCCTTCATTGAACTTTTCTATTTTAGATTTGTAACATGCAAAAAGAGTAGTGTGTTTCTTAATCCAAAACATGCTTGTACAAAAAGTTGACCAGGCCTGAGGTTTAATTTCGTTCCCAGTCCCACTGAATCTTGTTACTGGAAATTATATGATACAGCAGCCGAGTGATGTCTTAGATCTTGCCCTTGCCTGAAAAGATACAGCCCATTCAGAATTATTGATAATTATACTGTAATTTTTCCTGCAGAGGTAGAAACAATGTTCAATTAAATAAAGCATACACTGCTTATGTATCTACTGGCAAAACAAGCCCTAACAATGCTCCCTGCTGCACTTGAGATATCTATAGAGACCCCTCCAGCATTTCCTGTGTTATCTCTTATATTACTTTTTTATAGGTGGCTTTTTCAAAATTGATGTTTTGAGTAGCAGTGGTTTTGCTTCCTCACCCATGCATAAGAATGAGACTCCAGTGCCCTGATCCATTGGCAAGAGAGCATGCCTGAATGCAATATAAATCGGAGGTGGCCTGATTAGCTCATTTGTTTTGTCTTCCATTGTGCTATTCATTGCTTCCTGAAATCCAAAATTCTGCTGTTATTCCTCAGACTGGGAGTCAGCAACTTATTTATGTTTCCGTGACGTCATTCTTTCTGTGAGCAGCTAAGCAGATTTGTATTGATGTGATGTTTTTCAGCACCCTAGAGAGTCAACCAGTAGATCTAAATGCCACTTTAATCATTCTCAGCGGAGAAGTCTAAGTCAATAACCTGTATCATTGAGCTGTATTATTTTTTGATGCTATCATTTATTCTGTAATAAGCATTCCAACGGGGCTACCCTCTACAGCATCTGCCTATTCACACACTCTTCTGGGGAGTGTAATTTCTATTAATTTTGTGCTATATACTGGTTTAAATTTTTTTCAACCATCTTTTCTGTGTTAGGAAGTGTAGAAGTCCACAGTTCACCCTCCCAACTGCTGAATTCTAGAACATGCACAACGCTATAACCAGCTGCCTGTCCTTATGAGAGTCAACTGTATATTTATTATCTATTTTAAATGTAAGAATTTGAAGTTGAAATTGCTCCTACAAAATTCAAAGTTCACTGAGGTCGGTAGGAATCTGCCCGGTGTTTTCAGCAGATTTCTGAAGACTGTTGCAGTCCTACTTAAAGAAGGAATGGGTGCAGCTGTTGCAGCATGGAGATTAGCAGCAGAGAGGTTAGAGATGCTGCTCTTCTGACCATGACAGTCTAGAGACAGGGGTAAGATTACATTTGTAGGGCAGAAATAACTCCTACTAGATGACTGAAAGAGTTGTAGGGGGATGGAACATTTGGAGGAACATGTGCCCTTCTTCAGGTCTCAGACAGAAGAGGCAGCCTTAAAAGCCAGTGTAGACAGAGAATAATGGATCTGAGTCTGACCTGTTGAAACACACAGTGATCGCTTCTCCTGTTAGAGTCAGTCTCAAATTCCCTTAAACTCATAGATAGTTTCATATGCAGACAGGTTGCTTGGGAAACCTTCTCTTGTAATGTGTCTGTCAAAATTATGATAATTTATTTATTATTTCAGCTTCTGACATCGGTATTAAAAAATATAAATCTACTTTGTCTGCTTTTTAAACCTTACATGTGAGAGCATATTCAAAAGTATTTGTAAAGAGGAATGAAATGAAAGCTCTGATATTTCCAAGTAGTCTGTGGGGGAACTTTATATTTACATAGTTATGTTAGTTTTAAAAGCAAATAGAAATAATTTCCTGACTTCAACTGTGTGACGGTACTCAGAAAAACAAACAAAAAAAAATGGACATTATATAATCCCGATACAAATTTGTTTGGTTTAAAAACACTAGATTATTCTTCTACCAATTAATAAAAATACCCAGTCTCAGATTTCAAAATTAATCCTTTTATTTGTGCCTTGACTATTAGCCCTAGCAATAGAAAGGCTGCTGTAGACATTAAGTTAGCAAGGCACTGAGCATGGTATGAGCAATAGTAAATCCAACTCACTCGCAAAGCATTGCAAGGGCAAGAGAAACCCAACCGCTGGGAATAACAAAGAAATTGCCGAGGCAGCAGGAGTGGGGCTGCCCATGCGGGGCCAAGCTATGAGCAGAAGCGACCCCTGCACAAGCCTGACAGCTCATGAAAAAAGCAATGTACATTATTAAAATAGCCAACATTTGTTATTAATTAGTATATGCAACTGTGTTACACCCACTAGAGTCAACTCAGATACACGCAATTTCCAGTGGAATATCTTTGAACGCAACGGGCTTTCATTCTAGTTTTATTACCTGTCCTAATTGAGGGGGAAATACCACAGCATCTCATTCATATATGTATACATGGAAACTGTCATAGGCAGTCATTTTTCTGCAACAATCATGTTGATTTTTGCATTTACCCTCTGAGTACAAAAGACCTCCAGCACAATGAACTCACACAGTTCAGCTGTGGGGTCGAGGCACTTAATTCCAGATCCCAGCCACTGTCCTCAAGACAGGGAGCACAGGTTCACAAGTAAGCTCCCTGAGTGATGGTGAGCAGAGGCATTTTAGGAGGACTGCCAGCTGATTCAATTAAGTGAACACAAAATGACTCAATTTAATGGTCCAGTTGATTTATCTAGTTTCTTTTTCCTTTAGCTCAGATCTATCTCATTACTCCGAGATGAGAACATTTTCTCTCCCACACGCCTCTCCGAAGAACTAACTAATTATTTAGCTTTGGATGAGTTGTGCCCTAGGAAATTTTTAATAAGACATATAGTATAATTCCTATGCAGGTGTTTAGTACTTAAAAATCAAATGGTATAAACTCATCATATAGAAGTTCACCGCTTGTGAAATATTCACACTCAATTTGTATTTAATCTGTTCTTCTATACATGTCTTCCATCACTCTGCTCAGTCATTCAGCCAAGGAGCATCCTCGTATTTGTAGATACAGTGTTTCCTTGGGACCGTTCATTCCTTTCATGCACAGTGGAAAGCCCTTTTATCAAGTCTAATGCCTTGATGTAGTTCCCTAGATTTTTAGTATCTGTGTGTTATGAAACCACTGAATATACCACAATGATAACAAAATGGGCTGCCATGGCTGCCCTCCTGCCCTTCATTTACACTACGAGAAGAAACAAACAGAATAGATATAAGGTACATAGCCAAATGTTTTGTTTAGTCCCTAACATCAAAATGTATAAAAACCGTGATCTTTTGTTGCAGCATCAAAATAATCATTTATCTTTTACTGTTTTTCATATTCTGTACTTTCTTTGTGAGTCAATAGAATTGCACAAGAATATTTCAGAAGATGTCTTCAGATCCATAAAAACTAAATTAAGAATAATAATAATGAAATATTAAATTTGGGAGAATCTTTATCCTTTATCTGTCAAGGAGGATTAACAGGTCAAGTAGGTCCAATCTGGCTCTTAAACCAGGAATTTGCATATCTCCTGTAGTTTCAGACTGCTCCCGTATTGAGTTTCTTATCCTGTTCGGCCATCAAATTACATTCTTCACTTAATTTCAACGCTTCAATTTTTATATCCCCCCCAGCTATAATTTGAAGTATATCAAACAAAGTGCAAACTTACTAAATCAATTTTACAAGTCCATTCCATCCTACTTCCAAAGTAGGCTTTGATCACTGTCCTTCCCACCCCCACCCCGGTCCACCTTACCTCCTCCTGCTCAAACTCTGAGAAAGTCTGATTTCTAATGAGGTGGAGCCATCTGGTGTCTGTCACATGTCACACATTCCTCTAACCTGCTTAAAAAAGGCAGGTTACTTTAATACTATAACCTTCTGAAATAATTAATTATCTTTATTCCACACCCCTCCCCCCCAGTTATTTAAAATATTATTTGCACTTTTGTCTCAATGTCACAATATGCCGGTCTCATATTCTTACCGTATGGGATTCAAGCCCCTTAAGTACTACATTAAGTGAAATTTGGACACACAAGGACAAGCTGGGAAAGGGGCAAGAAAGGAAAACCCCACCTTGCCTTTTTAAATGTTTGAAAAACCCTAACTTAGAATTTTCTACAAGACCCTTAAAATGTTACTTCTTGAGTGTAAAAGCATCCATTTCCAGGTAGACCAGATTCCACTCCACAGCACTACCTGCTCTACTAACCAGATCCCCATCAATGTGTTTATCACATCTACTGTGATGATTGACACCTGTGTCTTCACTGATAACAAAGGACACTTGATTACTTCAGATGTTGACAGTATACACTGAATTAAGAGGAAATTCAACTGTACTGACCAATGCATTGGCCCAGGCTTCACCAAAGGACCTACAGCTGGCAGAGGAATGCTCTCCTGCCTGCCTGTTGAGTGTGAAGTTAGACATGTTAGTGTGGCACCAAACCTCAGTTCAATACCAAGAGCAAGCTCACATTATTTAAGCAGGAGTTAGGAACATAGCTATTGGCTGATCTGGCCGTTAGTAGTTCTGGGAATGATAGGAGCTGCCAGGAAATGAATTCCATTGCAATTTGGCCTTATTGCTGTTGCAGTCACACATAACGCCCCTCCCCCCCAGGAATCAGAGAATCATTATTCATCCTTTTGCTCATTCAACCTTTTCTATGGGCAGAAAAAGGCCACCAAAACATTTTAGATCCCCCAAAATATTAAAGAGACAGGTCTTCATGGCAGAGCACTGAGTGTATAAACACTGGTGTTCTTCCTAGTCTGCTGGCCAGGATGAAGGCAAGTGACACGGTGCTGAAAGTGCAAACAGACTGTGCCTGTGGAGGACATATGCAATGAAGAAACTAGGGTGTGGAGACAATGATGTGCTTTAGGCTTGAGATGGGGATTGCTTCAGTGAGCCTTGATAAAACGAGTCTTGGGCACATTCAGGAACAGAATTTTAGTGACCAGAAAAATGTGTTAGGTGACTACAGAGCAAGTTAAATTGGCCTGTGAGTCATAACAGCAGTATTTTATGACATGCTGTTTCATCATGACAACATTTAATCAAAATTGTGAGACACTTTCTCTGAACTAGAAAACTAAAATGAAAACATCAGTTAAATTGTTTTATTTCTGTATTAGAATAAGAACCACAAGCCACCTGGAGGGGTGACAGAAATGAAAATAGCAAAACTAAATGGAATTCATCACATGAAAAAGAAGCAATTCAAACTTTCACATTTTTATGACAAATAAAAACAAAATGCAATTTTAATAAAGTTAAAATGGCAAAATAAAATGAGTGATCTTCTCAGAGGAGCAGGCCACTAAAAATTGTTGTACTTTTACACCCTTATAGTGGGTTTCTAAGTTTCTTTGGTATGTAACTAATTTTAAATTCTTTGGGGGGAACCTATATTCTTAGTTCTTGTCTTAAATAAAAGTCCAGCCTCATTGGATCATCATCTTTAGCTGAAGTTCCTTTCTGTTGTAGTTTAATGCAAAGTCTAGTGACTAAAGCTGTAGCCTTTGCAAGGCCCGCTGTGTACTCTAGGACATTAAATAAATTAAGAGATATGTAAGAAAAGGAAGTCTAAGCATTTTTTATCACTCATCTTATGCACATCCTATGACCACAACCTTGGTGCTTTTTGTTTGCTGTTTTTCTCAGCCAAGTAGCAGGAATAATGTATCTAAAAAAACACCTGACAATTACCTTGCTAAAAAAAACAAGTAGCAGATAATGTATCTAAAAAAACCCCTGAAAATTCCCTTGCTAAAAAAAAAAAAAAATTGCTTTTTGTGTTTTTCTCAGCCAAGTAGCAGGAATAATGTATCTAAAAAAACACCTGACAATTACCTTGCCTTGAAAAAAAAAAAATTGTAAAAGAGAGTTAAATAAATTAGAATGTCCCTTCATGTGTGCTATTTCATTCAAACACAAAATATTTTTCTGCATTTTACCTATATTTTTGGAGGATACTAATTCAGGTATACACTCAGGTTCCATATGTTGCTTGGTTTTATAAATCAATACAGCAATCTGAAAAATGATTTGAGTTTTCAGCTGCAAGCCAGCATACTGCTCTCCAAACTGACCTGGCACAGTAAAGTAAAGTAATTTGGTATGAATTCAGTTTCTGGCCACTGGCCATTACAGAACCAGTCTATAAAAAATTTCTGTTCCATTTCCTTTCCTAAGGGCTTTCTCGGATGAGCCATCGCATTCAGGTCCCCAGCTGCTGGTTTGCAGGTGACAAAGGCACGAACGTGGCATGCGCGGTATGTGCAAGGTGCATGTCAGACTCAGCCTGGTCAGAAACTCAATATGACAGGCAAAAGAGTCACGTTCCCAAGGATTCTTTTAAACCGTGTTTGTGCCACTTCACTGGCTACAGCATGGTGAAGAAACACCCCACTAGCTTTCATTTAACAAGCATGGATGGCAGCAGCAGCTCAGCCAAGGGCACACAGAGGTCACGGCAGCTCAGCTCTATGACCAGTTTTAATATAGAGTGTTTCCCAGCCCGCACTACCTTACTGCCATAGCTAGAGGCTTACCAGTATCTGCTCTAATCACGTTTCTTGCAATAAGCAACAATAAACTCTGGGTATGTGGAACAGTGGCCCAACTTCAAAGAGCAGTGATGCTGGTGCCCCATTTCGCTAGGCAGCCAAAACCAAGTGGGAGGACGCATACCCCTTTCCTAGGCTGGGGGAGAGGGACAGGGGGCAGGGAACAGGGCTGGCTTGCAGGGGGGAAGAGAGAAGTACCCACCTGGGGCATGGACGGGACCATAACTTTGGGAAGCCCTGAAAAGGGCTACTGCCCCTCAGCTGCTCACCACCACTGCCGCCACAGCACCTCTGTTCCCAGCTGCACCCCACCCCTCTATTTCCCCTTCCTGTACTGCCCACCTATGGCCACAGTCTCCTCCCCGTCCATCCCCCAGCCCCATCTGAGCCACAGCTACCTCCTCATGGGCGCCTTTCCCCCGGGTTACCCGCTGCATGTCCTGCGCCAGGAGGGCAGGGGCGTACACGTGGGCTGCAGATGGAGGAAATTGCCTGATGTCAGCTGCTAGAAATGTCTATGGTCTTAATTAGTGATTTTCACCTTTCTGTAAAGCTTGTGCATAAGCTTATGAGTAAACTTCAATTATGCTTTTCTTGGCAAGGGAGTGCAACAAAATATAAATTATTTAATGGCTCTGCTAGATGCTTTAATCAATACTTTATCAATTATTATTACCAGCGTGAACAGTGTCTGTGGTCCTTCATAAGCAAAGTGCTTAACTACATGCCTAAACTCAAGGCTTTGTGTTTAATTTAATCCCTGCCACAGGCAATTTCTTATAAGCATCAAGCACATTGGGGCCCTAGGGCCTGTATTGTAAGATAATATATCCCACAGTCCAAGGCTGGGCAAAATGATTGTTGATGAAATGTCAGCTGTTCTCTGCATAGTTTCTGCCCTACCAGAACTTGATTAATAGTTGTTTATTTTATCTTCATTAATAATGAACAAAAATTAAATGGCCTTTTTTTCCCCAAATCTTTTTAAAATGTTAATTTCCTTAAGAGCTTAAGACAGTAAACTTTTCTAACATAAATATTTTCTTATGGAAATGTGCATTCAAAAAGCTGTTTAACACTTTTTAAACAGTAAACTTTGAAACTGATATTTTCACACAACAGTATTCATTGCTTTTCAGCCAACCCCCCCAAAATAAACCATATTTGAAAGTTTCTTGAAACACACCTTTCTCCATGAGGTCAACAGCAACTTCCTATACGTGTGGGGCATGTGGGGTACTTTTTTTTTTTTTTGTCATTCATAAGAAATTCTGGGATTCCTCTAGTAAGTAATTGTTCATTTAAAACAAAATTCCCCTGTATTTTATATTAAACCTGACTGTCTTTGGTCTTCATGTGACTCGAGTCCACATGAGAGGTGATTGTTAACATGCCTGTTTTGATTGTTTCATTCTGTAATGAAAAGATACCTGCAAAGCTAGTTAAAAATTATCGTGTTTGACAGAAATACTTTCCATTCGTCCCCCCACAAAAACCAGCAAATTCAGTTAAAAAGTCAGCCTATATGAATAATAAAGTATTCCTTCAGCTCTCCAACTGACATGTGCCATTGCCTGGTACTTGGATATCAGAAAAGTCCTAAATATGAATATTAATCCTCCTGAAGAATCCTCACTCCTTCGTGGTACAACAGATCTGAATTATCATAACAAAGTCTTGAAGAAAAGGCTGTCTGGAAATTTGAGAACTGCAGTGAATAACCGGTTCTTGCTGCCACTTTTTCACCTGTCATTCTGTATAGGTGGGCATAGGAACCCCCTGGCTTTTTAATTATTTGCCACATTAATATTTTGTGACATCAAGTATCTGAAGATTCTTTTTACTTCTGTGGATCTGCTGAAGCTTCCTTGTCCTAAAATAGCCTAGAGGCTGGTTACATGTGGGCTATTTTTGTCATGTCTCCATGAAGAACTGAAGAACGTTCTCACCAAAGTCAGCTGCTCTGAAAGGTAAGAGGTCTGCAGGTGACTGAGGAAGAAACATTGGGGAAAAAAGACAGGCAAGAAAGGCACCAACCACACGTGCATTACCTTTGCAAAAGGCGTTGCTTGGCCCCACTTTTAGTGGTAACCTAGATAACAACTGCTAACTGGATAAGATATGGGAAATACCAAAAAGTCTGGGCTGGGATGACACGACCAACAGTGACATTGACAGTTTATGCTGAACATCTAAGTTAGAAAGCAATAAATAGGGAAAGCAACAGCCCCTTTATGGGACAACTTCCCCAGGAGTCCAACAGAGTGCAGAATGAAAAAAAAAATCTGTTGAATCTGATCACATGATTCCTCCCCAGAAGTTCATTAGATGGAATTTTGCTGGCGAAACACACTTTTGTTAATTATTTACATACATGATTAATTTAAGGCCTCAATTTGCAAGATGAAAATACTGTATTTTACCCCTCAGCAAGGTCCTGCCTTTAGCAGAATGAGGAAGTGGTACAGCAGATGCTAGTAAAAGTGAGTATGAAATGAAACACTACCAAAACGTGGCTGATATTTCTCTCTCTATCTTGCTCCACAGTATTTCCAAGTTTACATTGCCAATGATTTTAAAGACCTAATAATAATAACAACAACAACAACAACAACAAAATTTGTTGGCAGGAAAGGGAAAGTACGTCCTGGTTGGGAATTGAGCATTTTTAATATTAACCAGATTATTCTGAAAATAATTTTTAATGGAATTTAGAGGCTTATTGTGTACCCAGCAGGCATTTTATCAAGAAAATTGCTGTCTGAAAAACTTGCAATTTTGGAAAATCTCATAAAAAATACAAACATGTTAGCTAATTCTACTTATTTTTGTGCCTTATAAATGGGATTTATGCAAGATGAGGGCAAGCGGTTTTGTTATTATAACCTAGGGTTACCTGAAATATTACATTTCCTTGAAATGTTAAATAGAAAGAAAATTAACACACTTGCCAACATCTCCATAAAGGAAGAACATTTACCAAGAGACTGCAGTAAAGGAATGAGAATCCTTGCTGTCGTTAGAAGTCTACCTAGATTTCCCCTTTTCAGGACCAAGTTTGACTTCATATGGAGCAGCTCCATATCATTCCATTAAATGGTTTCATTTCACATCATTATAACTTATGATTTTGGACATGAACTATGACAAGACCTTTTCCCCTAGCTAGGTATCTTCTTTGAAACTTCCTCTTGCTTAATTGCTTCTATAATAGGCAATTTAACTGCTAATGAAAGACTTTTTCTTTGCCCTCTTTGACCTTCAGGGAAACAATCTAAAGAATAAGGACTGTGGTTATTCATCAAAATAACTAGGAAAATCTAGGTCTTTACACTATAGAAATGGGAACAACAGGGAGTGGGCTTGGAAGAAAACAAATGTTTCTGCGTGACAGCAGGCTGGGAGGGGCTGCAGTCTGTTGTTGGAAAAGATGACCCACAGTGACAGACGGAAAGGAATGACTTGTAGCCTGTGCAGAGGCAAAGCATAGGAGCAACAAGAGGTTGACACTACCTATAAACAGAGAGGCTTCTTCATCCCACACACATCCAACTTGCGGGTAATCCAGGTAAGAAATGTGCCATGGTTTCTTTTGCTCATGTGCCCAGCTTCCCTGCCGTGAGAGGAAGGAAGGAAAATTTTATGATTTGGAGTCTTCTCCAGCCACAGCCAGAACTTGGCTGGAGAACACAAAAAGGCTTAGGAGACGGGAAGTGCTGAAAGGTCCCAAACACTGGCCAAATAGGTAAGACTCTAGGACACCTGTATCCAGACTTTATTCATCCCACCAGTAGACTCAGTAAGAGTAGACCTCAAGCTATTTTAAACCCAGGTTAGAGTGGCTGTGTCTCTGATACTAATTTCTGCTTGATCTAAGTAACAAAGTCTCCACTTAGAAGAGTGTGTACATGGGAAACCACAGAGAACAGGCACTTGAGCATGAGTGCTGGACTGCATCTGTTTTAGCTGGGGTTTTGCCTCTGTATAGTAGTATACGGGAACTAGTATATCACAGCACAAGACACAACAGGGGGGTTGCAAACAATTCTGAAAGCATGACTCCTTTGATCACATTGCTCATTTCTTCTTCCCCCGCTTCTCCACACCATTTACCTCAGGCATATAGGGTCTATTAGGAAACTGAGAGTACAAGAAAAGGTCAGATTCACAGCAGTTCTGGTTATACAAATGCACGGCAAGCCAGTGATTTTAGACTGGCCCTTGCAAATTCCATTAATTCTTCAGACTCTTTTAAACTCTTTTCTACTGTTTTTTACACCACTTTCAGCTGTAGTTAAATGATTCAGTCAGGTACTGAATGAAACCTCTGTTTGTTTTCTGTTAACACTCTTTACCATACTCCTTTCTAGGACTGAATTTTATGCCTCCAGTTAGTCAATTGGTTTTTACTCCAGCTGTATTAGTGTACCCAGCTGAGCTTTTATCCCAACAGAATGGCCAATCTTATTGTACCAGCGAGGTACTGTAATATACCCAGCTCAGCAGTGCAGACATAGTCTGGAAGTGAGACGATCCTAAAATAACCACCACAGAAGTGATTCCCAAGGAGCAGCTGGCTGTGTTGTTCATTGCTTTCTCTTCAGCTTTTTTAACAATAACATTTGACAGACATTTTATCTGAAGTCACAGAAATGCAGGACAGCTTCACAAAAGACCTTTAAAGGGATCAAAATATGCTTAATTGATCCTGAATGGAAGATGAATAGAAGAAGCTCCTTCCTTCTCTTCTTCCAGCTATAAATAAGACTCCTGCTGTTCTCTCCAGTCTCTCCTTCTTAGTCACAGAAAAGCCTAATTATATGACAGGCTGTTGTATTCTTTGTTCCTTTGGCCAAATTACAGCTGTTTGGCAAATGAAGAGGGCTCTCTTCCTTCTCCACTTTCCATAGCTAATACTGACCAAAGAAGGAGCAAGTGCACAAGCCCATTCTCCTGATACCGAAGCTAAGGATTGAGTAAACACTCTTTGCATACCTGTGATTTATCCTTCCTGAGTAAGGAACAGTGACAACACACACCTGAACAGTATTTCATCAGTATTTCATCTGCAAGGCTGTGGCAGAACTGCTGAATGATGACAAGCCACTCATCCGCTTGGCCTCTGGGACATTGAGTAATCCAGACTTCTGCAGAGGTCAAGCTGTATAGACCGTTTTATGGCATCTCTTTACCACACTTCCAAGTTTCACTCAAACTGAATCAGTATTTATTTCAAAGTCAGCGTGTTAGCAGAAGCTCTAGTTCTGAAAGCTATGAAAATATGTGGGGTTTTGCATATGGCTTCTTAGAAAGAATCAGTTTCTTCTTTCAAAAGCCAATGCATTGGTAAGAAAGATTAAATGAAATTTTGTCTTGGGAACTTTATTTATACACCTTTGTCTAATCTGTGTAAGAAGAGTATAAACCTTCCATTTGGCTTTTTTTAGAATGTCTGTCTTGGTAGCAGTTTTTATTTTAGCCTGAAAGCTGAGTGAAACTACCAGTCAATGTCAATATTGTATTGCAGTTCATAATTGGCCAGTCCATCAATTAAAAGACACAAAGCATTTTGTTGAAAGAGTAGATTATAACTTTGACCTGATTTCTTAGTAAGACAGCTTTTATAGCTTTTGAACTGCTAGATTAGCAAAACTCAATTTGATTTTTTTTCTCTGCACATCAGCTAAACAAAGATTGATGTCCTATCTCGACTCAGAGGAATGTTTAAAAAAAATCATACCCTCTTAAAAGCAAAGAAAGATGTATTTACTCCTGTCTCACAAATTCATAAGCAATGTTTTCTAACTAATATAAAGTTCTTCAAAACTCTGTAAATCTTTTGACCACAGAAGAGAGAAACTATTGTTTCTTGGTTCATGATCAAGTTGAGATGGGAGTCAATAGTTACAAACCTCATCAGTTTAAGATGGGGAACACCTCACTGGAGTGTCCTCAGCTAGGTGACCTTTTGCATACTCTATCCTACAATATATTTCTATGCCTGGAGATCTGTTAAATAATTATTTACTGTAGAGGGGAAAAAAATAAATGCTATGGAGACTGACCAGTTGTCCTTATGCTCTTAATGGCTCTCAGCTATTGTCTTGATGAGGTAAGTGCTGTTCTGAAGAGTCAGTGGCCACTTCTATGGCCAATAGCAGATGCTGGTATTGCTTTTTGTTCTCATCTCAGCACAGAAGCTGCTTCTCACTTGTGGTGCTGGCATAACACCAGTGATTCTTGTGCTTACCATCAGTTAGTTTAATTGCTATTCATAGCTGAGATCAGCAAGAATTCTTTTCCTTTAATGCTGGCAAATGTCTGTTATTATCACTTTCCACTGAAGTAGTTACAAAATGCATATGCCCCATAAAAACTCTATTATAGTGAATGATAGTGGATAAAACTGAAAAAAAAAACCCCTTGTTATTTAACCCTACCCAATTTAGACTTGGACTGGAATGGCATAGCCATAAAGAAAATCATGTTTTCAGCTTTCCATATGCACTAGTCTCTAGCAAGAAATGCAGGTCAAAGAGAGAAGCCAGAGTAGAGCCACAGGACTCTTCCATCTTCGTGGAAATGAGGTCTAGCAAGGCAAGAGGGAAGAGACTTGGATCTTGTTCCTTGCTCTACTCTTAGTCACTTACTGCAATGATCTGGGGCAAATTATGTGTATGCCTTAACTTCTCCATGCCTGTAGCAAAAAGCAGGCCTATGTGTTCCACTTCTTCCAAGGAGATGAGAACATACAAATCCAATTACACCAGCAACACTGCTTCAGCAGAGTCACAAACTCTTGAGAATTCTTCCTTTCCATTTTGAGGGACACGCTCTGACATTAAAAAAGTGCACTTTCTACAAGCTTTCCCAAAACACTGCTGTAACTCCAGACTTTTACAGCAGTCAGGTGTGTAAGATCAGGTTATTTCCCCTTCTAAGGGGAATATATCTTACACATTTAAGGTTGAGAGTTATGTCTTAAGAAACCTGCTAGCTTCTCCTCTGTTTTTTACTTCCATTCAGTCTCCTCATACACATACACCTTCATATTTTGGTTATTCCCATCAATGGCTTTTTAACAAGGGTATGTAAACACTATTTAATCTTCATAAGTAAGGGAATGATTTCCATTGTAACAGCCAGAGACTCTCAGGAATGCTGACAGGCATATCTGATCATAAAGACTTGCTTATCTGAAAGAAAAGATTGAAAGGGAGGAAACACAGTTTCAGCCATAGTTTGTAAAACTCAACCTCCCCCAAAAAAGGTATATAAGTGTAGCCAGTTCTGTACAGAGTACAAGAATGATACTCCAATTTGTAAGTGAAGTTTATTGATAACAGACAAAAGCAAAAGGGATTAACTCCTCAGATCTCCCCAACAGATTGGCATCAGAACCAACCTATGGCATGGGATTGTTACACATTGTCATAGTGTGTGTTTCTAATAAATGTTTCTTTTATTGTTGTAAGGAATTCATTTGCCTGAAGCCCCCATTTTTTTCCTGTTTGGAGGATTCAGGTTTGTAAGAGAAGACAGAGCTTGAAAACTCAAGTTTGTGTATTTTTCTTCTGTGTTCTAACACCCTCATCTCTCTTCCCCAATCATCTTGCAGTCCTTCTCTCATTCCATCAGATATTTCACTAAAAGCACAGGCAATGCAAGCCTGTGGTGGAGGGAACATCTCTATTAGCCAGTTTCATTCTCTCAGCAATTCCTAAGAGGCAACAAGGGAAATCTGAGAGCCATTGGAGTTTACATCTTATATTAGTATTGTTAAAGTTGCTAGGCTGATGCTTACAAAGTGTTTTGAGAACTCCAAATTTACATGCTATGCTCGCATAAGAGTACAAGGTAAATACAGTTGTGCTACTCATTCCATCAAATCCTACAATCCTGCCAAAAATTAACATGATTCCCACAAGAGTGCTTATTTCATACTAGGGAACTCCAGAAAAGGATGTCTGCCAAGTACAGAAGTTAATATTTATTTTACTATTATCAGCTGTATTTTTTGAATAACAAAGCTAGATTATTCATCCAATAAAACCTGTAAATGAGACAGTAAGAAAACACTCTAGTGTTATCAGATAACAGAATTGCCAAAATGAAGAACACTGTGTTGTTACAACTCAAAATTAAATTAGAACACTTTAAACCACATGCCTTTGTCAGTACAGTGGATACTCAAAGATCAGTCATTTTTCCATATAATTTCAATAAAAAGATAAATCTAAATCTCCCATCTGTATCTGACTTCAGCACATATTCGTTTGTATGGTTGTAGCAGATAGCCTGATATCCCCATTCCTCTCACATGAATTCGTTTCCTGTGGCTGAATGAGATGTTTCAGGTATTTTACAAGGTTAGACCTTGTTCTTCCTAGCTGGTAGTAAATCAGCAACAGAAACAGAAGTTTTAAGTACAGTGCCTGCCATCCCCAAGAATGATTTCACAATTAGCATGCAACCTGTTGGTGTTGCATAACCACCAGGGTACAGCAAGGACCAGTATAACACTTTAAATGTCTGCTTTCCTCCCTCCGTCTTTCATGTTGATCTTAAATGAGCTTCTCCTCCTTTGTCACCGGGCTTTTCATGGCGAGTGCAGTCTAGTGAGAGCCTAGCTTCAACACAACACAACACAAAGTCATCTGCACCTTTGAGAAGAGGATGAATTTGTAATGTGAAAGGGTGGTGTTCTCTGCCATAAAGTGCATTTGCAATCTTGATAAACTACTTGAGGCTACCAAAAGGGATCTTAAGCATCTCATTATCTAATTAATTTTGTTCTAGGCAAGGCATAGATCTGAATTCACTCCACTAGCTGAGCACAAAGGCCTCCATACATGGGAAGAAATATGTACTTCAGAGCAGGATGCAGAATTGTCCAAGCGCTGATTAGAGAACTTCTTAAGCCAGATAAAAGGTGAAGTTCAACACCTAAGTCCTATATTTTTGCTACATTTGGAGATCCATCTTCAAGCTGCAGGAAGCAACTATTTACAGTTAAGAATCACAGTCTTAAATGCTCTTCTGGACTTACATACCTGTGCTCTGTCCAAGTTGCAGCTGTCTTTTTTCCATAAAGGCCAAGTAGTTACTACACTCACGCAGGATATGGTATGCCCCAGGACAATCTTCTCCCTGGTTTGACAGGACTCTTAAATCTCCTTTGTCAGAGTCCTAACCACTGAGAGAAAGGCTACAACAAGATGAAGTATTTTCCACTCATTCAGTTGAAATGTTCCATCTTGTGGTAAAAGTCTGAAGTCTCCTTAGGCCTGAAGGAATGAACCAGATTTGCTAGGTTTGTGGACAAAAGGGGGACTGAGTTTTTGTCCAAAGGCTGTTCTTCTATTTTACAATGAATCTAAACAGATTTCACATCAGCAGCCAAAACCCAAGTCTCTCAATACAACCCAGTGATAGACAGGAGAGTAAAACACTGGAAATGGTAAGGGATCATGAACTCACACACACCCTCTCCCACCAAGGACGACAGTTGTACTGGGCCTTTACTGGACTGGGGTTGGCCAATGTATCATCATGTTATAAAGAAAAGCTCAACACATAGCTGCATTTCACTGGGCTGTGAGATGTGACCATAAAATGCTGTATAGAGGGTAAAGGGTAAAGCTATGAATACATGAGGGGTGAAGGTAACAGTAGACTTGTAAAAATAACAATGGCCAAGTACATCTTCTGGTAACCTAACCAAAACTATAAAAACAAAAGCAGCCTAAAGAAAACAAACCATCATTAGCTTTACTGGTCCAGAAAAAGGTGACTGAATCACAGAATCTCAGCAAGAATCATTTTGCATGAAATGACTAAGTAGGCCATTTTGTATATTTATCCAAAGACAGTAATGCAAAGATAGTGTAAAGAATATATGTTATGAGATACCAGGCGTTAAAAAACATAACACTAGAACATTTTACTTGTTTAGAGACATTCTCAGATGTGACCAGCAGGCAAACAGGAGTGTTTTCAGAGATATTTCTGCCTGAACGGCATAGCTGGATGTGGCCAATTAATACAGAAATATTAAGGTCTGGGAAAAAAATGTTTTTCTTTGTTTTAACAGTTTGAACCCAACATCTCTTATAGAAGTCTAAAGAAGATCTTAAGTGTTCATGTTTTGTTAAGTAAAGAAAGAAGCCAGAAAACAGACTGCTATTTGCTGCCACTCACAAGCTGACACCACTTTGTACTCTGTGCTTTTGTTGGTACATTCAGCAAAGACACAGATGCAAAATTCCTAGTCAGCATTCCACATCACCCCTAGTCAGAGTAGACCATAGCAATGAGATTATTCTGTTCTGTATTTGGACAGCTACTGAAGCAGGCTGATCCTTTCGTTAAAATGTACTCTAATAGAGAAACCACTCCTGTCAATTGAGAGAAAGAAAACAAAGTAAGATGCTTCTGAAATGTTTCTTTCTTTCTTCTCATCTGATTGAGCAAAATTTCCCCATAAATATTTCAGTGCACCACATTTAAGAGTAGATTTCTTCAGTCCTGTTTAACAATAGTAGGGTCATTCTTTTGCATAATCTCTCTTCTGTTATTTGAGAAACAGTACATGATCCTTGTAATCAAAGACTACTGTACAGTACTTCATTAAGCCCAAGTGATTGCACTTTTACACCTATGCCTGAAAAAGGTCAATAATCACACCAAAGAAAAAGGTACAACAAGTCTTAATAGCAGAACATGCTGGTATAGTTTGCTAATAAAGATCATTCCTAACCGCTAACAGTGTGAAGGTAAGATACCCTGAAGTACTCCAGGGAAGAACTGAGATTGGTTTTGACACTTCAACTTTGGCCTTTAACTACTTTTTAAACGCTTATGCCGTTTATATCTTCTCACTGTAATTTTCCATGATGAGATATGCCTCCTTTCACTGGCAAATAAACCCTGCTCTGATGTACAAACTTCTTTTGTTCTTCCTTACTAAATTTTTACCTTGTGATCTTTTGGCACACCGGGGGGAGCTGTGTCTAGTGGGTGCTGGTTGCTAAAGGATCAAAAAACATATAAGGCCCTTGAATACACGTTGCACAGATCTTGTGAGGAACTGAGGAGGAAAGGCTTAACACAGAGCAGCCTGTGTGCCTCAGCCTCACATGTCACTGGTTTCTAAATAGCCTTGTCTGTCCTCTTGTCCTTCAGGTGTCTGTTAGCCTGTTTTGAGCCTGAATCTCACAGTAAAGCACTTTTTCCACTTTGCTCCACATGACACAGCTCTCCCTGGAGCATTTGCCCCCCCCTTCTGCATAGTGTGTTGCTCCCAGGCTCCTTTCCAGGAACTCAAAACCCCCAAAGGTGTGGTGCTCTGCAGGGAAGGAGCAACACCCAACAGCATTGTACTGCAGGCACTGTTCAATGCAGTCTCTGAGCTGGAGAGCTGCCAGATCTCAGCATTTCTAATTTGGGACTAAAGTAGTAGCAAGACATTGTCTAAATCAGCAGGCAGCCCAGCTGTCTATATATAGCTTCCATATTTTTGTTAGTAGCTTTAAAGACGGCCCAAGTAGCATTGATTTGTTGTACACATCCAAAAAAAAAGACTAAAAATAGGCAGCTTACCTAACAGTGCCCCAAGTCAATAACTGGCATCCTTTCAGGCTGCATTTAATTATGCTTACCTGAGGTATCACATGGAAAAAGATACACGGTGTCACAGTTAATGAAGGGCAGGCGCTTGCCATCACTGAGACTGGTTAAGTCCTCAGCATTAGGCTCTTCTCTTCTTTAACAGAGGGTGCAGGCTAGGTTGCTTTTGATCTCCAGCTCTGAAGGGCAACCTAAGGCCTTGTTCAATACTTATCTTTGGTCCTCCCTATGCAGAGAAAACATGCAGTATTCCTGAAGAGAAGCCATCCAGCTCTTCTTCTACATGCCCTGATACTTATAGTCCTGAAATCCTCCCTGACTGACTTTTCTGACTTCTTTCCAGAAAAGCAACCATTGTAAGCATGCTCAGATATCTCCATCTGAAAGTTTAAGAGACCCTTTGTCAGCTTTGCAGTGTTAGAAGGGTTATTTGAATGTTTGAACTATGTCCTAATAAACCTGAGTTTTTTAATTTATTTACTATTTGTTCATGAACCAGTGAGGGTGGAAAAACAGCTCTATGTAATACTGGGATGATTTTGGAACACCTTTTCCTTGAAGAATTGATACCACTAAAAGAACTAATTCTACCACCCTTACTCATAATAAATGGTATTTTTTAGGGGTGAGGAAAAAGTGAGGAGGGAAGACAGAGTGCAGCTTCTAATGTACATGTTTACAGGTGAATTTAGTCTGCCAAGAGTTTGGAGATTTTTTTCTATTTTTAGTACATCAAAGATTTCTGTGGAAGCTTTATCCAGAACTGTTTTTTCTTTCCTCAGGCATACACTTCTCTTTGCTTCTGAGAATCTGAAGTAGCTCAGCACAAAAAATATCAGCTTTCCTTTACTTGTTTGATCTCTAACCTCCATTGAGCTTTCCATCCTTTGTGATTTAATTTTATCTAAACCTTAATCCCACTGTGCTATCAACAAAATTCACATTAAGTACAGTTTACCTGTTAGGGAAAAAAAATCAACTCTGCTTTTATTTGTGTGGAAATCATACAAAACTCTTCACAGTAAAAAAGGGAAGGAGAAGAGCACCAATGATTGTTTGGTGACTAGTAAATGTCAATACTCCTGTTAGCATGAGGTCATTAAAAGCATTCTGTAGTCTTTTCCCTCTTTTGAAATGTTTTGTTTAGAGAAGAGGACAAACTAGCATTCATGAATATGAAAGACTGAGGGAAACAATGAGCTGGGCATAGCATAACGCAGGAAAATAGCTCACAATTGCTCAATCTGTAAAAGGGACAAATCTGAAGTCCATTGGGTGATTATTTCTGGTGTTTGCAATCATAGGGTTGGATTATTCACTTAGTGAATCAGGTTATCCTTGACCTTTTATCCAAATCAGGATGTCCCTGAACCTTCACAGATCACCAAGTTGATGAATTAATATTTTTTGACCCTACAGTCAAAGCAAAAATCTTGTCAGCTTGACAAAAGTGGAGTTTTTCAGCAGTCTGTCTACGGACTACCAAACAGAGGAGAAACCACCATCTTCCCAAAGCCTCAAAGGTTCCTTTTTGACGTTTTTGCAGGTCTTTCTCACTATCTCCCACTGATCACACTCTGGGGAACAAGCTGCCTCTCGTAGTACTGAGCACACCACAGTGTGCGTAGGGTGACCCAGAGAAGCTGTTCAGATCTTAGGGTACTGACCCAATTACTGGGGGTGTTGGTGGTCACCCTGCACTGACTGACTGTAAGGGGACTGTAGAGCAACTGGGTACCTAACCCATGCCCCTTGGATAGGCATTTGCAACATAGGAGGATCAATCTGGGCTTGGGTCTTCCCTGTTTCCCTGAAGTCATCCCCTCTAAAATGTTTCACTGTTGCTCAGTTCTGGCATTATAATCAGACGCCTCTTTCACTCCTCAATTTCATCCAGTCATTTCCAGTGATGCTTTTTTGTACTTCATTTTCTCCTTATCATGAGGTGCCTTGATGGAGGTTTTATAGCTAACTCATAGAGGCAGAAGCTGTAAAGACTAAAACCAACTTTATAATAGGAAGGAAGAAAATGTGAGCCTTAAAGTAGTGAGTCTGGTTTTGCTTGTTATAATGTTTATGACTACAAACAAACTGAAGCAGACCCCATAAACAGCTTGAGTAAAATGTTGCCTTATGACTTTATTGTTAAATCATACACTGAACACAAAGGATACCCAAGATAATGAAGTAATAATGAAGGATGGAACAAGCATAGTGTGCAGAAATGAAGACTATCATTCTAGAGAAAGGTTAATTGACTACTTTAAAATAGTACTGGAGAGCTCTAATACACACAACCCACAAGTTTCACAATGATTTGATCACATGAGGTCTGGACAAACATCATGATTAATTAATCAGTGCAGTGTTTTATATTGCCAGGGGATAGGACATCTTTCACTGGACTGAATGATCCATGCCATTTTAAAGATAGCAGAATAATGACTTAAACTATAGAGTTTAAGACAAGCTAAGGGATACAATATTCCTGAACAAGATTCAGGATTTTCTCTAAAATATGTTCATTCTTAAATGAAGCTCAGCTGCAATTTGCAAATTATTTTCTACACTAACCTACTGCCAAATCCCAAGTGCAGATTGTATCCCCAATTTCATTTTCCACTTCATGATTTTACTTGAACGTAGTGACTATTATATGTTGATAAGAAGAAGGAAAAGATGAAACCCAGGTTTTCACTTCGTGAATGCAGATGCTACCCCTGTTGCTTTTACCTTTCTTTCTTTCTCTGTGCTATAGCACTTAAAGGTTCTGAGCCAGCTGCAGTATGCCCTTGCTATTAGACAGCTAAAGCTGTATTCTGACAAAACAGATATACCAAATGGAACGAAGAAAGAAGGATGAAAGCCATGTTTCCATGGTTAACACAAGGAGCTGTCAGGATTAGAACACAGTTCTTCTAAGTCTCACCCAGCCCACGGACTTTATAAGTTTGTATATAGACACAGAAATTCTCGCTGTATTGACTAAAGCTAACAAATTATTTCAAGCTTCTGTTTGGTTCTGATACAACAGCAATTTTAATTTTTCCAGCTGCTGGCAGCACAGGACAGAATGTGCCCTCTTCCCATCATTTCTGAAATACGTTAAATGTAAAAGTAGCTGGTTAAAAAATGTTGGCACTTCCCTGTATTTCAAAATAAGGCACTTAAGAAGGTCTAAACCTGGCCCTGCACATATGCAAATATCTATGCTACGTGCGAAATAGGTAGCAATGTTCATTTCATGAAGGTCTGTCTATTCATTGTGCATGAAATGAGATGAGGACTTAAAAGTGTGTTTTGCCGGTGAGGGAGAAAATGCCATCTAAAGAACCCCCAAGTACAAAAAGTGCCCCTAGGGAAATAAGCAAAGAAGAAATAAGCAGCGCTTCATGCACTTTGCAAAGAGGCCTGGATTTTCTCATGACGCGCTCTAAAAAGGTGTGCAAGCGTCTTATAGCTCTCCCAGGGAAACTCCTTTAGCTCAGCAGCTGCTGCAAAAAACAATGGGAGCGGGTCCTTCTCCTGTGATGGGGACCTTCATTGGAACCTGAGTATCGCAACCTGATTTGAAGAGCTGATGGCTAATAATGTCAGAGCGAGAGAGGAAATTTGCAAATGGACTTTCAACATGACATTTGAGCAAGTGCTGGGAGTACAGAAACGCCCTCAGTGCCTTGCAGCAGGCTGGCAACAACAGCTTGAGCCCCAGACTAAAGAGTCTGTGCTTTCAGTTCTGTAAGCAGTGGATTAAAGATATAAACTTCTGATTTAGAATTTATAGCTTATCAAATTAAGATGATGGCACATGTGTTTAATCAACCTTTCCACAACTTAAAAATTAACAGAAAACATAAATGAGCAAGAAAACAAACTAATATATGTTTCATAATAGAGGGGTGTGAGGGCCAGTCCAGCCTGGTAGTGCCCTCAGAGCCTCAACACGAACTAGCCAAGCAAGACAGCAACTTGCCGCCTTCATCCCGTAGCTCCTTGCTCATATAATTGGCTTTCCTGTTGCTTTCTTTTGTAACTGATCTTGTGATGCATGAGTTTTAGATAGGTCTTTCATTCACAAAGTATTGTTAAATGTATATTCTGCCCTATAAGGTGTATATTATTTTGTTACATAAAATCAGTTTACTAGGTATTTGAGAGCACACCTCTATTTACAGGAAATTATAATGCACTGCAATTCCAAATGGTGGGAAATTCCTTTCTTAAGACCAAGCTAAGACACCACAATTATTATGAGGTTTAAGACACACATCTCAGTGCAACATTTTCTGTCCTTAGCTTCAGTGACTTTGCTGCTTTTGATAGACTTCATACACATAGATCTTCCTATACACTCTCTGTAGCTTATGCACACAAATTTTTTAGTTGCAAACAGAAGTACACTTCTGAAGTAACTATCCCAGTGGCCCCACTTACTGTGTTTCTGTTCTTATTACTGGGAAATATCTGGAGTGCATGAACTGGATTGCTTTTGGAAAAAACTAAACAGGAAGAAAATCTTCAGGAGTTCACATAGTACACTCCAAATGTAAATGGGCATTTAGACCACAGGACCAGACTAGAACCAATCCAGAATAAAAATAAATAATACCTGGAATGGGAGTTGTTGTCAGATGGTCAGCACCAGCTGTTTTTCTCTATAAATCTACTCTTATGCCAGCTAGTATAGATAGATACCTAATCAGGTATCTCCCAGATACCTGATTCCAGACAGTGGATATCTCCTTTTTAGTCCTTTCTATGGATTTTGGGTTAGGATTGCCCCTGAAAGCATTTGCTGATAGGCAGAAAGTTTCATTGGCTGAGCAGAGTTTTTTCCAAGAAAACTCTAGAAGCTGCCAGTTCCCTATGCATAATGCTTTGTAATATGCTGTCCTCCTTTTTACTGGAACTGCCATTACACAGCACCATAGAAGGAGGAGGAGGGGCAATGTGCAAAGAAAGCTAATGTCTCATATGATCATTACAAAATCTGCAATGTTTACAATGTGTTTCCCTTTTTTAACTTCATTCTGCACAGCTGATATGCCTCTCCCTCATGAAGCTGATAATCCTTTCTCTCTAGAAGAAAAGCTTGTGTTTTCCAGAGACACCTTCTAAGTGACAGATACTTTTGCTCAGTACCAAGGTTTTCCCAGCCTTGATGGCCCCTCAGGCAGCTGAAATTAAGGCACAGCAGCATCTAGGCCAACAGCATGCAAAGATGTTCTGTAGCCAGCATCATAGAACCATAGAATCACAGAATAGTTTGGGTCAGGAGGGACCTTTAAAGATCATCTAGTCCAACCCTCCTGCCATGATCAGGGCCATCTTCCACTAGATCAGGTTGCTCAAAGTCCCGTCTAACCTGACTTTGAAAATGTCATCTCCGGCTGCCTTTAAACAACCAGGTTCTCACTCACAGCTGCATTGACCACAGATAGCTTTAGATTGCCACTTGTCTCTCTGTTTTGAGTGCATGCACCCCTGTCATCCTCCCAAGCACAAGTTTAAGAGTGTACACATGAACAAGACACAAACTCTTCATTTATGTAGAGGCAGCTCTGAAAATATACTTCTGAGAGTGAATAAGGACTGGTTCTTCAGGTCCTGAAGAGTGGAGAACAACCTGTGCAAACCACTGCAAGTGCACAATTTAAAGTTACAAGTCTGGTACAGCCTTGTTCAGGACAAGGTTCATTCTGAACAGGCTGGCTCTGGTAGGAAAAGCTGCCTGGCTATGTTAGCATGCAGCTCTGCTGAGGTTAACGTAGCCCTTTCTCAGTGCATTGCCATGCACAGACAAATCCTACATGCACTGTGTTCCTTACAGAGTCACAGGATGCTGACCTGAGAGAGCGTTCAGAAGAGCTCGTGCTGAAAAACAACAGAGCTTCTCTCCTGGGAAGGAACAAATGCAAAGTGCAGGATGAGAGAGAATTGGCAACAGAGGATTGTGCCTCAGGGTTTAATGCCCTCACATCTGTGTTGTTTTCTTTTTCTAAAACCCAGAATGTAATAACTTAAAAATATTTTCAAAAATGGTACAAAATGAAAATTTTGGCTGCCATTCAAAAGAAGAGAACAAAAAGGCTTTAGCATTTTAATGGGGATCCTTAGAAGAGGATGCTAGCAAATAACCATTGTAGTCAGTTAGACGATATGCACTGATTTCAGCTGAGTTTTTCTTATATGTGTCTCTGTCTAGTGGGTTTTAGTTTCTTGCAGGTTAATCACAACTGGACTGTGAGGTACAAAACGAGTCCATTGCAAGGATGAGTCAACAGAAATGATTAAAAAGTACTGAAGCTCTGTATCATTTGTCCTTTATATGTAATTGATGAGATTGGGTTGAGATATCAATTTCACATTTATGAAAGTATGAGGGCACCTGTCAGAAAACTAGGTTTCAGAGAACTGTTCTTCCCTCACTTGTAATCTTTTATTTCCCTTTATTCTTTTCTTTCCTTTTCACTAAAATTATAAAATGTTGCTTCTGTTGTGTAGTCAAAATGACTAGTCATTCACCTTGCTGCATTCCTCTAATAGTCTTTTGAGAAGGATGCTTTTAGTGAACCTCCTATTTCTGACTCGGACCTTATTTCTTAAGGGTGGCTGATGTGAACCATAATATGTAGCAACCTAATTTAGACTTGCAGGCTTGTCATACTTTCTGTCCCATATTTACTTCTACTTCACAAACTTATAAAAACACAACTATCACTGACTTCACAATGTTTTCAGGAGCACAACCCTCTAGGGCAGATTCAGCTTCCTTGCAGCACTGTAGTTAGAAGCTCCAAACACAAAAGCTCTACATTACAAAAACACTGCAGCATCTTTGTTCACTGTGCTAGGGAGAATTTTCTCATTCCTTTAGTCACTACTGGAGCATATGCAGAGCCGTTGCTGATGGCTTCATCACATATGTTAATTAGCAATCCCACGTCACACTTCACAGCTATAAGAACAAACTAATTCAGTAACTCCAGTTCCATCTTCATTTTCGAATGCTGAGCGGATCACTCTGTTCTTGCGTTCTGTCACACTGTGGCCATAAAAGACAAGGCTGGCTAAAGTGATTAATTCACATATAATCTGCAAGGTGGCTTTGTAATCCATCAATATGAGAGCTGCTACAATTCTGTGACGTAGTACAATTCGTTCCTTCCCGATCTGAAGACTGCTTGGGTTTAAGGTCAGTCTGGTTTTGACTTGTCCATAAACATGCCAAGTGAATAAGGCAATTGAGGTATAAATCACTCGGTGATTTCTGAAGTAATGCAGAGTAGAGTAAGATTTTTCCCTAGCTCCACTGCCAATATCAACACAGATTCTGTAGAGGTCTGATAACCATTTCTGACCTCTACCTGTGAGACTTCTGCTGCATGGTAGTTTCTTTCTCTCGGATGTTTTAATGATGTCTATACTATTTCTTTGTACATGTCTTTTATCCAGACATCATAAGTTTTACTAAAAATTAAACTTTGGCTTTCTATTTTGATTTTTTAATCAGTTTGACTACTACTCAAATATTTAATTTAATTTGTACTGCTGTGTCAATGTCATACACCTTTATCTGCTGTCACATACAGACAGCATTACTTAAGGTCCAGCAGGAAGTGTGATTTTTAAGCAACCTAAGCTCTGATCAGAGTGCTATTGACTTGATGAGGACTCATGATTTTGGATACCTAAATTTTGGGGTCCATTTCATGGAGTGCCTTAGAGATGCTGATTTTCAAAATGTGGACACTTTGCCCCTTCTAAAAATGAGGTTCTTTGCTTTTAGGAACATGTTCTCATTTGAAAATCTAACTTGTGCAGTCATCTGAATTTGCTAGTGATTTAAGAATGGACAGTAACTTGTACACAGACAAATATGGAATGTTTGCTTTTACCTGTTGGCTGCTATTTTTCATTTAATATTAAATATATTAAACTACAGCTGTGGATGGGGAAGAATCAGGTGAAAACTTTTGGTAGGAAAAGAACATGACACACAGAGGTTCGGTGCTCTTTGGCATTGCCATGAGTTGAATGCCAATGACCAGCCCGTGGCATTCTTGTGGTGCTGGTGATGGAACATCTCTAGAACTGGCGTTTTCAGAGCACTTACAGGTAAGCTAGGACATGAAGTCTTCACCATGCAAACTACTTATTTGACATCTCACTGGAGACCTACCAGAGTTTCAGATCTGAAGGGAACAAACCCAGCCAGGGAAACTCTTCATTCATGAAAAATGGCAGCAACATGACCTACTCACAAAAGCAGAAAATCTGGTGGTAGGGAGAATAAGGAGAATTACTTTAATGTTTGGAGTGGTTGCCCATCCTACACTTACACTACCGAAGTGGCCGTCATTATTTCCTTGGGGTTTTTAATTTCATTTTTTCCCTTTGCTCTTCCCTGGGGAAGAGTTCCACTTTTTCAGTGGCTCTGTGTGAAGACTACTCAACATTATATCCCTGCACTGAAGGCTTCTGACAAAATAAGGTGTTCTGTGCTCGGAACTAGACAGTGCAAGTAAATAAGACTTTTATTTAATTAAAAAAGTGAAGGATTTCAATATTTTACTGGCTTCCCACCAGAATGAAATTTCATATTGGAAAGATAGTTTTTGATAACCCCATAGAAGCTTTAGTTGCCTTATTATTAGACTCTCTATCTTGCCTGTAGACAGCCCCAGGTCAAAATCCCTACTCTACTGGTTTGGATCTCTGCTAAATATTGAGGACTTTCATAAACCATAATGAATGATATATCTCATCACAAAGTAGGTTTTACCTCCTGGAGCAGAAATTCCACCCTGGATACAAGGAAATTCTTGTCAAAAAAAGGTTTTCCCACAAAATGTCT
>NW_008795251.1:198790-204007 GCF_000699145.1 Aptenodytes forsteri
AAAAGGTCCCCCCCCCCCCCCCCAATATACCAGCAGTCCCAAAAGAAAAATACTTCCTCAAACATATCCTAACTAGTTATGCAAAACTATTTTTTTTCTTTTAAAACTGGCTGGGTACTACGTGCCTTCCAAAGTGAGACAACATACTATAGTCCCAGAGAATGTCATGTCATATTCTCCCTGAGAAGTATGAAGTAACACCAGGACAGAAAAGATATTTCACACGGGGGAAGGGATGATGAGGTATTTTAGGAGGCTATTTAAAAAAAAAAAATCTGAAAACTTTTTTCTGATCTTTTGTAAACAAAACATTATATTTCACCAAAAGGAAAATAAATGCAATAATAAATAAAGTGTTGAATATGCATTCCTCTAGCCTCTAGCAATTTTGAGGCGAGTTAAATTTTAGTCCTCAGCTGCTTGAGGGTGTTACTTTCATTCTCTAATTATTAATTTAGAGAAAAGGAGATAGATCATGGTTGACTGGATATATCAAATTCATTCTAGCATCCAGGTTTGTCTCCTTTGTGTTTAACATCCCCACATTAGCAATGATTAGTCACTTTTGTAAAGTCTTGCCAGCACTCTAAATGCATCATACACACTAGGGAGAACAATTCCAATGATTAGGAAAACTGAAACGTCAAAAAACAGATTCATGCAGTGCAGCTGCAGAGACAAGGTCATGGAGACAGATTGATGCTCTCCTTTCATCAAAGGGAGCTGATGGTGAAACTGTTGCAACTTTTCTCCTTCTTTTCTGGGTGCTTTGCATATGCAGTTCTTGTAAGTTTTCTAAAAGAAGTGCCTGCTATATCCCAAACATTAAGCAGCACATATATCCTTTGATATAAATGCTTTTGAACTAGTAGTGTGTGACATCTATATTAAAAATCTTCTGGCATATGCAAAGCTATAATAGACAAAAAACCCACTATGGCTTCAGAATTCATTATTATTCACTACTCAGCATAATTCAACTTCAATAAAACTGTACCTTCAAGTATCGCATGCATATATGACAGCATTGACAGTAATTAAAAACAAATATTCTTGGAAAGAAGGAAAGAAAGAGCAGCACAAATGCTATTAAAGCACTGTGTAAAATTCTTGAGAAAGAACCTAAAAAATAGGAAGCAGATGTGAGTACATGAACAATAGAAATTCCTAATATACGAAACCACTCCAACACAGAGGGTGAAAGCATGTGATGAAGGGGAAAAAATGTGTGGGAGGTAGTAGACAAGGATAAATGAATCAATAAGACAAAATTCAGGATCGCAGCTGAAATGAAGGCACTTTTTAAATGTATTTGAGTTTCTCTGTGTTATTTTATTCCATTTTATATCTATGCACTGTCTTTTGCAGAGAGGTTTCCTCGCCAAGACGCTTCTGCTCCAAGTGGCTGAACACCAGCCAGCTCTGCTCTGCTGGAGCTGTTCTCTCTCTCTAGGATTTACAATGTCAGCTCCAAGGCAGCAGCTACACATCGGGGTTTGATCATCGTCTCACGTCTGGAAGCAGAGGTCCAACGACCACAGGACAGGGCAAAAACCTTGCATACTTTGTAATACTCTAGTTGGAGGAACCATCAATATTGCAGAACATCCATCATTTTCACAAATATTCTTAACAATTGCTTAATATAATCTTCACAACTATGTTTAGACTACTGCAGCCTGAAGGACTACACCATGGTTGACATATACACATATATATATATATGAATAGATGTATATGTGGGGTGGAGGGGGCACAAATATGTATACAAACACATTATTCTTTGTTCCTGTGGTCACCTGAGTTTTCCCTTTCAAAGGACTGTTTTGAAGCATAGTATTTTTCTATGAATACTAGTAAGCATGGCTGATCGAGAAGATATGTTGACATAGGACTTAATTTAAATGAGTGAGAATCACTGGTTCAGCCTCCATCTAAAAGGCACAGAGCAGAGATGCAGTGAGCAGTGTAATCATGAGGGTTATCGCCTGTCCGATATCCTTTACCAACAGACAAGTGAAAATACTATAGCACAAATACAACTGCCAAATTTTAAAATTCCTGCCCTCCACAGATTGAAAATCCATATGCTTCTAGATATATCACTACCTACCACATGCTCTTTTGATTTTAGGTTGGTTAGTAAAGGGGGCTTATTTATAGAGGTGAATCGGTAAAGAGATTGAGTCTTTAAAAGGAGAGATATTCCATTTGTAATGGACAATGTGGCAAAAATGTTACTATATTTACCACAGAAAACAGGACCATTTCTTACAGATCTACAAACAAATTCACAGTCTTAGTTTTATGCCAAAAGCTCTGTTTGGGCCTCTTTACAATGTAAAAAAAAGTTTCTACTGTGGCCGTCTTCATACGGATCTTCAGACCAAAGTTCTGGTACTGATAACTGCTGTTGACTTACAAGAGACTGTAAAATTTCGTATTAGAGTACTTGTAATGAAGAAGGTGAATCTAGTTCTGTATTTCTTGCATCATACTTATTTTAAACCTGAATTCATTACAATTAACTTTCTTGCACCTTTTTTAAATTGATAACTGAATTTAGGTGAAGATGTGGAAATCATCTTTGAAGAAACACTGTTCATACAGCATCAGAATATTGCCATAGTTAGGAGATAAGAGACAACATTCTCATCTTTTGTTGTCTCTTTAGGCTTTTGTATGCTTCTTTCAAAGCAAATGAAGTCAGTCACTTACTGATATCAATAGGCTTGGCTCAAGGCCTCTACAGAGGAACCACAAAAATAGGCATAGGATAGCCGACATGCCCCAGAAAAGGGTTTGGCCATTAATAACAGGTGGTATTTCTCATGAAATGGAAGTCTGATGGATTCTGCAAGGGACAGCTAAAATGGCAGTCATCTGCAGAATAATGGACAAAAAAACAAACAAAAAAACAGAGAGGAAGCTTTTCTTTCTTAGATAGATGCCTTTCATAATTGCCCATTTCTGACTTTGGGGCACTCAGGAAGAAGCTGATGTGTCTGTTGGGCACGAGCAGGACACTATTCCTGCAGTTACCTATTCCTCTCAACATAGCACTCACTGTTTTTTCAAGGTGTCACCTGAGAAATGGAGGGTAGGGATGTAAGAGCATGAGCTCTATCACTCAGAAATACCTGGGAGTCCTGTTTCCAATGAGGCACACAGAGCCTCTCCATGTGCTGGTGCCACCAAACCCCAGGGTCACTCACAGAAGAGCCTTCTTTTTGGTGAATCTTGCAGAGTGTGAAGTAACAGCCAGTCTGAAGCCATGAACACCTCAGGACACTACCTCCCCTGCCCTCAGCATCTGCTATTGAGCACATTTACTGGCACGGTCTTGCTGAATACATCTGCACAAGGAGCAATGCTGCTTTTGTTTCCAGGCAGGGCTGAGGGACGACCACCTGGGATCTAACACAGTTTCAGTCAGTTGTATGAACTCTCTGTGAAAGGCAAGTGAAGCCTGGGAGAACGTGTAAGGGATGCGCTCCTTTGTCAGCTGCCTCCTTTCAACACCTTTGATGACCTCCTGTGTTTAAGGTTCTTGCCGTCCTCATCCAGATGCTGTGGTTTTTCCTCTTTTGATTCCAGACAGCAACTCCCTCCATTAAAAATCACTGACTTATTTGTAACACAGCTCCAATGCATTAGCAGTGGACCAGACAAGACAGCATTTGTACAGTTCTTAGTAATGAGGTTCGCTAATTTTTATGATTTATAAGTTTAGCATGTGAAAAATGAGAAAAATATGTTTTTGCAGAAGGAAGAACTACCACAGCAATTACCACAGAAAAAGAAATTAATGAGGGATAGGGGAAAAGAGGGAGAGAAGAGACTACAACATTCTTTGAGTTACAAGTACTGCTGATACATGAAAGAAAAATGACTTAATCAAACATGATACAGCCCAATGAAAAATTAGAAAGAAAAATAGTAATAACAGAATTCATTACAGCTATAATGTTCAAGCAAGAATCAATATTTTGTCTGAAAGCTTCCCACGAAGACAGGGGTGCAGGGGTGTTTTTTTAAACCTCACAGCCCTCAGCAGATTTCCAAAATGGCAAATACATCCTCCTAGCACAGCTTCTCTGGCCACAAAAGCTCTCTGCATCCTCCAAAGCACAGCTGCTTCTAACAAGACCTGGACTGAAAAATGCATTAACCTGAAAATAGTTCTAAATACTGTGCATTAAATTGTGTAACACCTGACACACCTGGGTCACTTGTCATCAGCCAGGGACACAGTCAGGGTCCCATGCCCTGTGGTTTCTGTCCCACAGAGCCCCAGGCTCATTCACCCCACAGCTCTCATGTAAACCATCATAGGTGGTGCACACTTCTCCAGGGAAAGGCAGGAGGGCCCACTTTGCAGACAGAAATACCCAGCATAAAGAATGTTCCTTTTTAATACATTAATCTTTTTCAAGTGAGTTGAGCTACTTTGTTTTTGCCAGATTGAGGCTTCCATCTGTGAAAATTCACAGCCTCTCAGTAAAACTTGAAATTTTCCAAATTTCATGATGAAATGCTTAGGGATGTTTCATCTGATTGTATTGTACTGTTGTTAGAAATCACTTTGCAAGTTCCTTCACTATTTAGGGTAAGGAACAGGATAGTGGGACAGAATTCACCAGCCAGAATGGAGCAATGCAGCTGAACACGTCAAATAGCCTCAACAGCCTCATTAAAGAAAAGTTCTTCCAGCTGATTCCCTCTTTACTGATACTGTCTCATCTTGACACAGGGAGTGTAAACACGTGTTAGATATGAAAAATAAAATAACAAAATAAAATACTAAATACTAAAACAAATTACTAAAAGTGTTAAGCCAAATGAGAATGTACATAGAAACATACTTTAACAAAATATTTATAGGAGCCATGTGTTACATGAATAACCCGGTTGCCTATTTCTATCCTATTCCACTGGAATGAGAATAAATAGTCTTTTGACACTTGAAAAAAATGCATAAAGCTGGAGTTCTATTCAGCGAACAGAAAATAAAGTAACACATGGTAATTTTTTTACTTTATGTGGTAGAATCATAGAATCATAGAATCATTGAGGTTGGAAAAGACCTCTAAGATCATCGAGTCCAACCGTCAACCCAACACCACCATGTCCACTAAACCATGTCCCTAAGTGCCTCATCTACTCGTCTTTTAAATACCTCCAGGGATGGTGACTCAACCACTTCCCTGGGCAGCC
>NW_008795251.1:204164-204633 GCF_000699145.1 Aptenodytes forsteri
CGCTCCTCATAAGACTTGTTCTCCAGACCCCTCACCAGCCTCGTTGCCCTTCTCTGGACACGCTCCAGCACCTCAACGTCCTTCTTGTAGTGAGGGGCCCAAAACTGAACACAGTATTCGAGGAAGGTATGATGAACCACTTTTTCAGCCCAACACCAAATGCAGTTTGGTACCCATACATACTTGTAATCCATCTCCTTACCCCTTCCCACAAACTATTTCTTTTACCATGATCGTATTTTAGAAGCCACATCTACACCTCCCAGAGCTACCTATAACAGGAAATTAGAGGGGTTTGTTTGTTCTTTTCTGCTCTTTGACTTCCTGTCTGTTGTGGTTTAACCCGGCAGGCAGCTAAAAACCACACAGCTGTTCACTCACTCCCCCCCCTCAAATGGGATGGGGGAGACAATCAGAAAAAAAAGGTAAAATACATGGGTTGAGATAAAGACAGTTTAATAGGACAGAA
>NW_008795251.1:204876-228899 GCF_000699145.1 Aptenodytes forsteri
GCATGGGAAGCTGAAAAGTCCTTGACTAGTGTAAGCGCCACTTAGCAACAACTAAAACATCGGTGTGTTATCAACATTGTTCTCATCCTAAACCCAAAACACAGCACTGTACCAGCTACTAGGAAGAAAATTAACTCTATCCCAGCCGAAACCAGGACACTGTCCATAGCTCAGGATTTCCCTTCAGCATATGAGAAAAGGTTATGAATCATATAACACTTGCAATAGGTAAGCCCAGATAGTATGAAGAATCAGGCAATGTCTTTTTTTGTGTTCTGCCTGGCTTACCTCATTTTTCTCATTGCAGCATCACAGCTATGATATACAGGCAATTGACAGGCTGAGAAATGTCCCGAGTGTCTGACCAAAAGGCTGGGGCAAAGATCTTCACTTCACACCCAGAGAGGTATAAATAGTCCATCTCCACATAGGCTTATGGACACCTACTGACTTATTTATGGAGGCAAGTAAATCATTGTTAGTGTAAGACTGACTGCTGGCTACTTTCCACCCTCTGAGCAAACGGGCCAGTGTCAGATGTCCCAGAGTTGTTAACCCTCATACTACTTGTGCTATTTCAGAGCCCTCCCTCTTTTTATTAAATGCAAAGAGTAAAGTCTCCACGTTAAGACTGTCTAGACAGAGGAAAAAGTATAAAACTTTAAAGGCTTCAAAATCAGGAGAAGACACAGCTTTCCTCCCCTCAAAATGTTTAGCTGTCATAGTTTTTCAGTCAGTCTCAATCTCATACATCTGGGGTGCTTGAACATTGTTATATCTGAAAAGGTGTGTGGTTGGCAGGGCAGATGCCCACCCCAACCCTACCTGTGAGTGGCTATGTTAGCGATCCTTTACCCATCACTTCAGAAACCAGGGTGTATAGAAAACAGCAGAAGCCATAAGGCTCAGAGTGAAATAGTGACAAGGATGCCTGATGAGCAAAGGGAAGGAAGGGAATCTCAGAAATGGGTGCCAGCGCTCAGGAGTTCATTGTACACCCAAAGGAGTTAGACTGATTGGGAAAGTCCAGCTTTCAGTGTTTTCCGGTAGTAGCTGGGAGTTGAGCGTGGATAGAGAGAATGCAGGAGAAGCAAATGGCATGAAGTAGACAAGAGCAACAAAAGCAGCTTAATGATTACCCTTCCCTAGAGATCAAATGGGGGAGGCAGCCAAATGCAGCACTGCAGGCTCCTGGCACAGCCCTCTTCTGTCTCAACCCCCCTCTAAGGAGCTGGGGAAAGGAGAGGCGGTGGGAAGAGGTAACGCATGTCATACTTAAGAGTGAAGAGGAACAAAGAGACTGAAAACCCAACACAGCTTTGCTCTCTCCCCCTGCTTCTCTCTCTAGTGAAAAGGAACCCACTTCTTTCTCCTCCCTGCTGTCCTCTCCACTTCTGTAATCCCACTGGCAAAAGTGGTGGAGATGGCAAAAGACTGGAGATGCCAAATAAGCCCTGTTGGTCCCAGCTATGGCCAACAGCCTGGCACTCTAGACCTCAAAAAACAGGCGGTACAGTTCCCCTTGCTGTCTGAATCTCTCTCAGACACAGACTAGCACACTTATTCACACACAAGTGTACTCTCAATATCCAAAGAAGATTATCTGGACTGAACATTGGTGTTGCAATTTGCTTGCATCTTAGCAAAATCAGCTTTGCAAACAAGAAAGCAATAACTAACGTGGTCATTCCACCTAATCTTAGCAAAATTGTCTGGAAGTAACTTGCATTTTGGTTGATTAGCACTATATGAAACAGGAAAAGAAATATTAATGTCAGTTGCTGACCTTTACTCAAATCAGGAGATATCTCTGCGCTTGCCTATTTCTGTGTGTGTGCTTTGCTCAGTTAATTAGACTTCTGTTGAGCAAGAAATAAGGGAAAAATTGTGATCTTATGGATGATCCCCACTACAGTATTTTGTGCAAAGAGTTTATTACGTTACACCAGGATAAGCTGTGTAACATCTGCTTTGATTTCCTTAGCAACCTTCCTACAGTCCAACTTGGAAGTACCCAGCTCTTGCAGTTTCCAGCAGCTTCACGGGAGGCGCTTAGCACCTTTACAGCTCAGCCCTCCTCTGTTACTTGGACATGGAGAAAGAGTCTGTGAGCAGGTAGCTGAGATACCCGTGGTCTGCCAACCAGCTTTGAGCTTTGACATCCAAAACAGTGTCACTGCCAAGGGGCAACAGCCAGAGCAGCAACTGTAACAATTTATACTTTTTTGCCTGCAACTTAAACCTTATAAAGTGGTAGACCATAACAGTCCCCTGATGATCGATTTCCCTCTTGGATCAAAGGAAATAAGCTCTGTAACTTTTAGACTAACAGTATGATGAAATAATGTTTAGCTCATCAAAACTTAGTACTTCACATTTCACATACCTAACTTTCAAATGCTAATTCATGCCTGATCTACTGATCAGATACTAGAAAATCTCTCCAGGTTATTCCGAACTTCCCTATTTTCAGCTTAAATAAGGAGAGCGTCACAGTGAAATGTTACACGGGGGAGAAACTTAGCAGCTGGTATTGATTAACCATTAAACATTAGGGAGGATGCTGGGATGGATTGGCTTATAGGCTCTATATGAATTAAATGCAGCTCATAGCAGGGTGAAGCATCATTTAGAGAGGGTGTTATAAGGGTATTTTGAAACAAACAAACAAACAAACAAAGGCTTTGAAGGTAAATGAGATAAAGAAGGACAAGCATGTTAGTGGAGAGTGCTAATTCTAAAGACTAAGACAAGGTAAATCATCCTCTCTCTGGGAAGCTTTGGTTCCCCTCTTGAAACTTAGGCACCTCCTTAGAAGTTACTTTTTACCCTGTTTAAAAAAATACAAGCAGTGAGTTAGGCTAAACGCGTGAGCTATTCTGCATCTTGGAAGGTTCCTGCCAATATGAAGAGAGCAGATTCGTTCAGTATTTGTAGTATTAATGTCACAAAAGGGAGAGTTACAGGAACAAGTTGCGTCTCTAACTTCATTAGCAGTATTCCGGTTCGTATCAGGGTTTTTTCCTTTCCAGCTGCCCATGAGCTCAGACTGGGAGCTGAAATTGAGGGAGGTTTCTGTCTCCCTCTCCGTTTCTTTGGCCAGGAAAGCTGTGTGGTCGGAGCGGGCTGAGGATGGACGCCGAGGAAAGGTTGGGTCCAGGTGCCCCGGCGGGGCTGCCTCAGGGCAGAAGCGGCACCCCTCAGCTCTGCCTCCGCCTAGACCTGTGTCCGAGCCTCGCATCCCGGGGAAAATTTTTGCGGAGTGCTAAGCCTAGGTTTACTGCCAAATCAGCACAAGGTGGCAGCATTTTAGCACACTTCTGCTGAACCTGGGCTGGCCGTGACTGGTAGCTCCAAAGTCTTCTGCGGACTCTGGATGAAGCGGATCTAGAGGAGATACGATGCAGGGGGAACACTAAGGAGCTATAAAAACAGTGCCTCTAGCTTAATAGACCTCATACACTGTGGGGAGCATGTGGAGAGCTGACTACAAAGTGTGCTAAACTACTATGTAAAAACAGACCAAGAAAATCCTTATTTGTCTTAGCATGCGAACATTGTGGACTACAAGAAGAAAGTTGTCCTTTGCAATACACAGTTACAACATCTGATCCCTGCTAGGTCTCCACTTTCCAACTGGTGCTTCCCTGTGAAATGTGTGGTTACGCTGCCCTGGGATGACGTGTCCCAGGGTGGTGTGACTCGCAAAAAAAATCAATGATGCGCTGGTTATCCCTCTGCTTTGCGCAAGGTGGTGCAGAGTGGCTCTCCTTTGGAGATTCCCCGTTGTGCAGGGCGAGTGCTTAAAGTCTGAGCTAACCACAGGAAGGGGCTGGTGGTGGATAACCTAAACTACCTCTGAGTTGAGTCCAATGGCATACTTATGGGGGAATATCCTGTATTGGTCAGAAAACACTAAAAAATGGTAAATCCAGCGTCTTGCCTGATCACCTTTGCCAGTAGTTAAAGTCTTGTCATTATTTAAAAAATCATGCATGAACTTTTCTAATTACAAATAGTTCCATCCACTGAACCTTACTACATATTTCACTACTGGATTGAAAAGCTCTTTATGACGCAGTCTAAGTACTTTCATGAGGGTGAAGTTATTAACTTTTTTTTAATTAAATGAAGCAGGCTTTAAATCTGTCAGAAAAAAAAGGCATTTTTTTCTGTACTGTCAGTTATTTTGCAGCTATTTTCCATGTGCCTTCCAGTTTCTCAACATGTTGTTAGATCGGTGGCCACCCAGAGTGAATGCGTTGTTCTGTTATTGATCTCAGCAGCATCACATGGAGGTAAAATGTCACCTCCCTGCTGTTCCTCATTAATCCCAGCTTTGTACAGTCAAAGAACTCTGCCCCAATAGCCCCTGATACAGACATCTCACACCTCAGCACAACTTAATAACACTAAATTGAGTGTCTATGTTCCTTCATGAGACAAGTAACATTTCTCTTTCTAGGCTGTCTTTTTTTGTTCAGTATTCTGGTAGCGTAGAAAAGCTATGTTTGCTGAGGGGAGCTCTTTATGGGGAGACTGATAATCCTGTGGGATTTGAAAGGAAAACAATGTGAGAAAGAAAACTAGCTCTACAACTCTCAATATTTTTGGTATTAAGTTAAGCTTCCATAGTAACAATATTAGCTGTCTTTGCTTTCTCTTTAGCAGCAGAGAGCTTTTAGGGACAAATCCACTGCTTTTGAGACTTTTACGCCATATTAGAAATTACAATAACTTTTTAAATTTACATAGAAGTCATGGTACTCCATGTGCTCCTATCAATTTCAGTTCTTTTTCCCTTGGGTACAATAGGCAAACCCAGAAGGGAATGAGAGAGCTGCAAACAGAGTTAGGAAAGTGTCAGCTCTGCTCCTGACCTGTTTTTGCAATTTCTGTACTGGAGGAGCACTCAACCAGTCGCTCTATCAGCTACTCTGAGACCTGGCAAAAATGTGCAAGCCTCAGGCCGAGCAGGGCACTTCTCATCTATCTCACTTACAAGCTCACAGAGGTGTTATAGAGGGGACAGATATGTTGAGTAGCCTTTCTAACCTTGAGTCTCTCTTTAAACAGAAAGCAGAAAGAAAAAGATTAATCAGAGATGAGCGAGCCATGAGGAGAAAGGGCAGAGGGATCAAAAGCCCAGATGTTCAGGATTTAGCTAGAAAGAAGGGGATGTAAGAATGACCTAATCCCTCTCCCTGGGCTCGCCTACTTTGTGCTATTTGGATCTGGTGGTGACACCAAGAGTGTCCTGACGGATCTAGGATTCAAACAGATAGTGGGGACACTATCCATGATTATAATCTCACATCAGTCATCATGCCTGACTTTTGGGGAGTGAGTGTCCCAATAGTGGTAGCAGACTTGTTCTGTGAGTACTAACCAGCCAAAAAACAATAGTAAAGGTAATAATAGCTTAACAGTTTCTTCCCATTCTTATTTCATTGCAGTTGATCTGAACCATAAGCACTGCATCACAATGTTGTTAGTTAAAGACCCCATTCAGAATAATATACCATCTTCAGTTCGGCTGAGGTTTTTGCATCTTATTTAAAGGGCTTAATTGACCTCTCTTTCTTCTGGAGATCTTTCAGTACAAGTTTATGGAAAATGGAAAGGTCAAATTTCTCAAGATCAGATCAGAAGTTTCCTAAGAAAGTCAACAATTACTTTATAAGTTATTCCTTGGCTAGTATCCCACTGCTGATTTATACTGTCATTCCCAGGTAGTCAATAGGAAGGCTGGCACATTTCTAGAAGTATTTTCCCACTGAGGAAGGCATCTGTAATTGAAATTTGTATTACAGTTGATTAGATGCCTCAGCTGATACTAGACTCCTGTACGGTATCCAGTAAGAAAATGATCTCTTTTGAAAGAAATTATCTGTCTTAAAGGCATTACATTCAAAAGAGGAAAAGAGACGTAGAAGAAGAAAGCAAAGTGACTTGTCCAAGATCATACAGAAAGCCCATGGTAGAGCTAGGACTATGCTACGTATCTCAGGTGCTCTGCAATTTTACCACACTTCATTGACCTTGGAAAGCTGTTCAGACTTGAGAAACTCTTTGTCCTGTTGTGATACCTCTTATTGTCCCAGCTCTATGGCAGTAGTAGACCTAGAAGTGCTGAGCTCTGTAGTGTCCTGGTGACCACAGCAGCAGGAAAACTGACGAGAAGAAAAAGAAGCAACAGCTGCTATATCCAAGCTTTTGCTTCATATCAACTCCAGGATTTTCTCTTATTTCACTCAAAGATCTCTCTATCTGTAAGAAAAAAGGATCTTGATTTTCTGACATAATCAGATAACATTCCAATCTATACTGCTGCTTAAGTATACTTTTGGTCTGTATCCATCTGTCTTGTAGATCTGATTGTGAGATGTGTGTATCTGGGACTGTCTCATTCCATGCATGTACAGCACATTGCACAGCTGAGCCATAGGCTGTAATACAGCACAATAATGGCATGCAAGGAGAAAATAATAGTTCTCTGGAAATTCTTTGCTCTATTTTCCTATTCAGCTTTAGGCATTCATGACATGGCTTTAGTGCCTGCATCTTGAGAGGATCAAATGCCATACCCCCAAAATCTCAATCTTCATCCAGAACAGCTAAGAACACCCTGTCCTAGGTGACCTGTACTTTCATGGTAAGAGCTTTCATAAGTAGGTGCTTTCATAAGTAGGTGCTTTCATATGTAGTCTCCAACATGCTGAATAAACAATCTAAATTTCTCTATCCAAGATAATCATTGAGAGTGGATGAAAATGCCCCAGAATCAGTGGCATCTCACATTAGTATGCGAGTCAAGCGATCAGCTCCTGAACATGGCTGATGGCTATGATGAATTCTAGCTGGAAGGAGGTATTCCTCCTGCAGTCACAGTAATTGCCTGTGTCTCTGAGAAGGTGGGGGGTTAGGGTACAACCCTTCTTTTGAAATAGCTTGTGGTGTGATATTCCCAAATAAAATTGTTAATAATCCCAAGTTGTCTTGTCATATACCCTGAAGCTCAACATGGGTTTTAAAAACTGCCTGTGTAAACATTTGGGCAGTTTGCAATGCAGCTTTTACAATAAGACCCTGAATACCTAGCCTAAGGTTATGAACACTGAAAGGTGACACATGGCTGAAGAGTGGAGCTGTAACAAAGTATGTTTGAGGATATTGTCTGTAAGGTACATAACTGGTCAAGGTAGAGCAGCAATATAGACCCAGGCAAAATACAGGAACTTTTCAGCTTTTCAGCAGGGCTAGCTTAGCAATGCATTTGTGCAGTTCTGTTTGCTCCTGTACACTGTTTAGCTCATTCAGAGCTAGCTGTGCATGACATAGCATTGCAGGAATAACCTTAATATATGTTTGTTTCCTTTCTACGTCTGTAAAATGGGCTACCTGGGCTTCCTAGCCTTATGCAGATAGCAGACTGACAATAGTGGAGGACAGATTTTGGAGAGAGTGCTGTCTGACCTGATGACAACAGAAGCCCTACATATACCTTGACAAGGAAATAAATTGGTGCACATTAAAATCCAGCCTCCCTCTGGAGAGGTAACATGCTTAGAAATGGCATTTGTGCTCACTGCTCTCCTTAAAAGAACTTGGAAACCTCATGTGATGGAGAAGCTGACTCCCTTCCAGGTTCTGGAAAATAGTTGCAGCTATTAATTCTTTACATGCTGCATAATTTAGACACTGTGAAGTCAGCCTGGAAGTTTATTCAAACCTTGTGAATTTTTACAAACATCAGGTGCATCCACAGTGTGGGTTTAAAAGCATGTTTGAATGTGTTCCTATAGTGTTACAGTCATAAAAATGGGTCTGAAAGAGGAGACAAAGTCCTCCACAAAGACCTCTCCCTTATTCACAAGAGTACAGATGGGGGAGATGTGAGGCACAGAAGATGAGTATCAGTGAAAGCAAGTTTAATTGGCAATGGCAGATGTTTTTGTGTATCAAAGTGGTAGTGAACACCTTCATTTCAAAGACAATTTTGGTCTTCTACTGCTCTGAAAATGAAAATAGAAAGCAGAAAAAGAAAGTGGGAAAAAAAAGTCCACAGCTTTCCCAGTCTTGTTTTCCAGGACAAATGCCCTGAGATTAATTTTTGAAGATGAGCTTCATGTGTACCAAAGACTATTGCCCTTTTTGGAAAAGTTTTCCCATTTCATCCAAGGAGCGGCTGATGTTATCTGATGAGCCTTCCTAGTACCTGATGGTCCCCTGATTATCGGCCAATACTGTGTCCATTTGTTCAGCTCTGAATGGGGTGGTTGGATTTGTCCTGGTGGTGGAAGAGTCCACATTCATCCACATTCATCTAGAACTGATAGTGAACTTTTTTCCCTCACTGAATATACAAAGTAGTCCACATCAAAAGATGTAACTGGGCACATTTACTTCCAGTGAATATTCAGATAAAGGAAATCACAGACTCTAGCAATGGGCTGAGACGTGTTCCCAAAAGGTCTCTTTTACCTCCCTAGGTAAACCAACCTTTCTAGCCTACAGTTTTCCTTTCTGCGTAACTCACCAGCTTATGCAAACGGAGATGCCAGTCCTGCTTTGTGATAACCAATATAGCCCTAATGGGGCAGTAGGAGAAAGCTCACACCAAGGAGATCTTCAGAGTAACTTCAGTGCCTGAATCCAAGATATGTACCCTAGGAGAAAAAGGAAGAGAGGATACTAGGTAATCACTTGACAGTTCAAGTGGTGTCACATCACAATCAAAATCACTAGCTATCCCACACCAGCTTCTTCCTCAACAAGGAGGGATGTCACTTGGAAGATACAGTACAAAATCAAATAGAACATCTCTGTCTCATCGCATTTTTCTAATGCATTCTGTTTTCATTACAAGACTGGTAGCACAAAAATAACAATTCCTGTTATTTGCCTATGTTAAATCCAAACTAACCCACCCAATTTATTTATATAGTTTACTAACATTCCTGTGAGTAATAGCTTTGCTTTCTCAAAGATCAGCTAGAAAGTGATAATTGAAAAGCAATAACTTTTTATGGATCCTTGCCACAAGGAACATATACACTAGTAATGCAGGTTGTGTTGTTGTTTTTTTTCTTAGGTCGCTGCTCCCTCACACAGCAATTTCCCTAATCAAAGCGCAGTGTACATTAAACACTGCAGAATTTGCTTAGTGAAAAAGACACAGCATTTTGGAGAGCTCCATCACAAAAACATTTCTGATCTTCCCTTTCATCATAAACAGATTGAATGCAGCAGGAAACCTGCGGCACTCTGTTTCTTGTTTAAAAATGTATGAGTAGTTTGATTAATGGATTCATCTACCAGATGAATTGAAAAGGGGATTTTTCTGGGATTGTACCAAGTGCAGAAGACCACTGAAATGCTTCAGGAGAGGACTGTGTTGCTCCACATATATTTTCTTAATTAAAAGATCACTGCAATCACTGATATTAAAGCAAATTGTGTTGACTTTCTGTTTTGTTTCAGAGGATGGATAGACAGGTGTTACTCCTGCTGTCTCAGTTTCAGATTTTCCCAGAGCTTTCTAATGGCTCTAGTGGGCATTCCTAAATTGTCCCTTTGAGGCATTTCTCAAGATCAGCCTTTTTTTTTGAACTGACAGAAAATCTGGAAACAAGTTCCAGCCAGGGAACTCCAGGGCATCATCTGAAAGAGAAGGGTCCCAGAGTACCCAAGTGTTTAATGGAGTGTTTATATATCACCAGACATATCTGGACCAGTCATGGGCTCCGAAGGCTCTCCTTGGGCTGCCTGCAGCAGCTCTGTGAGTCCCAATCTGGGTAAAGGGTTGGTGGATGAGGAACAAGCTGTGCTCCTAGCTGTTCCTGGCACCATTTCATGAAGGCAGTGTTGACAGCTGTAAGACTTACCCACCTGTCCCAGTTCATGACTTAGTGAGAGTCGCCTCCAACTGGGATAGATTCATGATTTTCCTCATGTCCGAGCAGAGACTGCAGACCTGTCAGTGACCCCTGCCCAGGCCTATCCTGGCCAGTCTGAAGGATGCTCATTTATAGCCCATATGAACCTTTAAGAAATCACCAGATACCTGGAGCAAAGGACAAGCTTTGGTTTTTGTAAGGTGAGGCAAAGGTGCTCTGTAACCAACACACCATGGGCTGCTGAAAAAGGTGAGGCTTTAGCTCAGAGTGAATATGCAATGCTGACTGAATCTATCACAAGTCAAAAAACTGCTTTCCTTAAATTTTGCTAGGTTGAAAGGCACCCAACCTGAGAGTCAGCTACAAAATAAAAACAACTGGGCAGATCTCACTTTTATAGGAGGAAAACTAGTCACTCCAAAAATGCAATGATGAAGGCCAGACTGTCATCTGTATCAGCTTCCTCTGTAATTAATTAATTGCTTTTAATCTTAATAAAAAGTGTGATGGATACATTGCACTGTAAATGCATTTCATATCATTCCTGTCCTAAAGAACATCCAATGTAATTATAATCCTGATTAGATCATCGACGTAGATCATCGTGCTGTATGTGAAAAAAATCATCTTTGTCCATATTGTACTCATAGCTCTACTTTACCTTATTCCTGGAGAAAGAAAATTTTTGTAAATAGTGGAGTTGAGTAACTATGCAAAAGTAGCTGGGAATTCTCAGAAAATCCAAGAGCTAAAATTGCTAACTCAAATATTCTGAGTGCAAATATTAACTATAATTCTCCAGTGAATTCTCTGGTTTTGTTAGCTGCAGAAAACAGATGTATGAACAGATACAGTATCCAGATAATCCTTTTATTAGGGTGTAGAAAATATTTTACTTTTTATTTCAGATTTTTTTCTGTCTCATTGCCAAAATTTCTGCCCAATAAGAACCATATTTAACATCCTCAAATCCAATTTGATTTTTTCCAAATTCAATCCCATTATGTATTTTGCATAGGATTTAGCTAATTTGCTAACAATTAATCAACTTGACTTAAAAATCAGAACCACTTGGCATGTCTGGCTGTGATATATTTGTTTGAAGCCCTTTCAAATATGTAAATTGCTGAACTTTTAATAGAGGCTTAGAGAAACATGTTTCTCAAGCATTTTATTTCTCTGTGTTTGCCACATACACACACATAAACACACAAGCACACACTCACATAGTGCACATTCTTATTCTTTCTCTTTCCAGGTCCCTTCTGTCATGATTACTAGTGATCTCATTGAAATGAAGGTCTATCACTGTGTATATCAGTCAACATGCTACCTGACATCATTTATATCCACAGCACTCTGTTGGAGAGCAGAAACTTTCACAAGAGTACTTTAAAACAAAAATTGTGACATTTTCGTGAATTACACATGAGGAAATATGCAGCTGAATGGTCCCATCAGCAAATTGGAAAGAGATTGAGTCATAAGTCACAGTCTGCCTCCGGGTTTCTCTTACACTCAGCATGTGTGAATGCAGTACATATTTCCCAGTTATCAGCCAACAGTTTGTAGAAAAAAAGATTGCCTGGGATAACTGATTACCTCAATTCCAGACCCCCTGCACAAGGGACAGGATGGGTGTATTGGAAGTTTTACCTTTAGCCAATTGCTCACGGGTTGATAAGATACTAGTGCTCTTCACGGGCACCCAGAATCTCTCTCTCAGGTTTCCCTTAGTAAAAATAAAGGATTCACTTTGTTGTCTTTAGCAAATATATCCTCCTGTGCACAAAACTATGTGGCAGGGGCTGCTGTTCAGGAAGAGACAGAATTTAGATATATAATTTATGAAGCACTTTTGGCACAGAGGTTATAAATATTTAGTGGTTTGTGTGCACACTGTATGTTATGTGACCTGCATCCACATGAAGCAAAGCAGCCCAGCCTTTGGACTTCAGGAGCTGAAAGTCTCAGCGCTTTCTGGGCTGAACTACTGTCAGAAAGACTTTATGCAAGATACATCCCTTTCTCAACTTGACTCCCTAACCTATTAAGCATTTAATTTATCTATTTAGTTATTTATTTATTAAGCATTTTGAGACTCAGGAATGAGAAGATTCACTAACCAGTATATAATATCATCCTTATGAGATAAAGAATCCAGGATTGCAAAGTACTCTTATGTGTTATTTATTTATTTATTTGTGCTCTGTAGAGCTGAATCTGTCTGATAATTACTGCACTCTCCTCTGTGACCGCTTCCTCATCTGTGTCTTGCCGGTCTGAGGCGGATGAGCTCAGAAATCCAACCAATGACCTGAAACCCCCTGACCAACAAGCTGCTGGTGTTAAAATATGGAAATGTGTTCTGGCACACGTTCAGGCTATTGCAACAAACAGGACAATGGCCACTGCTGCAGGAAAAAGGGCTGGAAACCAGCTTTCCAAAAGATGCAATGCTTTGAAATCACCCATTTATACCGCAAGTTCAGGCACCTTGAGGAACATCACATGCTGCAGCAGGAATGAATGCCCTGGTAGGTATCAGAGTACCTTGCTATAAAAGCACCCTGCGTCTTCCTTCCCCACATCAGCATCTGGCAAAGCAGAAAGAGGCCAGCTGGCTCTTTGTAATGGTGATGCTTTAAGATGACCAGCTGATGTAGAAGAAAAGCAAGCATAGCACAGGAGATCCAATGGAAGAGCGATTAAAGCTTTCCAGGGCTTTGACCAGCTTCCTGCTGCTGGCCTTCTATCAGTTTGAACCTTTTATACTTCCACCTTCCCAAAAGGCTTCAGCAAATGCATCAGTTACAATTTTATGTAACTCACAGGAGGATCATGGAAGTTCTATATATGCATGAATTTTATATACCCTGATAGCTCTGTAAATAACTTATCATTCCCAGTAGAAAAGCGTGGCATTTGGTAACACTGTTAAGTAAAAAATAAACCATTTGTTGACAAAATACTAACACACACTATGCAGTATTTTGCACTTTGAAGGGAATTCAGTCTTCAGGAGAAAGTCACTGACGGTTTTCAAAGCTGGGAATGCCAGCCTGGGCTGTTGTTTTTTAAACATAAAGCAGGTGTAACACTGCATTCATAATTCACACTCCTACTTCAGCAGCCCTACCAAAACAACAGCATCCTTCTTTCACCATCAGCACAAGTGAAGGAAGATGTTTGACAACTTGTTTGCTAATCATTTGGACGGTAGGGCTGCTCAAAACTAGTGAGAGGCCCGAGTCATTTATTTCTGTGCTTTTCCAATTTGCTTCTTTTTCAAAAGACAACAAAAGCAATAAAAGCACAAACTACTTTACTGTAAATAAATGGTTCCTTGTGGTGCTTTGCTGAAATATTATTTTCAAAAAGTTTTTGCCACCCCCAGGAAATATTGTGCTGGCTCCCTTGGGCCAGCAAGGCAGATGTCTCATGAAGGACATCAGGACTATAATTTCAGTACAGCAGTTCATTTACATTTCAGTGCCTGAAATAATAAGGGAGCTTTTCTGCTGAATTGCTCCCCAGCAGCACTGTGAAAGCTTGTTCATTAAGACCACCTTCTCTGTCACAGTGAGGTGTTGTAGTCACAGTGGTTTTCAATAATGTAGTCATTTGTTTCCCTCTTAAACAGGAGTATCATCAGGAGTGAACTGAAAGTATTGATCAGCAGTACTGTAAGGTGAGGACAGAAATACTTCTGATTTCTTGTATAAATGTTATTTCTAAGATATCACCTGTAGGTATTGTCTCACACGCTGGAACCCAATTCACTTCTTACTAACATAAGCAAGGACTGAAGACAAAGGCTCAACCTTGAGGAGGATCCTAGTGGTAGAAAATAATAACGATCTGATGAGGGCTTCTTCGTGGGTGATTTTGACACCTAGTTTTTCTGCAAGTGATCCTTGGATTCTTCTCGGGCATTTAGTTTTGAAAGACATGGTCAACTGCTTTTTTAGATTCTGATCCATCTCCCATGAAAATTAAACTGAAGTCTTGCTTTCAGACTACTGTTTTAGGGTTCATTAAATATTGAAGTTGGGATGCATAATCTTCATTTTAGAGGCAGTACCAGTTTCTTAAAAATGCTAGGGTCCTTTAGCTTGTATAGGTACTTAAGAATTGTTTAACATTTAAATTCCTCTGAGATAATGTCAAAAAAATGGTACTTTATGAACTACTGCTTTACATAAATGCCATTTTAATTAACTGAAATATGAAATATTCATATACTTCATTTATAATAATAATCCTTTACAGATTATTTTGATATTACATACATAACATCATATTACGCAATCTGGCCGCTGTCGTTAAAGACAACAAAAAAAGTTTTTACAAATATATTAATGACAAGAAGAGAGCCAAGGAGAATCTCCATCCTTTATTGGATGCGCCTCTGAGATAATGTCAAAAAAATGGTACTTTATGAACTACTGCTTTACATAAATGCCATTTTAATTAACTGAAATATGAAATATTCATATACTTCATTTATAATAATAATCCTTTACAGATTATTTTGATATTACATACATAACATCATATTACAATATACAAATGTTTCATTCATGTGGTTATTCTAATAATAATACAAAACAGGGGGAAACAACATAAAGTGGAGGACAGAGAAGTATTATAATTCATTTTCTTTATAAATGCATTTAAAAGATGAAATAAAATGTTAAATATTGAAATTGCTAGAAGGACACCAGTGCATAAAATGCTGCATACCCATTTGATAAAACCTGGGGTCTACACAGCCAGTTCATACTCATTTTGAATAGTTTTAGTAACTAAGTAATAACACTCTAAATCTTTGCAGGACTCTACCCTTGGACTGGAGCTTACAGTAGTTCTTTTTCCATGTAGATTGCCCCTGTGATCTTAAATCGCTTTGCTTCAATTTGTGAATTAAAACCAACCCGCCTCCATGATGAATCCAAACTAATCTGTGTATCAATGGGCATTTCTCGCTTGTTGCTCCTTATTTTTCTCCTCTTGTTGTTGCCTCTAAATATACAGGGGGATATTTGGAGTCCTTACTGCTTCTTTGCTGAAGCAACCGCACAACACTAGCAAAAGGAATAGCAGAGAAGAGCATTAACTGTCAAGAACAGAATCATAGAAAAAATGCAAGGAAGGCAAGACTTTGCCTCACCCTTCCCCAGATGTTTTTTTTTGCCTGGAGAGTATAATAATTGTCAACTTTCCATGACCCAGTAGCAGGAAGCTTTTCCAAACATGTGTCTGTTGTGGTTGTTTTAATTTGATGTATCTGTCAGAGAGATGATGTCACTGACATCATTTTATGAAACTACAAGGAATATGTAACTGGTCTGCTTAAAAGTGATCGACAACACATGACCTTGGCATGGAGGTAGGTTTATATTGTTGATTTAATGTAACGAGTTCCATCTGGGTTTGGTAATTAATATCTCCTGAGTTAAGTGCCTCATGTCATTGCACTAATAAATCTCATCCTGTGCAGAAACAAGTTGAATTTTCTGAGGTGAGCGTGCTACTGAATTTATATGTACAAAAAGCAATACCCCTCTATTCCCTTTCATGGAATTAAATCATTCAGTGACATATTCTGTCTTTTCTAAGGTTTATGTGACAGCTCTCTTTAGATTGCCAGAACCTGGGTTAAATTCCGTGGGGCCAAAACCTGTATATTATCATGGAAATGCATTTTTTTGCTGTCACTTAAATCCAAATGTGAAATGCTTTCCAGACATTACAAGCGTTTGGACTCTTAATATCAGTCTTGTTTGAAATCTAGTCTGTTTTCAAGCATCACCTGACAATAAATTACCTGAGAACACAGACCACTGCTGTGTATACATAACCACTAGAAATTAGCAAGTAATTTCTAAAGGGAAACTGCTAATTCTGCCCTCTCACTCCAGGTAACCTTCATGGCTGTAGAATTATATTATTTCCATCGATTACTGCATCAACAACGTGGCAATTTGCAGTAGATCAAACGGCTGCTAAAAATAGCTTCCTGCTGCTCTCTGTGGGAAGGACTTGGAAATTCTGCAGTAGCATTGCTCTTGCTCTTGCTCTTGCTCTTGCTCTCTCTTGCTCCAGCTCCAGCTCCAGCTCCAGCTCCAGCTCCAGCTCCAGCAGGATGAGGATGACTGTCCTCTCCGCTCTTTCCCACAGGTGGCTTCCCACTCTGCTCTTTTAGCTCAGTGAATTTTTCAGTGAGTAGAAGTAGCAGTGGTGCAAGATACCATTGATTTGGATTGCTCTGAAAAAGCATACTTGGCTGGAGGGTAACCTAAAGCCTTCTGAAACTTTTTCATCTTTTCTTTCTTTTCTTTTATATATTCATCAGTCTTTTACTGAAAGCGATAACTTTTTTTCTTTAGAGAACCTATATTTTGTTATTTACTTGCTGCTATTTGATATCATACACTTTGACTATTTAAAAAGTTGTCTCATAAATATCCATCATCTGTTCATAGCAAAGTAGCTATAAAAATCAGGATAAGTATATAAATCAAGGTAAACAATTATGATCTCTATAAGGGGCAAAAGGGTCTTGCAGGCGCCAGTGGCACTGCATCTGCCATATATGCAGTAGGGCATATATGCCTCCATATGTGAAGTAGGGCTTATGTGACACCAAAAGGTGCTAATGGGTGAGAAGAGCCAGGGAGTTTTGCTCAGTGCCCTTAACTATCTCATCCATAGCCCCGCTTCAACAGATCTGCTCTATGTGAGGACCTAAATACTCAGATGAGGTCCTTTGCTGCTTCTGCTTTGTGTACTCCACATTTACCCACCTACCACAACACGGTGTCCTGGGGAAGCAAAGCCCCTGTATGGGAGAATCAGGAGGATTTCAAAGTTGTGTTTGGTCTGCTTTCTTAGAGAGACGAGCGCTTAGTTATTTTCCCAAAGCCATAAGCATACAGTATTTATATTAAATGTTATTATTTAATATCCTCCAGTTTCGATGTCAAACTACTTTCCTTTTGCACGTGTGTCTAAAAGCTAGAATCCAAACAGAGCAAAGGGAGATGTTTTAATCTTAAGAAAACAATGTTCAAGTCTTTTTCATTAATCTCCTTTTAAAAATTTATTTCATTCAATCAAAAGTTGCCAACAAAGCTTTTCCATTCAAAAATATTGACCAGTTCTACATAAAATATTGTTGAAAAGCAACTGGATTACCATGTGGAATTTCAGTTAAAAACAGGAGAGGCTGAAAGTCTTTTTCTGCCAGTGCTAAAATGCCCTTGGTAAGTCTAGAAATCTTTTTGACAATTTTCAGATCTGACTTGAGGGAGTCCTATGTTACATCTCATCTCACTAGCTAAAGAGGACTTGATCACGGAACAAAGCTATACTTTCTGAGCTAAGTGATCATGACTTTATTATACTTGTCATCTGCAAGCAGAATGAACCCTCAGCAGGAAATTTTTGTGCTTCAGAGGACTCAGTTTCACCAAACTGAAAGTAATCATAAGCTAAGTAGTTGGGAAAGATAATTTTAATAGGAAAACAAAAACAGTGATAATTAGAATGAGGTTAAAAATGCTTGATAAATGTCTAAAATCTCACACAGAGAGAAGGCTACAGCATTTAATAATTCAGCCTCATCTAGCAGGGGAGTAAAAATAATAAAGGTTAAGAAGCACATTGGATGGTGAGAATAAATAATACAAGCTATGTGGAATCAGGAAAAAACAGATAGAAGAAGAAAAGAGCAGGTAAAAGCCTACAGAACATGGAGAAACAAGGAGTCTAGGAGCCAGGAGCAGAAGGAGTCCTAACGCCAGCTGTGGTCAGCTGTTGGGCAGAAATGATAGCAGATCAATAATGAAGAAATGATAGGAGGTCAATAATGCAGAAAGACTGTGTTCAACAAATGTTCTTGATCTGCAGATGAGGGAAACCATTGTGTGATATAGCCCCCAAAAACAACAACCAAGGACATAAAACAGAAGGCAATAATGTTAATCATTTTAAAATTAAGCATGCCTGAATAACTTTTGTTTGTGAGTCTTAAAAGAATAATCCGAGGAGATGTGTCAACATCAATGCTGAGTTTTAATACTCTTGGATAACAGGAAATTTCTGACTGATACAAAAAAAAACCCACTGTTAATTTTTTTTTAAAGTATTTAAAGTATTTATAGTTTAATCATGTTGGTATAAGCCCAGACAAGTAATTAAGAGCTGATACAGCATTCTGTTAATACAGAATTAAGGAAAGGAACAAATCAAATTAGCTTTGATTTAAGGAAAAAATTTCTCAAAGTATATTAATTTTTTTTTTCTGAGGATCTAAGGCTCCACTGAGAATGACATTGTTGCTAATTTAATACAGTTAGTGTCGTCTTAATGCTGTTCAGAAAGGTTTTGGTTTTTTTCCCTACGGTGTTTACACTGAAATGAAAAGATAAAAAAATCAACGTTGTATACTTTCGAAGGATTCAAAACTAGTTAACTGAATTGGTGTCAGAGTAATTGTAAACAGTTTCGGCCATCATTGAACAGATGCGTTTCTAATAAGGACCCTTGGGGATCATTTGTATTGAACTTTTTTTCCCAATGACCTTGAAGAAAATGTAAAATGTAAAAAGGAAAAGGCTAGAAGCTGAAGCCAGCTGAATCCGTACTGATTCCCCCGGCATAAAACATGAACCCGCATTCAAGCTTTAATGAGCCAAACTGGAATCTTAAAATATTGAAAACCTTCACTATAAGCAGGGACTGCTAGTTTTAATCAGTTTATCCAGGCTTAAATCAGATAAAGAAACAAGATTACATATCATTTTTACTTTGATCAAAATGATTAGAACTACTTTAGTTCGTCCAGTGCAAATTCCATGTCAGACCAGCTTCTGCTTAGCTCTGCCCCTTGTCTGTCCTAGTCACGGTGTCTAAACAGGAGGAAATATTATGTTGAACTTATCATTTATGCATATCAGAAATGTGCATGATTTTGCATCGATGTTTGCACTTCATAGTGATGGCTCTGCTTTCTGAGCAAGATTTAATGCTGGCCACACTTTAGAGAACTGAGTGAAGCTGACCATGCTCCTCCACTCCAACTGTTTTTCATGCTTATCAAAAGCTGATGAGAGGTGACTTCAAGTTCTCTCCCGAACCTAAACCAATGCTTATATAAAAGAAAAGAATAATTTAAAAAATTCATACCTGTTCTGTGACAGATTTGTGATAGTCATACTGAAAAAAACCTCAAATAGGATATGAAATTTGTCAGAACAAAACTTTGTTCTGTTTGCATTAGGCAGTATACTACTACTATTAAATTGAGAGTCCTCAAAATGTCATTATGGCTCATGGATACTAACAAAAGCAGAAGAATGAGTCAAAATAACACAGAGGTGTTATTTCCTGTTTTGTCATGAAAAGCAAACGGTCAGCTGTGAACTTACCAGGAAAAATCTAGGTGACTTTATTCTATCTCTTAAATCTGTCCGCTTCCTTCATGAATGTCATTTCTTTTTCTCTCCTAGCCTTTGGCCTACAACCATCTGCAGGGTGGACAGTGATGCTATTAGACAGCTCAGCAGGAACTGGTCACACCTTCTGTGGGGGCATCTCCTGCGAAGTATCAATTTGTTCCACCAACAAAAAGGTTCATTTCTTGCTGTGTCCTATTTTACCTTGATTTGTCTTTCTTCATTGTCATTTATTTCCTGATGGGTTTAGAGGTTTTAGAAAGCCGCTGACTCTCAGAAAAGTGTAATATATAATGTACATATGCTAGCAATGTTTGCAACAACACAGTATATCTCCAGATGTATTTGGTGTATTCACCCCTTCCATTTGAGGATGGAAGCTCAAACAGTGATTGTCATACCTCTGGGAAGTTCAGTATGTCTTCTTCTTCTTCTAAGGACAATAGTTTATTTAGGTCCAATGCATACATATTGCTTATTTAGCAGTCATCTATAATTCCATGTGAGACAGGTCAGGTTTTGGATAAATAGGCCAGTCATAAAAGTAAACAGCTGTGATTTCTTTTCTCTCACTTATTGTCAACAATAACAAATTTACAACAACAATATTCGTGCTGTGCCATGCAACATATTCATTTGGAACATTTTAACACTGAGTGCTGTCATACTCCCATCTCTTCTTATTCCTCAATAAAACCAACTTCATAAAAGCCCTGGCCCAGATCCAGGGCAACTCAGACCGAGAGTGTGCCTCATTTTTAGGCTTCCATGTTTGGGAAGAGAAGAGGACTGAATGAGTTTTTCTAAACTAAGTTTCCCATTGTCCTTTAACATGGAAAGAGGTGGGTACTTCTAAAGGACTCCGGGAAGTCCGATCTACTTTTGGGGCCTGTTGGTAGCTTTGTAAACTATCCCATCGGTGTGAGAAAAAATAACCAGTAGAAGTAACCGTGTGTTCACAGCATCCCAGTAGTCTCAGCACTGGTGTTCTGAAGCTGTTTCTCCTTGTTTTTATACAATGTTAAAAAAAAATAATACAGAAAATACAGTGAATACAGTTCTGCAGTCTAACCACTTCTGTGGAGATTGCACCGTGTGGTGTGAAAGTGAAGGCAAAGATAGCCTTTCCAGAAAGCACCCTTTCTAAGAGGTCTGGCACTAAACCAGCGCTATAAGAGGAGACAAATATATTACATTTCATCATGAGCAACCTGATCTAGATGAGGATGTCCCTGCCCACAGCAGGGGGGTTGGACTAGGTGACCTTTAGAGGTCCCTTCCAACCCAAACTATTCTATGATTCTAATAGAGCTGGAACAGGGTCTCCTTTGAAACTGGAATGAAGTTTTGGATGATACACTGACATTTTGCTTACTTTACATGAATAAGTACCACCATCTTCAAAATTATATAAATTTGACTTTTCAGCCTCTACTCTATGTGTAGAAATCTTTACCTTTTAGGGCACAAATCATAAGTCCCTGGCATGCCACATATGTACAGTTTTTAAATACTTCATCCAAAGTTGAAGACATGTCTACAGGTGAAATATAAAATACAGAAAAAGTAACTTCAAGTAAAACTGGAAAAAGAGGAAGAGGTTAAAGATAAAATTACAAATGTAAGTTATTCTCAAAGTGAACCATTCATTGCCTCTGAAGAATGCAAACATATCCTCAGGTTATTTATAAATCACACCGGCCCAGAGGGCTCTGTCTGATCTAGATCAAATCAATCTGTCTTTTCTTTAGCCTCTAGGATAACCATTTCTAAATTAGTTAAACCTGTGTTGCTGGAGATTTTTATGACTGTTAGTGATTAGTCAGTATAATAAAAATTCTCAGCAAGGTCTGTGACTCTCACAGACCAGCCACATTGACCCAGACAATATGCTTCTCCATCAGTAGCCATAAAGACATGCTTATGGAAGAGTAAAAGAACAAGGCAAGCATATAGGCTGCTTCCCCCTAGCACTCTTCCACCCTCCAAACATTGTCAGCCTGGTTTTTTTTCTGTATTTAGTGGTTCTGAATGGATTTCTCTTCTAGGAACTTCAGTCTTCTCAAACTTGCATCCCCTTTTAGCAACGACAGCATCCTTCAAGAGGGGTCCATTTGCTTGCGAGGAACCTGGTCATTCTTCTGATGACTGTTCATTAAAATCATACCTCTCCTTACCCATTTTCAAGCTAGCAATTATTTTCTCGGAAGGCACATATCCATGTATGGCAATATTGTCTTTAAGCAGACAGTAATCTGTTTCTGTTCATTCTGCACTTATTTATCACTTTAATATGTATCTGTATTGTGTGCCTTACATTTTTTAAGTCAAGGTGTTATTTGTCAGTCGTCAATGTGACCCCAGTAAAGAGGCTTTTAGCACCTGGTTGTGTCTGACAGTGACTACTGTTAGCTGGAGGCACTCTACTCTGGAACAGTAAATGCGCATTGTGTGCAAAGGGAATTTTTAAAGCTGCCTCCAAATTATTAATATAAGAAAAGTAACACCACTACTTATGAAACCAATGAGGAATTTAAAACATGGAAATCTATATGAAGAAGAAGAAATGAAAAAGATGAAGAGTCCTGGAGCCCTAACAGCTTGACTATAATACAGTCATATAATCCAATTTGAGAAAGGCCAATCCTGTCTATAACAGTCAAAGGGGGGGGGGGGGGGGGGCGGGGGTAACGAGGGGGTCGCCCCAGCCACAGGCGCTGGGTAATGATACAAAAACTGTCCTTGATCCATCCCTGTATCTGTATTTCTCAGTAAATCTTTCCATGAATGCTGATGGGCATTGAGCAGGTACTTAATTCCAGTCAGGACACAGTGGGACACATTATTTAGATATATAAAGTGTGATAAAGAAGAATTCCCTAGTAGGTTAAGACATTCAGATTCAAAGAATTATGCAGGAGTTAAATCCAAAACAAATAGACTCAGTTTTTGTTAAGTCTTACTTTAATTGCTTATGTCCAAAATTATGCTCCTGAAAAATTCAGGTCATTCTTGTAGAGGTTTAATTCTTTAAGTATTCTCCGAGAAGGTTCAGTGCTGCTTGAGTGGATTAAGGCTCTCGGCAAAAGTCACTGCCACCCCTGCTGGTAATACTCCAGCCTGGTAACAGCCGGCTCAGTAACGATTTGAGAAAGTCAGGTTCATTTTCCTCCTTTGCCTGAGAATTTTCAAACCCACATCCCCCTGCCTCCCAGGAAAGTACCCTAACCCTCCACTCCATGTAACTGAGAGCTGGGAGTTTAGCAGAGTCTGTGCCACTGCTAATCAGAGTACAAAAGGAAACGTGTCTCCTGTGCCCATTTTTTAAGGTATTCCCCTGGGTGGGAGGAGGCCTTAGGTGCGATCTCTCCTCCAAGGACTGTTTACGTACTGCAGTTTAGGACTGGTGCATGTGAAATGCATAAACAGACCGTGGAAGAACGTCAAGAGCCTGTGTCTTTGTTGTCCCCAGGGAGTGCTCTAACTGCATAATCATGCTCATGGGTAAACTCTTTCCAGGATTTTCATGCTTTCATGAACAAAACAGCAGGCACCATGGGGAATGTCCCCAAGGAGCCAGGTGTTTTATCAGAGCAGGTACAAATCTCTGACGGATAGAGATGACCCCTATTCTCTTACATCATGGATAAACATGCTAAGAATTAGCCTAGTGCAAGGAGAGAAATTATACTAACATTATTATGGCTATGTTAATTAAAGAAAAAAAAAAAGTACGACCCATGCTCATCTTTAAAATGGGGAGGACTCACTGAGGGGAGGGGGAGAGAAGGCCAGGCTGCTGCAGAGCTGCCCCTCTGCCCCGGCTGTCCTGAGGACAGGGTCAGGCTGCAGACACCCCTGACCTCCCTCCCTCTTCTTTACTAGCTCTCAACAGCAGCTCCCAGACCCACTGTCCTGGGGCAGCATCCTGCGTACCAGGGAAGGACCATGGGGGATCAACCTGCACTGGACGCAGAAGCCACCTTACAGGCCAGATGTTGCAGACAGCTGAAATGCTGTAACACCTGGACATGGGATCCACGTAGCAGGCTGGCTTACACCACTGCTCTGAAAAGCACTTCTCCAAAGTGGTTCAGACATGGAATTTGACAGGGTTTTTACCCACAGAGGTCAGTGCCTTTAATGCAGGTCATTTCTGATATTATGGCTGGATGTCCCATAAGAGTCTGACATGCTATATTACAAAATGTAATGTGTCATTTGTTCTTTTTTTCGTTCTAAGAAATAAAAGTCATTCTAACTGCAAAGGGACAGTACGTAGCTGCTCTCAAAAAAAGGCTGTAAGACTTCTGGGGTTTGATTCATGGTGGTAGAATCTGCAATTTATAAAGGCATGCGTGAAATGGGAAATTGAGATCAGGTTAGGAAAGCTAAAGCCCTGATAGAATTAAATCTGGCCAGGGACATCAAGGGCAACAAAAAAAGATTCTATAGGTACGTCAGGTACAAAAGGAAGACAAGGAAAAATGTGGGCCCTTTCCGGAATGAAACGGGAGACCTGGTTACCCGGGACATGGAGAAGGCGGAGGTACTCAATGACTTTTTTGCCTCGGTCTTCACCGGCAAGTGCTCGAGCCTCACCGCCCAAGCTGCAGAAGGCAAAGGCGGGGACTGGGAGAATGAAGAGCCACCCACTGTGGGA
>NW_008795251.1:230429-273231 GCF_000699145.1 Aptenodytes forsteri
GGGCTCTGAGCAACCTGATCTGGTTGAAGATGTCCCTGCCCACGGCAGGGGGGTTGGACTAGATGACCTTTAAAGGTCCCTTCCAACCCAAACTATTCTATGATTCTATGATTCTATGAAATGAAAGGATCCCCAGATTAAAATAATATGCTGTCATTGTTCTTAAAACTGACCAGGATGACAGGACTATTAAATAGTATATAATGTACACCACTGACAAAAATTTTGCATGATGCAAATCAGCTACTACTTTGTCATTATGTAAGGCCCTGAATTTTACATTTCTTTCAGTGTCTTCAATTGTGCAGTTCTTGATGAATCCCCCAAAAGAAAAGTTTCTACTAACCAGCACAGAAGCAAAAGCTTTTAAAGAAATATTATTTAATTGATTCCCAGTTGGGCTCAAAGGTGTCAGAATTTGTACAACAAACAAGGATAAAAATACAGAAATTTCCTATAGTATTATTAAGCTGATATTGCATTTATCTAAAATACCATACAGATTTTAGTAAGTGGCAGCTGTGGAGTTCGTGCATGTATAGTAGGCAGATGGAAATAATCAACTGTAACATCTCCAAAGGGGCTTTTGTTGTGCATCAGACCAGTGAGTCATGAAATGAGAAATGTTTGTGTGACAGAACCCAGGAGTTCCATTCTAGATGAAAGCAAACACCATCAAGTAAGTATTCTCCAGCCAAACACACAGTGAGAGACACACTGTAGTCACTTGACTGATACTTTTTTAAAAGATAGTTCCAAAGTGCTTGGTAGTTCATTTATGCACAGTTCACAATTTTCCATGCAAAACTGTGTCCAAGCAGTTTCAATTACTGCAGGGGCAATATTAGTTGTAAGTGAAAAGACTGAAATGTTATGGCGGTTATTACATATGTTATAAACAAAGTCATGCAGTTTTTTTGTCATTTGCCTTCGAGCTGCAAAAAGATTCTATATAATAGGCTCAAAGTGAATTTTAGGCTGAAAACCATCATACTTATATATTCTATTTCATGAACCAAAGAGGGCCTGAGAGTTGTATCTTGTTTCATTCTTAAAAGTAAGTCTTTTCTGCACATTTATCTTATACTTAAAATGTTACCAATTTTGTATTTTAGATCCAAATATCTAAGTATCTCTTCTAGAAGCATTTTATATCTCACAAGGTCTTCAGCTTCCTCCTTTACTTAGAAAGCACTTTGCTGAGGTACTGATATTGCAACAGACATTGAAAACCTACCTGCAGTTTTGTCAGCTCACCTGGGGCAGAATAAACACAAGGTCTCAGAATTGCTTTCCCTTTCTGTCAGCTAGTGGCCACAAACATTTCAGTTTGACTGCATTTTTTTTAATTGTTACAATATTATTTTGGTTCTCCAAGCAGGGGTGACCAATTCATGATGGTCATAGGCCATTTTTAAAGCTCAGGTTAAACTCTGCCCATAACTGGGTTGAGTTGTGTGTGCTTGCTTGGTTATGCACACGGTGAGCAACAGCTGGGCTGGCACTGGGGTTGGGCCCATTTTTGGCTGTCTAGATGAAGCTCTCATGAGCCACGCTGAGCTGACTGGGCTTATCCATAGCAAGTGTTCTTGATTCATTGGGTTGAAATGGGCAGAAACCAACACTGGGATGTATGCACATGGGATGCACGCACTCACTGCATGGATGGCTGTCTCCTGTTGTCTTCTGAGGTAACATGCATTGAGTAAATGAAGTAGTGCAACTGTAGTAGTTAGACCTTGTGCTTGACTGAGACATGCTTCACTATTGGCAGGACGATTGTGAATAAATCTGTAGAGCAGCTGGTCCCCAGTGATGGTTTTTCTGCTGAAGGAAACTTACAGTTCAGTAATGAAGTTGATGGTTTCTTCCTCTTCACTCCTGAGGCCACTTGGTGCTTCTTTTATATGCTTGCTAACATAATATGCACCTTGCTTTTTCTTCATTGGTCCGTAATTCCATATTATATCTGCATTTACTATATACATTGTGTTTTACATATGTCAGCTGCCTGGTTCTGGTTGTTAGCTCTGAAACTGCTTTTGCCAGTGTCACCCTGTGCCCCCTCTGTTATCATCCCATACTTCTCTGCTCCTCTACACAGCATCCTGTATCCCCACTTTCAAGGCCTCGGCTACCACCCCATGGCTGTACTCCTCCACACCATTATGCTGGGGTCACAAATATTTCATTCTACATGGCACAATTACTTGTCACTAATTCTATATTAAGAATAATGGTTATACCACATAATTGTACAAGGCTACGTAAAAGTAAAACAAACCAGAAATAGTCACCTGGTTATTAGAAAATTGCTTGTTTAGCTAAAACAAAGTTCAAGACAAGTCATGGCAAGTTCATCAGACTTGAAAAAATCAGTCTGATGAAGTAAGCCTCAGTCCTGAGCACCTGCAGGGTTAGTACAAAGTCCATGGCTGTTGCTAGCAAAGTCAGTATTATTTATACTGGGCTACCAGTCTGCGGTAGACTGAACAGAATAGAAAACCCTCCACAGGGTAGGATGAAAGGTACAGACTAAATATTGAAGAAGCTTTAGAAAGCTAGCTGACATTTCTGTAATGACCTTGTGGAAAAGTACTGATTTATGAAACTTATGCCATGTTATATGCCAAAACAAGAGAATCCTTTCTGTAGGGCTCCATAACGTTGGAAGGAGATACGCTAAGGACTGGGGCTGTGCATCATCCCACGTGTCAGGTTGAGTGTCAGGTCTCCACCCACAGTGCTAGTTAGGAGGTCAGAGGATACAGACTTGGCTGACTGCACATCCCTACAGGCTCAGAGTGCACTGTCTCCAGGACTTGTTACGAATTTCAAGAGGAGTTTTCTGCTTTATACCACTCATATTTTATTTTTGCTAACACTTTAGGTTAAGTTTACCAGAACATTTTGTAGATGTCATAGACCTTAATTTTTACATTATCTTTCATACTATGCCCCTGTGTCCCAAATCAAGATAATGCTTGTTCAAACAGTTTGTGGTAATTCGGTCATTTCAATATTCTTTAATATTTTTTTCTCTGTTTGGGAATTTTTTGTTTAATTTCCATTTCCAAAGAAAAGAAACAATGGGATTCCTTACAAAATTATAAACTGTACCTTTCAGTCTCAACTAATAACAGAAGAAGAGTAAGACAAGGGCTCACCAGCCGCTTCTGTCAATGATGACTACTCTTAGAAAAAGACACATACTTATCAAAAGGGAAAATTAAAACCTTGATATGAGAGATAAGAATTTTCCTCTTGCCAGTGCTAATTCTTGCATTTTGCTTTAATTTTTGTGCATCATATAGAGATGGGGTTTTTTTGGTCCAGCAGTGACTTGTATGTGTTCTATAGATAGAAGAAATCCATGTCAGACTCAAACACCTTCCCACAACTTGAGTGTCACTAAGAGAACAATTTTGTCATAAATTGATAGCACTGGAAGAATCTGCTCGGTTTTGGATGAAAAAATTTTATGTAAAAAACAGATCAAAATTTTATACAAAATCAAGTGCAATTGGCAAAACCTACTTGTTTAATTGAGCAAGAAATTTATAAAGCATATAATTTTCTTCTGTAATCTAGTTCTTTCTATACTTTCACAAATTTTATTTCTCCTCTTGTTTTTTCCTTCGTTTTTCAGGGAGTAAACAGGAGTAATCTGCTTTCTTTCTTTCCTCTGGATGTTTCCAGTAGACAGTTAATGTTCATGCCACCTAATCCACATTTTTGATATCTAAAGAACTCTCTCCCAGCAGACAAGAAGGAGGCAATCTTCCCATCTGCAGCAATGCAACTGGGAGAAGCTCTACTGAAGTTACTATGTTTTTACAGCTGAGCACTTTCAACCTTTAAATTACCCTGAGTTTCCTCAATGTCAAGAAGTTCAGGATTTACAGCAGAGCTTGATATAAGATCAGCTTTATTATGTTTTTGTGATCCATGGTAATAGGTGAGCTGATTGTTTATTTTACAAAACTGCCATTTTGTAGATGTCTGAAATATTTCCTAACTTCTCATTTCTAATGTTGGTACTTCAGAAGCATAATCAAGGAAGCCACTGTACAGGGGGAAAAAGATTCAAATTAACCAGTGCAAAAAGCATAGCAGCACCATCTGCAGTTGATTCCTGTCTGTTCATTCAGCAGTACAGCTTCTGCTTTATGACTGGATGCCCTTACTTGAGCCCTCCAGAACATGTAACTCGCTGTCTTACTTATTTGAAACCTAATTAATCATAATAGTCTTGGGGCAGTTGCCAGTCAGCTGATGATTGTGTGAGTTTGGTCTGGATTTTTTTCCTATGAATTTGCAAAAACAACAAACTCTTTCAGAACTCTGATGTTTTGATGCCTCAAGGAGCTATCACAGGCACAGTAAAATTCATCTCTAATCCAGCTGGTTACTTCGTTTTGCTTAGAGAAATGTCTTTGTGAGCACTCATCATTTTCTTTCAGTGTAATACCCATTTTTATTGTTTCACTGTCACTGGTAGCAAGATACCACAAGCTATTGGGTTATGGGTGTTCAAGGCTGACCCTTTTTATCTCCAAAGAAATGTAGGGTCATTTCTCCATTTGATATAAGCACATAACTCCTATTACGCTAATGGATGGTTCTAAGTATGCATATTATTAACCCCTTCATTTTGTGTGTCAGCTAATATTCTTTAAGTGCAGAGTTCTATTTCTTAAGATCACAAAACTATTCTTCATCCATTGTCGTATTTGCAGACTCCATTTGCCTGCTCATCACTCTTCACACAGTATCATATCTAATTTCTTCCAACACAGCTCTTAACAAGAAAAGTGAAGCCAAAGTTATTTAAGCTGATACAATAAAAGGTTTTGCTAAAGGCCAGCTGCTTCATGAACAAATCTTTTTGTAGTAAGAAAGAAAAAAAAGTCAACAGCTTACATTAAGCTTCTTGGATTATCATATTTGGAACTTGTCAGCCTACATTTTTTGTACAAGCATCTTTGAAAATCTCCTTCTGTCACAGTGTTCTAAAGATAGATGCATTAGTAATAAAACCTTATTTGATTAAATAATTAAGTTCTTGTCAGCCATAATTAAACACTAGCTCTTAACAGAACTCTAATTATTTCTGCTTAGATTTCTCAGGTCACATAAACTACTCTTGCTTCTAAAAAATGCAGGGACTATTAATCTAATTTAGTCTTGTGTTTTGTTATTCTGTTTGTTCTAAACTGATTCTTCATAGTCAATGGAGCTGAGGATCATAAATGCCAAGCGTCCCATTCCTGCATCATTTTGGGGCCATTCCCTCCTGCCACGGAAATCTCATGGAACAATAGAACAGATTTAACAGATGTTCCCCAGATGTTAACAGGTGCAGTCTCCACAATAGAAGATAAGTTTGACGTCCCGATACCATCCCAACACTATGTCCCATTTGATTCCTTCCTTCATAATATTTTTCATGCAGATATTTTACAGTGAGTACTCATTAGAGTCTGAGCTCAATTAAAGGTGAAAACTTTGAACAACATTTTGTTTCTGATAATGCAGAATGCCAGTTCAATCCACAGAACCTGTATAGAAGAGTAGAAAAATGGTGTGATCTATATTTCAGTTCAGCAAAGCAGAAAATATTTAAACCAAAATTTAACTTACAACAAATCTTCACCATGAAATCAAAGATTGGCTGATAATTTATCTTCATAGCTTTGGGTTCTCCATGCCTACAAAATTTTGTAATGTTTGGGGACAAAATAAAATCATAGAAATAACCCTATGAACGCGATGGGTAGGATTCACTGTTGCAATCCAGGCTTAGGCTTAGGCAAGCCAACTTCTGCCACGTCCCCCTAAAGACACTTGAAAAGTTGGACAAAGTTGCATTTTGTGCAGCACTTCCAGATAGAGCCTTTAGCCAAAGTCAGGAGATGAGCTCAGATTTTCCATAGAAGTTTTGCTACCTGCAATGGGATCTCATGGGTGAGGACATCTTTCCAAGGGAAGTAAGTCTAGCAGCTGCAAAGCTGCCCATGAGAGGGAGTCATGGGCTGATAAGAGGGAGACTGTTTCCTGCCTTGTGGATTTGTCATTAAACTGAGCTGGGCAGAATGAGGTCCCCATACCCAGTCATATCAGATATATAGCTATCAAACCATCAGTAGATAAGAATGGAGACCAGGTTTTCTCTCCTCACACTCTCGAGTCTTTTGAGCAGTATGATATGTTTAAATTAGATGTTTTCATGTTCACACACGTAATAGACTTTTCTCAGCTTTAACCAAACTACCCTTTCAGGTAAACTTGTTTTCAGACAGTCTGATAGTGTCAGACATAGATGTAAATCTGAAAAAAAAAAAAGGAAAATACTATCATTTCGTCTACCACTTGAAAAAGACCAATTTTTTTCACAGAGACTAACAGCTTGGAGTACAATCTCTGAAGAAACTGAAGACCAGCTCCAAAATGAAACCAAGGTCCTGTTTCATCTTAGCCTGGAAATTACTCGGCTCCAAAATGATGCCACAAGTAGTCATTGGTCACTGAAACAAAATTTGTCTATGAGTAAAAATTGTCTTAATTAATGAAGATTGTACAACCTATGCAATGTCCTACAGCCTGTGAAGTGAATCTAAGTTATTTATTCCACTTCTGTGTCCTACTCATGTACCCCAACAAAAAGAACCATCACAAGATAGAAAGCAGTTTTATGTTATTTATTTGGACAGACTTCATGCCTCAAAGGAGAACTTTGGGGACTTGCAAGACCATACAACATCAAAGCGATGTGATGTTACGCAAGATTGCATGGTCTTTTATTTAAAAAGTGACACAACAATGGCTTACTTCATGAGATTTCTTCTGTTCATCCTTCTATATACAAAAAGAAATGAATGTAAGAAAGTTGAAAGGAAATGTTTTTATGCAAGCTACACTGTTTATTTCTGCACAGCATTGGCCTGATAAGTTATTTCAAGAAGTTCTTTAAATCAGTTTTAGAAGAAGTCAAATGGGATAAAGTGCCGGGTTTCATGGATCATACCCCAGATAAAAAGAAGTACATAGAGACTAGCATCTCTATCTGATCACATTTTATCAGCTTGAACAGCAAGGAGATTTTGGATGTAAAGGGACCTTGATAAAGGTGACTGACCAATTCAGACTTTAAAAACCAGACTCTTTTCCAAGCATGAATCTTTCAGTAAAACAACAACAACAACTAATGCTCCAGCAAACTGTTGTTACAATATATCTTCTTTGGGAAAAACAAGATTCCTTGAGATTTTCAACATCACAAGAAATATTGGCTCATCCTTCAGTGGACAGAATAGAGGGAATATAACATAGATGGAATACAGAATAGGGAAGCAGAAGCAGAAAGAATCCTATAGTTAAAGCACAGATAATGATTCATGGGTAGAGGTGCCAAAATGCTGTTCCCTCAACTATGAAACCTCTGTTTTGTTGATTGTGAGTATTAAAGTTATGATGAATCATAACTCTATCCCAGGAAGCAAGTTGAGCAGGCATGGGTTTAAAGTTGGATTTCAAACTCTCCTGTAGCTAAAAAGGTGCACGTTGCAAAGCTTCACACTCCTCCTACTGCATTTTATTCTGACTTGTGAACCTGTAGGCCAGGAGCATCTACATCTTGTAGGTATCTGTCCATCCAAGACTGGGCATTTTCTTGACAGGGTGTTATTGTGAGCTAAACAGCAAATAAAACAAACCACCATGATAACAAGACCAGATTAATTTCCATGTGCTATTTCTTCTGCTGCATTCATAAACTTAATAAATCATGGTGGTTTTTACTTATGAACATTACACTAGAAATACTGTTCAGGCTGCTGAATATCCATCTTCAGCATGTAACAAAGGAATTTAAAGCCCACTGTGCTTAGACTTTCAGTCCAGATGGCACAGATTAAATCACCTGCTCTTACATGACACATTAATCACAGGGCAGTGGTATACAGAGTATATGGTGAACATCTAATCTCTAGGGGTAAGAAATGGCCATCGAAGAGATGACAAAGAAACGAGGACAAATTTCCACAGGCTAAAGTGATAGGCTGTGAGTCAGGCTCAATTTCTGTTAAAGTCTGACTTCCAAGAAGAGAATTTCTTTTTTAACAGTATGCTTTCCAGTAGTCATTCTTCTAATCTGAGCATGAATGCTAATTCAGACATTCAGAATAAAAGGTAGAAATAATTACTTAATAATAAAATAATTACTTAATAATAAAATAATAAAAGGTAGAAAAAATTACTTAATTCATAAGTATTTGACTCCCATCATGTACAGGTGGCTAGGACTGGAGTTTCACTGTACTCCTGTTGCAGGCTCTAATGCTCACTGACGTGACTCTGAGAGCTCCCAAATGGCAGGTCAATGAGTCAGGTGAGCCCCTACCCACCATGTGCTAGACCCAGGATGAACAAACCTGGCATCAGAACCAGTGAGCAGCTGATGTGTCTCAAGAGTTTCAGAAGAGCTTGATTAGCTGGACTAGAGCACTTACCTTTATGAAAGAAAACTAGCAATTTAATTCATGTGTGCAGGCTTAGGAAGACATTGTTTGTATTGATTGAATCAGAGCAGCAAAACAAGATTTAGTCAAGAACCACTGCAGAGCATTTATATTTTGGAGGCACTGATTCGCTGACTTCATTCCTCTTTGCTCCCCTTTCCTCTCCCCCTCCTTATAAATTTTGAGTGATTTCCCATCTGTTTTACTAAAATGAAGCTGTGTCTGGTTAGGTTGCCAAGTTGTTCACTATTCTCCTCTGTCTTCTTTTTATCTGAATATATCTAAACATGACACAACTGCAGGAAGAATTGTCATTTGGAGAGAGAAAGTTCTTACAGATGATGGAAGAAAATATACTATGTTGTCTTTTATTTTGTCCTTCTCCTTCATTTTTATCTTTGTTTTCTCTTCTTTTCCTGTGGAGATACTCACAAAAATTTGTAAGAAGTTTCAGGGGCCCATCCCTCCCTGGACTAGACCAGCGCCGGGAGGCAGTAAAGGTTGTGAAGGGTGCCACAGGGTAGAGCCGAGGCAGGAACCACTCGGGAAGAGAAAGGTCCAAGTTTCTCTTGGAACCAGTCTGGATCATGGATTGATCTTGCTGGAGAAACACCTGGTGGACTTGGGTATTCTTCATGGAAGAGCATGCCTATGTCAAAAGTTAAAATGAAATGGGCACGGATGGAGCCTTTTCACTAAATTGATCAAAGGCCAAAGCCTTCATCAGTCAAGCCAAGAGTGCTCACATCCTTCCCACTTGCTTCTTAGTTTACTCATCCCATCACTTTTGCAACAGCTACATCATGCAGAAAATAGATGCTGTTTTCTATCCAGAGGGGTCCTTTGGAGCTCTGTCAATGTTATATACTGTGCTGTAATGGAATTTGAGACAGTTAAAGCTGACTGAGGAGAATTTCCCACTAATTCATAACATCCTACAAATAAATTGGTGAAACCTGCTGAGTTTTTGCTAACAACAGTAATTTCAATGATATGTGGTGTTTTTTTTTTTAAATAAGAGGTATTGTCTAACCCCTGCCATTTTAAATGATTAGTTATTGAAAGGGAACAGAAATAATTACTTCAAAAATGAAATATAGATATATGTATGCAGCCACAACTTCTTAAATGATACCACTGTAAATGCTTTTATTTTAAACACTCTCATTTGAGTTGGTTTCCCACAAGCTGATAGCAAAAAATTTCAGCTTTCGTTGCTTAATAAAAATGAAAACACGCAAGTCGATGCCAGTAGTGAATATGTTACTGAAAATACTAAGGGCAGGTGGAAGCAAATAGATTGGTTATATAAAACCAAGATAAGAAAAACAAGAAAGCAGTTCCAAGCTTGCAAAGAAATTCATGCACTTGGACCTTCATTATCTAAAAGAGTCCCACCAAAATCTGCAGGGCCCAGTGAAGTCACCGGACATAAGGGTAAGGCAGCTCAATACCATGGAGGATTGGGTCGAGGATTTTTGTACTTTCAAATTTTTGTGATGTTAGATAGTCCTCTGACAAAAGGACTCTTTTGGAGAACTGGGGCTTAAACTCCTGCTAGTTTCTTATTTTGCATCCAAGACTATAGAGTTGATAAATATTAAAGAGCTTCTTAATAATGTTTCATTCCAGTCATAATTTTCTGCACCCCTTTTTTCCTGTCAGCATGCCACACACACACTGCAGTATGTGATCAGTGAAAGGGAAGGGTTAGTTCTGTGAAGCTCTAACCAACTTCTGAAAAAATTGATATTTCTGGAAAGGGTCATTAGGTCACGTCTACACTAAATTCAAACACAGTTTCTGCCTTCAAGCACAAACTCAACTCCTTTCCATACTGCTTTGGCACAAGTGCCTCTCACAGGCAGGATTTGGATGAAGGGAAAGTCATGCCTTTCATCAACACAGCATGACACACTGACTTGCAGCAAGGATATTGATTTACCCAGTTAGGACCGCCTGGCCAGCCCAGCACTGCCATTTGTCTTGGTGCATGGCGTGGCCAGCTTCAGGCAGACTGATTTGCTGGGCTCCCAGCAAAGCCAGGTTCAGCAACCCGAGTTCAGGGACAACTACACCAGACAAAGCCAACAGGTCTGAGTTGAGAAATACTGGGCTCCTGCAATGCTATCAGGAGCTGGTTCCCATGCCGCTACCAGACAAATGACAGTAAAGTTTCTCCTTCCACGGCACAACTCAGTCTCCTGAGAGACATGACTTATCCCTAGGTTCATTTCAATGACATTGCTGAAGTATTCAAAACCTCTCTGAGGAACAATATGGCTCGGGTTTTTTTCTTCCCAGAGAAGGCTTGTTTACAGATACAATACACGGCATAGCAGAAATCAGAAACAATTTCCTGTAACTCCTATATCCATTCCTCAAAAAAAGAGCTTTTAATCCTGGGGTTACTCTAAAACATACATTTCTTTTTCCTGCACTAGCCTCCAGTCCCTAGTCCACTTAAAAGACAGACTTTGTGCAATCTGCTCAACAGTTTTTCTTTTCTGTAAAGGTCCGGTTTGTATTATTTGAGGGAACTGACAAAGAGCAATACCCTGAGCATTATGGGATCTCCAGATCCTCGGGGATTATTACTGCCTTGAGTTCATAGATGTTTCTGTGGAATGTAAAGTTTTACATTTTCTCTTGGATATTAGCTATGCATCTTCTCTTTTTCTTTCCTTTTTTCGTCTCTGAAAAGAGAATACACTGGAAAACGTCCTATCTCATTTTAGTCTTTTAATCTGGATACTCAAGGTTTACGTTGTCACAGGCTTCCTTTATAGGTCATGAGGAGGGACAGGCCTTCCTAGAGGGTGAGTCAGTGGTTCATCAGTGGGCTAAATTGCCTAATTGCTCCACCGTCTATCAAGGAAGTAGCATCGCCAGGGCATCAGTGATGAACCTATTTCTGAAGGACTTCAAGCAGTGTGACTGAACACTGTACCATGTTTGGTTGGTATTTATAAGAAGGGGGTTGTCTTGGTTTCAGCTGGGATAAAGTTCATTCTCTTCCTAGTAGCTAGTATAATGCTGCATTTTGGATTTAGGATGAGAATAATGTTGATAACACACCGATGTTTTAGTTGTTGCTAAGCAGTGTTTACACTAGTCAGGGACTTTTCAGCTTCCCTTGCCCTGCCAGTGAGAAGCTGGGAGGGGGCACAGCCAGGACAGCTGACCCAAACTGGCCAAAGGGATATTCCATACCATGTGACGTCATGCTCAGTATATAAACTGGGGGGAGTTGGCCGGGGCAGGGGTGACCGCTGCTCGGGGACTGGCTGGGCATCCGTCGGTGGGTGGGGAGCAATTGCATTGTGGATCACTTATTTTGTATATTCTTTTATCATTATTATTATTATTTTCCCTTCCTTTTCTGTCCTATTAAACTGCCTTTTCTCAACCCACAATTGTTTTGGGGTTTTTTTCCTGATTCTCTCCCCCATCCCACTGGGGGGCGGGGAGTAAGCAAACAGCTGTGTGGTGTTTAGCTGCCTGTTGTGTTAAACCACAACAGGGGTTTATAACTTCTAGGTCATTTTCATCAGTCATATAGTAAGGTAACACTTCCCTGCCAAAGCATCTTTTTAGACAACTTCCATTGAAAATGCACTGAGAAGACACATCTTCCCAAAGGTAGCATAGAGACATAATGCCTTCAGCTCTCAGAGGCACCAACTCCATACTTGCACATCTACCACAGAGTGTGGGTTGTCCCTTCTCCCTTCAGCATTTGCATAGTTCAGATGGTATTCAAAACGGGAATGTCGTAACAGGAACTGCTTGTTATAAATTTATTCACCTCTGCCTCCTAATGAGTAGAGATTTGGATCAATAAATGTATCATTAAATGGATCTATGATTTTTAGGCATGTCTAGCTGTCAGGTTTTGGCCAGGAAATATACTGCAGCCACTGCAACACTTCAGCTTTGAGGAGCCCACTCTGCTCATGGAAGGATTAAATGGTCAGCCAGAGAGGCCTGGAAAAGAGCGGGCTGAAATCTATGCCTTAGAGCACCAAAGTACATGCGTGCGGTTGACAGCTTTTCCAGATTTTTAAAAACTGGCACGAGTCCAGCCTCATTGGATGATGTCACAGATACAGCCACAGGAGTGTTTGCACATGGTCTCTGAAGAGTCCAGCTGTACTTCCCCAGTGCCACACAGTTTATCAGAAGATACTTCACTTATGGAGAAATACTGCTTAGCTGCTAGGTTACAGTCATCAATGGTAGTCTCAAACAAATGGCAAGGCTGAGATGGTGGTCCAGGATGCAAAGCACATTTGAGAGGAAGGGATCCATTTCCAGTCTTGCTCATTGACAGAGTAATGCCAGTAAATGCCACCCAGTGTTACCCATAAGATCTGGCACGTGTAGATAGCTTAGGAAACATTATTTTTCTACTCCTAGGGACAAACTGTGTTCTAGGAGTAAAACTGCTAAATGAGATGCCTAAATTGACAGAAGAGAAAATGGGTGCATGAAGGTGCTTTTGAATGGTGGGATGCTACAAGGACTGCAGGACTATAACAATGCAATACTGTAGGACTTATGTTTGAGCAACTAGATTACAAAAAAAGGTGGGCAGCACCTAGAGCTGTGTGAGATGAATGCCATGATCATAGGCTACTCCCTGTCCAAACCAACAGAGATTCATCAGACAGTTGTCACTCAGCGTGGGGACAGCACTGAACAACTCACTGCAGCAGTGCCAAAGCTGTTTAGAGACCACCTTATCCAAGGAACTCTAGGGATAGCTGCACAAATTTCTTGTTGGTGGTATCATCAGGAACCAAGGAGATTATAAAAATCTGAGAAACCCTCCTCCCACTCTGCTTCCACAGGCTGTTGGGTCAGATGTCAAGGCAGAGGAGATGCCTTGCAAAGGTATGGTGGGCATGAATTTCCTTTCCTGACCAATTGACCCACCCTTGTGGTACAAAGCTGTTGCATGTATTTGCATTGACAAATATGCCATATGAATTATTTTATGAACAGTTTCCTGGACAAGAGTAGCTTAGAATGTAATAAACGTTTTCCTGTGAGTTATACAGAAAAAAAAGGCACTTGCAATTTATTTTATATATATATATATCCCAGGCAACACAGCTCCCCAGCCATTCCTCAGATATCTACTTGGTATTCCTGAAGGTGTTATATCACCAAAATATGAGAAAGAAAAGACATCAGTATCAAGTACATAGAAGCCACAATCCATTTTTGGTGTTAAATTGAGATAAATCAGGAGTCAACCCAGTGAAGAAAATTGCTCTCAGATACACTGGTATTAACCTGAAAGCAGAGCACAGTCCTTGAAATGCAGTTATATAATGTCTGGAGAGGAGATGCTGCTGGAACAGATGATCTCTGAAATGCTACCAGATAATTAAGCTGAAGTCAAAGCCCCAACCTAGATCTCATTGCTGCATATTAATTTAGTAAAACGGATTATTCATGCTTCAGATGTTACCTTTTCATTTGGGAAAAGCAGGTATGTCCTTAAGGAAATGTTGACTGGATTTCACTTGCTTATTTTATATTTAAAATCCTCAAGAGCAGCAGAGAGAACTGCATAGCTGATAAACATTTCAGACCAAGGGGTAAATTTCACAACGTATCACCAATATTTTTAGTTCCCCATGAATGATTTACATTCCCCTGCACTATCAGATATCTTCAAAAGAAAATGTCAAAATAGGAGAGCAGTGCATTTGGTTCACGTAAAGTTAAATTTGCTGCAAAAAGTCCTACGAATTCAAAGCTCTGAGACCCAGTTCTCACTTCTGATGTTGGGCACACACTTGCAGCAGGGCTTTGAAAAGTTTCTGAGGGTTTGTGGAGTTTTCAGGCTCTACAATGACATGCCTATAGGAAAGTCCCCATTGAGCTGCGTTGCAGAGCACTACAACAGAGCCCAGGTCTCTGTGGGGGACTGGCACAAATGTCTGTTGTTCTCAAATCCCCTTGGCCTTAGCTCAGGGAAGCTCAGCCTCTGACTTCAGGGGTTGGTTAGCATGCAAAGAAAGCTGGGACCATCGGTTTCCAGGTCAGTCTGGGCAATCCCTGTTGGTGAATTTTACAAGCAATAGTAATAGGTTTTTTTCCTTTTTTTTTTTTTTTTTTTTGGTGTAGCTTTCCATACTGGAGCAAACTAAGACTACTGAGTGGCAAAATTTTATCTTTTTATAGCCAAATCTATTCTTAGCTGTTCGGTGAGAGGACAAATGAGATTCAATAATATGCCTGAAATCACCGGGTATGTTGCAGAGATTCACTCCAAAGAAGATCTCAGTAAACAGCATACTGATGCCTTGCCCTTGACAGGTCCTTCCTTATTGCAATGCAGCCTGAGACAAGGCTATTTTCACCAGTGGATTATCATTCCTCATTATAGTCACTGCAATGTGGTGGGTCTGCAACCCACCAGAGAATATTTAAATACACCGGGAATACATAGTGAAGAAGGCATGAGCATGCTATGTAAGACATGAGCATGCTAAGTTTTACAGAATCAGTGCAGCAAGAGCACTTGATTACAAAAGTGTCTTGACATTACTTAGTATTTGTGTTCTCCTTTTACCCAGTCTTGATTCAGTCACTGAAGAGCTGCAGGTAACCTCCAATCATTATGCATTTAAATTAAAAAAAAAAAAACTCAGGCATCATCATCTTTTCTGTCCTACCATGAGCTCAGAGGTCCTCTGCCTCCACAAGTGGCCTTGCCAGGGGTGAGCGAGCTCTCTCAGCCCAGGTCTGGAAGTAAGAGCTTTCCTTCTGCCAAGTACAGTGGGTCTATGGAACATTTTCTATGTGTGCACATGTGCGCCTGTGTGTGTATGTAAAATATACAATGTAAATAGTATAATCCATTATAATCCTCATCCCTCATCCGTTGTTGCAGAATTTTAGAAAATAACTGCTGAAAAGGGAAGGAGAATGTGACAATCATCTGAGAACAAATAAACTATTTATTATTAAAAAAATATAGTGAAAAATAGCTTTAATATTCAGCACAGCTGAATGAATTGAAGACACTTTTCTCCTCAGTTCTTACAAGATGGAACACTTTTTTCTTTGCAGTTCATTCTCTTTAGAAAGCTGTTGCATAAAATGACAAGTTAACATCAATATGAGTTATGCTGACTTTTGTCATAGTCCGGCTCTCATACCAGAAGGCCTTAGTTACTGTGACATTTAACATGTTAAATTTACTGTCTATAAAAAGAATTTTGGTTAGAGTGTATTCAGCAAGGAAGAACTCACAACCGATGCCCCTTTTAATTAAAAGATAAAATGTTGCCAGGGCAGACTGATCTTAATGTTACTGTGTCACTAGAGAAAAACAGTCTGGTTATTTTTTAAGTGACTCATGAAAACGTTTTCTTCCTATTTACATCTGTTTCAGGAAATTTTTAAGAAAGAAAGTATTTTCAGAAAATTCAGGAAATATGATTAATAGACCTAGGGATTTTTCTCTGGTGCTTATCTCCTCTTACAGCTGTAACTGCTGCCACAGCAGCACACTGTTCTGCGTTGCACTCCACCATTAGGTTTAACCTTCACTGGACTTAACAGTGAAAGTGGCACCACGACTAGGACGCAGATCTGGATCACCATCCAAATATTCAATTTTTAGCCTCTGTGGTGACTATCAATAAAAGGTACTAACTATCCCGAGTCTACAACAGTGACTTAGGTGATGCAAATCCCTGAGTACAGGCATATGTCCTGAACACACTAGCATGACCACTGAGTTATGGAAACAAGTAAAAAGGACATTTAGATTCGTGTCACTCATGTTTTTTTTTAAATAAATTATGATTGTTTTTTTTTTCTCTCAGTATTTGGCCAATTTCTCATGGAGCTATTCAAGGCTGATGTACCTTCTAAATTGATCTATGTCATTAAGCGTTACATTGCCTTGACAAAAGATCTCACCACTTTTGGGAAAGAGGGTAGTTTGTCTCCCTGATGTTCCAGAGATGCAGTCAGGCAGCAAACTCCGAATCTAGCTGTAAGCCCAAGAACAACCCCTGCGTCTTTATGAATGCTCTTGAGCAAATCTATAATATGCTTCTATTAAACTGCAATCCCCTCCAGATTTTGGCATTTGCTCCAGCTAGGACTTGTCATCCTGTTCCATCAGGTACTTTCTGCTCTGTAAAAAATGAATTCCCAAATGTTCACTCATCTTCAGTTGCAATAAATTGGTCACATACTTAATTGGTTTTACAAACTAAAATCTCTCCCTGAAAAATGAAGTACCATCCTGAAGGACAATGTCTACGATACGCCAAGGAATTTCCAAGCTATGGCTCTTGACTGTTTCGTTAAGGGCATAAATTCTTAGCATGGGAAGAGAGAAAATTGAGTAAAAAATATAAAATGAGGTTTGCTTCTATTAATGCAATTGGAAAAGCAAACAAAATCTTTACATCACTAAGATAAGGCTGAGACTTTCCAGCATAATAGGTTCAGTCCGGTGTTTCTTAATGGTGGTTGCAGAATTTTGTTTCAGAAACAGAACTGAGACATGATGTTTCTCTAAGCCTTTTATTTTGCCAGATTCTGGCTGGGCAAACAATAATCCCTGTCATCTGCAAAGTAAGAAAGTAATGTTGCATTTCCAGTTGAATGATTCAGTACTGTGCAGAGAGTGGAGACCACAGTATTGTCACACATTAACACCTACAGGGAACTTGACTACAGTAATTTGTTTCACTTTTTTACCAAGGACAGTTTGGAACAGTTAGATTTATGAAGCCATAATAAAATATTGACCATGTCAGCGGTAGAATTACATTCATTTTACTTTCTTGCTCTTTCTCCCTTACTTGTTTTTAGTGCTGTTCAAAATACCTCCCTATGTATCTGCACATAGCTGTAAAAGAAACACATTGACTTAAATGAATGATTTATAATGCAATTTATAATACTCTCATAACTTCAAATTATAATAACATGTTTCCTCAGAGACTTTACTCAAGTCTCCGGATAAATAAAAGCTACATTATATTTTCCCTCTCCTTCCAGAAACTTTTAAGTAGCTTACTTCCAAAAGCCCAGCTTTGGCATCCTGTGAAATGTTCATGCTGTAGTGGTCCTCTCCCTCCCTGGATTCCCTTCCCTGTTGTTTTGCTTCTCTGTTTGTTGCAATGCCCACCACAAGCAGAGCAATGGCAGTGGCCTTTCTGCAAGAAGGCATTCACCCTGCCAGCACCCCACAAAAATGGCAGTCCTGACTTCTGTATTAAAGAGCTTGCACTTACCTCCAATTGTCTTCCATGAGGGAAGGGAAAAGATCGGCTGTTCCCCACAGCAAGGGGTGAAGCGTGTATCCTGATGTGGAACAGCTGTTTCCTGACTGTGTCTACTTTCTGTGCCATACAACCCGTAGTGGCAGATCCACCCCACATTAATATAAACCTCACGGGTAATAAGTGTTTTAGCTTGCTGACCTCGGTGCCTGACCATGAGGTCTCCTCCAGGTGGAGGAGCAGCAATCATGCATGGCCCAATCAAAGTGAAGGGACCCCTTTGGCCCATAGCTGTGCTGCTGCATATACCACCTCCAACCTGAGGAGGGTGAAGAAATTGTCCCGGCTTCCCACCTGGTGCCAAGTCTTGCATGCCTCTTTATTCAGGCTCTTGACCTGTCCCACGCTCTGGGACATCGGCCGGCTGCAGGGCTGACCCATTTGCCCCACAGGTATCACTGTCTTCCCGCCTGGGCTGTGAGCAAAGCTGAAGAGGACGGAGGTGGCTTTTCTAGCGATGGGGTGCACCTCACTGGAAGAAAGCTCAGATGCATGCAAATATCTGAGCCTGACATTAGAGGTGCAAGAGCACATAATTTTTATGTGATGGGAGCTCATGACACTTCTGTGGCATGAAAGTGAAAGCCACTGCTCTGGGGGCTTCCCTGGTGCATCCTCCTAACCAACCTGTCAGCAAGTCATATTTTTTGGCACATTCAGGATGGGAAAGGATGTTCCAGGGCCAAATACAAGAGTATTTGGTGCATAAAAGAAGAAAGGCTGAAGAGATTCATCATGGAAAAGAAAAGCTTGACTTGTTTCTGGTGAAAGAGAAGACATTTTTTGCACAAAGAAAAATTGAACGGGTCTGTCTGCATTCAGAATGAATTAGAAGAGAGATACAAACATGCAGAGAATTTTTCAAATGTCTTCAGTAGTTTAGAAAATAAATGCACAGTTTGCCCATGTGGTCTCAGGCTATTAATCCAGCCCTTATGGTGGACTGTGGTTAGAGAAATATATAAGTACTACTTTACAGGTACAAACACCAAGAAAATGGGATTGTCTGCTTTCTATTAGTGCTGTGGAAAAGAGTTACAGTTTTTGTAACTCTATAATAATATGCAGAACAGTTTCATTCAGCTTTTCAATTTATGCCAGTTGCTTATCAGATATGTGTGCAGAGACATTATTTGGTTCATCATCATCCTGGACTGCAATTTCTCAGTTGCTTCTGAGTATCTTACTTGGGAGGAGGGAGAAGACTCCTGTTTGTTCTGTGCAAACCTTTCAGTTTGAATGAGAGCAGTCTCGGCCTGCATCACTTTGTATTTATTTGACCTGTCTGTGAACCAGTCACAGCATATCCTAGTTTTATTCATATTTTTTAAGTGTTCTGTGACTATTTCCTTTCACTGTACCTTCACTTTGCCTCTCAACAGGCATGTCAAGTTCAAACCTGTGGAGCAGTCCTTGGGGCAAGCCAGCCACGGACACTCACACATTTCCCCAGCTGAAGGAAGCTTCATTTCTGCTCACCGTAAGCCTTTCTCACCTTATTGAAATATCTAATGCAGCAGAGTCCAGCAATGAACAGAGTTCAGGAAAAAAATGGTGTTGAGGCTTTATATAATTGCTGGGATAAGAAATAGGCATCACCATTAACGAATCAGCTGGGAACACAGCCTTGGGCTTCAGCCATGTCCTGTCCCTGCTCTTGACGGGCCCTTGCCCTCAGCTGCGGGGGACACACAGAGCGGAGCGACTTGCTGGGGACCCCCCCATCACTGGACAACTACAAGTCTGCCCCTTTCCTTACAGCTGGTCCACACCTTGAAACAAACAAATCCCACGTGTTACCTCTTGAAATACTACACGCGCTGTTGGGTAAGTTGCTCTAAAAACATAGAGATGAATGCTGGTAGTGAGATGAAGGTTTGATCGAGTAGGAATACATTGCTTTTGCTTCACCTACCTGCAAAAATTATATATGAAATTTTAAATGCAAGATACAGAGATTCAATTTGTCACCAAAACAAGGAAAGTCAGAAAGGAATAGCAAATGTCATGAGCTACAACCTCACCCACAAAATGAGGTTCAGCTTCCTTCAAAATGAAGTGTCCTGCTCTGGAAAATTGTATCCAGACAGCATGCATGTTTAGACATGAAGCTGTTTTATTTTGTGGTATTTCTGGGCATAATTCTTTTTACATATAGGTCACCTTAATTTTCACTAGTTTCATCTCTGATAAGCTTTTAGAAATATCTATCGTGATGTCATGTTCTGAAGTCTTGAAAAGGTCTCCAAATTACACTTGACAGGTTTTAGGCATCCAAGTAAGAGCACTCCCATCCTGTGGATACAGAGAGCTGCACAGCTCCATCCCTTCAGGCAGGTGTTTCTGCTCTTTCCAGCCGAACTGCAGACAGATGGAATTTGACAGTGTTTCCCCTTCAGTTGCATCCTAAGGAAAATTAGCTAGCTTTGTCTTTTAGTTGATGCAGGCACAAATGACAAATAATTGACAACCAGGGGTATTTTCCCACGCTAAATCCACAGATCTGACAGCAAACACTTCTGAAACAAAAGCAATAATAAGGACGTAAATTCTCGTGGCCCTGTGAAATTAGAATGTTTTGTAAGAATGCCTGGATTTCTTATCTGTATTATTAATGGCAGATGCAAAGTTAATCATGCTATTGGTACAAAAGATGCAGTTAATAACAGGGAGCCCATAGGGCCTTTTTGCTCATATTGCTGTGCCTCAGCTATGTTTGAGCTAGACAAGAAAAGAGCTTAATTGCAACTGTACAAATGGTGAGTTCACAAAGCTGTAGCATGTGGACGAAATGAGCGAGTTATTCAAAGATCTTCCTAGAGCAAGTCCAGCTTTCTTAAGGATTCCGTGGATTTACAGTAAGAAGGCCACAGGGGAAAATGTTACAGAAATGAATCTGCAAACTCAGGGAACAAAGGTTGGCAGTAATACTTCTGTGCCTAAGAAATCCACTACTTGGAATATCTATATCAAACAGTCTTAGCATATATGTAATGGAAAATGAATATTCAGACTGGTTTAAGAGACTGCAAATATAACCTTCATGCCAGCTCTTCCTCTGCCATGGCACCCAGTAATACCATTTCTGCCATCTGCGGTTACAAAATAAAATACCTCCTTCAAAGTTTCTCTCGTAACCTCCAATAGCGGAGAAAGGAAAGTTTACATTCTCTTGAGTTTGGGAGCATTTGTCTCATATCTCTTTGCTTTTACAGTTGTCCCAATGTGTTTCTCTCTCTTGCTCTAATTTCTTTAGCCCACATCAATGGAAAATAGCAGCTCAGGCTTATTATCACAAATGTCTATTTATATAAGGTCCTTAGGGATGAACCTTATAAGCACAATGATGCTACCTCTTACAATTTTGTTTTCTGAGGTCTAAGGGTATATCTCAGATTTAGGATAGCGGGCAGCTTTGCAAAAGCATTTCAATGTGATAGTATCTCACCACATGACTATTAAGAAGAAAACAGTCTAAAACTGACCCCCAAGAATATAAAACCACTTAAGGTTAGCTGTTTTTTTCAGTCCAACTTGCCACATATTTTTTCTTTAAAAGCCTTTAAATTCAAAACAGGTACATTTCTGAAGTGCAGTTTATGATGCGCTCATCAGTACCTCTGAGGGTATACATAAAAAATCCAGTCTGAACAGGACTGATGAGGACTGATAGTTTATTGTTTGTGTCACTTCGTGAGTTTCAGAAACTCCACTGAATCTCCTGAAGCCACAGCAGGTTTTCCAGGCCTTCGGTGAAGAAAACTGAACCAGCATCGACAGTTGTGCAGGTCTTCCCCTTCATTAGAAATTGAGGGGTTAATAAGGTGCAAGAGTCTGTATTGCCAGCTTTCTGCAGATCTAAATATCATTAGAAATCCATTGGATGGATGGTTTCTTGCTGGATTGCATAAAAATCACTCCTTCAAGAGAGGCTTTCCACTCGCCCACCCCTTCCACATACTTTCAGTGCAATACATACTGGAACCATTGGTTATGGAGTAAGATCATTACAAAGGTAATTTCTTTCTGCAGCATGACTCAAAGCTATAATAAAACTTTTATTGGATCGATATCTGTTCAAGTATTGAAAGTAGTCATAAATTTTCATGGCATTAATAGAATTCAGTAATTTGTCACTCAAATGGGTCCAGATGAACAGGGTCTATGAAACTCTGTTTGACAGTTGCTAAAGCTATTGAAATAATGCAGGTAATTTGGAAAAAAATGGTTAGGTAGTTATGTCTCAAACTATAATTTGTACATCAGTAAGATCAGAGAATAACTTTCTGCAAAAGATTGACAGGCTTGTTTCCTGGCTGCCACATTACCCCATAGCCTATTCCTCTGCGAGCTGAGTTCTGGCAAATATGCTCCACTACTGAATGAAATACAATATTCTCTGCTTCCTTTGGAACACTGATGGCCCTTAGCCTTGCAAAAACTGGAAGTACTCACCATCAAGTAGATTGCCTCTCTTTCTTAGGAAAAAGCTAAGGGAGAGAAAATACCCAGCAGTTTTTCCCTCAGATTGCTTCATGAGTGTTATTGTGAGCTACCCATTAACTTCTTAGCCATTTTTGTCTTAGGCTTTTAAATGGATTTGTGATTTACCAATCATCCATGAAACAGTGTAAAACCAGATATGTTTCACTTATTTTAAATTGCTTACCTTTAGCTCCACAACATTTTCCTTTAAGATGCTTTGTTCCTTTTTTTTGGTTGGGTTTTTTTGGTTGATTTTTTGTAATAAGAAAATCTAATATGATGACAGGAAGGAAGAATAATTAAAAAACCCAAAAACAACTCCACCAGAATCTAATTAAGTTATTCAAGTAAGATTTGTTGTTTGGGTTTTGTTTTGTTTTTTTCTTTTCTCTACCTGTGTAAATATATTTCTTTGATAGAAGACAACTATAACATTTGCTCATCTTTAAAAAAGCAGCAAATTATTTCTGGATTATTTGGTATCATTTTTGTTAACATTTTAGAAACAGTCCTGTTTTTTAAAATTATGCTTTCTTCAAGCCTCTGCTACACTTTAAGCCTATTGTTTCTCTGACAGAACAGACACCAGAAGGAAACATGACTGAACACATAATCTGTTACCAGGAGGTTTCATGATACTGTCATTTATCTTCATGTCGCAGCAGGGAGACCAGTGCCAGAGCCCATTTTGTAACGTGGTTTTTATTAGCGCTGTTGGTGTGAGCACGACCAGGAATCAAATTCACCCCTGAAAACACACACAAACAAAAAAATGGCAATATGACCTTGGCTTTCCATCTTAACAAGCCTGATCTGCACCAGCTCTCCAAAGCATCACACTGAAATCATGCGTCACATCGCGCAGGCTCCTACATGAGCTTACACATCCCCTGATGCTGGTCTGTCATCAATTTTCCTCACCCTCAATATCCACAGAGCAGGGGGTTAATCAAGGCATCTCTCTGTCCTGGTGACCCCATCTGCCAAAACAGCCCTGGAAGCCGTCGATCCATCATTTTGCTCTGGACCAGTGCCCATTCACCACAGTACCGCCGAGCTCTATAGAGAGTTTATGCCACCATGACATGATACTTATGCTTCAGGCATATGTATGAAGGCCAGGCTCTAGTATTGTCCTACAGAAAACACAAAGGCTTTCAGTCCTCATCATAAAAGTAAAATGTGCCAACTTCATTCAGGTTGCATTGTTAATTGTTTTCTACTGTAAAACACATGCATATGAAAACTAAATCTGGAAACGCATGCTTCAAAATGGCAGGAAGACAGTGACATACATGATCAGCATAAGCTTTGTCCTGGTACTTACACACTGATATCAGAACTAGAAAGCAAAGGTTGTTCTCTAATTTTATATCTGGTTATCTGAGCCCAAAGCCTCCTGGTTGATCTCAAAGGTCTTTCTGTACAGATTAGATTGAAACGATAGGCTGAATCTTACACATGATATCAGATGAATGTGAAATTAGCTGTGAAAGGCAAATAATTTACTTTAGTATCTCTTTCTATTTATAGAAACAAAAAGTCATAGAAGAATCAGTTTGTTTGATCTACTAAGCAGCCCTGCATGAATTAAAGCTACTCTGCAGGTAATATTAAGTGAACAAGTTCAGTTAAAGAGAATGACCACCTTTTTTCCACTGGCATAAGAAATAATCTCCGGAAAACTAAGGGACAAGGTTTTGCCTCATCTTTTCAGATCTTTTCAGAAAAACATTTTCTTTTAATAGATTTTTTTTTCCCCTCTGTTCTCAAAAGTACATTGCTACTGCTCTTGAAAAGTGTAACTCAATTATCATGAATCAATTTATTTGTTGAAATGATACTTGTATCGGATTTTGTATAGTTCATTACCTCTTGTGGTTTTGAACACCAATTTATTAAACTCGTTACTTCTACAGGTAAAATTAATTTGAAAGCATGAAAAATCAATATTTTAAAAGTTTCTGAAATCCATTCTAATCTATATACTGAGGCAAAATATGCTTCTCATAGCTGCATCTGAGAGGGGCATCCTTAAATCTTTTCAATATATCTCATGATTTTTAATTAATTGGGAAGACAACCATTTAAAGACAGAACATTAAAATATTTCCTTCCTAATATAATGCACTGAAGCATATGAAAATAAATATGCTGTACTGTATCTTGCATTACATAACATGCCTCATATGAAAAGTCATGTCTAGCCTTTTGTGAACTTCAGTAATATTCATTATTTTCTAAAACTCAGAGAAATGGCTGAATCAGGTTAAAATAATTTTGTTTGCTGAAATCAAATGTAGAGCCAGATATAGGAGACTTAAATGTCGAGTAATTAATTAAATGCCTTCCTACTTTTCCTATTTTATTATGATGCTTTCTTTAGACAAGAGCTAAATTTGTTATTAAAAAATGCATTTTTATTCAGTTTATCATTTAACCAACGGATTGGTTAAATGCATCAGATTGCTCTAATCTTAAGAAAGCAGTATAAAGGAACAGCTCTTCACAAATAGGAATATAAGCAATATTCAGTCACTGAAAGTATCTCTCCTTCATTCCCATTTCTCCTAGCTTTAAAAGAACAACAAAAAAAGATATTTATGGAGCACCAGGAGTTTAACTGAGATTGAGAAACTATTATGTGCCATAAAACATGTAGCTCTATTAATTCCACAACTCCTAGGATCCAACAGAGTTATTAATTCTATTTCCCAGGAGCATCCTTCGAAGGTGTTTTGTATCTCTTCAGTATCAAGAGTCAGAGGACAATAACCTATTTGTGGAAATTGTTTCCCCCATTTGGCCAGCTATTCTGTCCTGTGTAAGCTCACATGTTTCTGTGCTGGTGGTTTGGTCCCCTTCACATCATCTCCAAGGTGGTCCCTAACGCACAACCTCCTCCTGAGCCAGACACAGAAGGATATATTACAAATAATATGCACTACTAAGTCTGCAATGGACACCTAGGACAGACCAAACACCTCCATCATCCACAGTATTATCCCAGCTATTTCCACCACAGATGTGGTAACCACCACTCCTCCACCAGACCATCTCTACTACCCTTCTTGATCAGCCAGTTACCAACTGTATCATAAAAAATACACCTTCAAACAACTGTATACACGAGCCACGTAGATAAACACATGTCTCAGTAAAACTAGCAGCTATCTAATGTATGAGAAGAACCAGGATCCTGCATTTCATGTCATTTCCCGTGAGAACGAACAAGATACTAAAACAATATCTTCAAATTACCAGAACATTTCTCTAGCAAAAAGAGATCAGATTCTCAAATTAATCTCTTCGTTCCTCATATTCAAAGGAGACACAAAGTATCTTCCAAAGATAAGTTTAGGAGCTAAGATTCCTAGACATTGCACCGTAAGAATCAACAACAAGAAAAAAAAAATTACCAAATATTACAATTCTTTTCTTTTTCTCCATATTCCCAGCTTTAAAATACATAATATGTAGCATGCCTCACTCAAATGTATAGGGGATTATACTGTAAAATACAGAATAAGTGGTTCCCCTCCTCCAGGCTAACACCTGCTCTTAAGAAGTAGAAGATAGCGCATCAGTAAAATACACAGGGACATTTCTGGGCACTGTGTATGATTTGTAACGTGTCCTGAATGATTTTAGTACGGTTTCAGTTCCAAAGCAAACAGTCAAGGAAAAGTAGCTATTCATGTATGTGTTCATTTTCCTTTTCACAGATGGTGATTGCTCAGTGTGATCAGCTTTTTACCAATGCAAAGTATTTTTGCAACAGATTCTTATCCTGAGCCTCTGCTGAAAGGTGTATAAAAGCTGTTGAAGAGGTCCCTGCAGCTTTTGGTTTTGAGAAGGCTTACGTTTACTCTTTGTTTCCTTGCAGTGAAATAAATTAGACTCATGGGACTGTGACCATCATGGCACTGCCCCTGAAGGGAGGACTTACTCCACAGCTCTCCTCCAAGCACGGGGTCCTCCCCCCACGCTGCCTGTGGGCTGCCATCCTGCAGGCTGTGCCAGACACCGGCTAGGTGAGAACTCTTTGGCACAGTCCAAAACCATTTCAGGGAGCATGATAGCTATTAAACAGTACAGACAGTCATGGGCCAGTGCTGATCCATGTTTTATCCCAGTTTTACTACACTAGATGTAGCCTATGTATCATCCAAACCCATAAAACAAAACCAGTTGTCCTTACTAGTTAATAATCTTCCCCGTCCACCTAATGCTGGTGTGCAGAGCTGCTTTACTTCCTACAGACCAGCACAGGAATTTCTTCTAATTGCAGGATGTTTAGAGGACTGGGTGACTAGATGCAGCAAGGCTGCGGTGAAGCATGATGAAGTTGGTTAGGAGTGAGCAGATTATGACTGACAAGCAAAAAAAGGAAGAAAATGGGACAATGCCTGAGAGGAAGGGTTGAGATGAGTGTGAAAAAAGCAAAAGGTCAAAGCAAGGAAAGGAACAAAGTGAAAAAGAAAGCAAAGAGAATGAAAAAGAGTAAAAAACACAGGGGAGAAGGCAACTCAGGGGAAATGAGTCGTAAATAAGGCAAGCCCTGAAGCAGGACAGGATAAAAACAATGCATTGACAAGAGCTGGACCTGCAGAACTTCACTGAGATTAATTTAGTGCTCCCAGTCCCTGAGGTGGGAATAGCCCAGGTTAAGAAGGGAAGCGAGCCATGGTGAGTTCGTCTGTGCTGCTACTCAGCTACATGCTGCTGGAAACATCACTCTATCCTCCATTTTAGGATTATTGCCAAGCCCTTCATTCAGAGAGTCATGGAATCGTTTAGATTGGAAAAGACCCTTAAGATCATCGAGTCCAACCGTATTCATTCCCATCCTTCTCGTCGATAGCCAAAAAAGGCCAACAGCAGTGTAAGCAATATGCTTTGCTGCATGCAGGCACCATCCAAAAACAGCGGTCCTGGTTTTTTTATGTCCACATAAAAGCCACTTAGGAGCAGGACTTAACATCTGTACTTCTCCCCTGGCCAACCCCATCCTTCCAGAGTGGTGTCCTTAGTGCACAAACTGCAAGGACTGCAGCCCCCCACTTCTCACAGGACCACATAATCTCTACATGAAATTATGTGTTACTTACTGTTTCCTGAACTGCAAGAAGTAGGTGGTCCTGCAAGGTGAGGCTTTCCTTCTGCTACACTACACACAGTGTTTCAGTCCATGCAAGTTCACGGGTAAATCCTATGTGTTAGGATTAAACTGAGGATTCATTGCTGTTATGCCCTCATCTGGTGCTTTCCCTTCCTGCATTGCTCACTTGAGTTTCTGACTCATTATCAAAATTCGCTGCAGGCATGAGTCATGTGTTTTAATACAACCTGATTAACCAGTCAAAAAGGATACAGTGATTTTTCACTAAAGCAAATTTTTCTAATTGGGTCATGGTCTTTTTTCTCTACAAGATGCGTCATGAAAAAGTGTCCAATCAGTTTAAAACCCTCCATCCTTGAAAAGTGGCCTATCTCCTACACTGATTTTCATGCAAGTTACAATACAGAAAAAAAAGCAAATCACAGCGATACAGAGATTTTTTACATAAGTTTGTCTTAAATGCAGATGTACTTTTTGGCACTCCTGGGTGTGACATCACCTTTGAGCCTCACATAGGCCTTGGCCATTGCATAACATGCTCTGTAGTCTTCACCTCCTATGAAGAGCAGCTTCTCTTAATTCTTTGCTTTTTGAATAATATACATATTGTATTATGGCATACACAACTGAAGATTTTGCTGCAGCTATAGGACTAGTGAAAATCAGAAGCTATAAGTTAGGCAGACATGAGAAGGTCTGAAGTTCAGAGTCATATCTGAAGCTTTCTTCAAAAGTGAATTTTGTCCAAATGTCAGCTCTGGATTAAAAGAAAGTGTGCTACCAACTGGAAAACACGCACCCTCCCATTTCTGAAGGATAGGTGTATATTATAAAAGGAAGCATCTCTTCACCATGGGGTTAGTTGGAGATGCTTCCAAATGGGCTGAAATACCTATGCGGCACAATGCCAACACATCAGCTCCTCCCCAAAGCAGGCAAAGTAGCTAGTTAGCTTGCAGGACCCTTTGCCAGAGGAGCTATACTGATCCTGACTCCAGCGCTAAGACATATGGAGTTACTCCAGGTGCCTTTGTAGAGGCGGATGCAGTTGTAATACCAGGCCTGTGTATTATTTTTCTGGGTGCCTTGTGTTCATTTAAGGTTGAAATTTGAATCTGAAATGATCATGAACAAGTTGGTCAAGAAAGGCTTCATAACTACATCAAAAACATCGGAGTGGAGGAGACTAAAACAGAGCATCTTTTATTAAATGATAACCTGAGGCTACTGACTCCCTATAAGACAATATGTGAATCAGTGGAATAAGCCCCAGTGAGCACAACAGAGAGATTCATTAGCCAGAGAAATAGTCATTATCAAGCTACTGGAAAGCTGTCCTGCCACTGAATGTTGTAATGAAGTATTCAAACTTTTAAATTAATTGAAAAGAAAAGTAATGAAGAGAGCAAGCAGTCTGCCAAATTCCTGAAAGGCAAATTGTTAAATGTGCACATGTGAACGTAAAATAAATTATTTCTCCGTCTTCCAGCTTTCCTTTGCCGCTTCATTTTTCTTCTGTCTTCTTTGTGATCTCCTCCTCCCACTGGCTCAAACCAGTGGCAGGATTAGCAGAGGCTCTTGCTTCAAAGGGCTGTTGATGGGTGTCCTGTGACTCCTGGGGACTCCTGTACCCCACAGGATTACACCAACCAGGCTGTGCACCCTGCGAGCCAGGCACACGTCGAAGGGGAGTGCAGAGAGTGACGTACCGATGGGAAAACCGCCATGCCATGCTTCAGCGCCCATCCTCTACTCTGACTCAAACTGCCTCATTTGAGAGTAACATGTTCTAATGGTGTGAATAAAACAATAACTTAATCCTTCCCTTGGAGGAATTACATACGTATGTTCAGCAGTAGTTTACCCTTAGGCAAAAGGATGATAGCACTGAAATAAAAAATTTTAAAACAATGTGAACAAACCTGAGTAACATTTAGTCTCTTATGAGAACATTAACACAACAACAACAAAACCACTACAAATAATTTAGATCATAATTAAAGCCATTATAGAATCATAGAATCATAGATTCATTAAGGTTGGAAAAGACCTCAAAGATCATTGAGTCCAGCCGTCAACCCAACACCACCATGCCCACTAAACCATGGCCCTAAGTGCTGCATCTACATGTCTTTTAAATACTTTCAGGGATGGTGACTCAACCGCTTCCCTGGACAGCCTGTTCCAATGTTTAACCACTCTTTCAGTAAAGAAATTTTTCTTTAAGGAAACAAATTAAGAAAACATTTTTAACTTTTTTTAAACCTTAAGGAACAAATTAAGGAAATTTTTCATTAAGGAAACATACACTGTATTAAAGCATGTCTTTAAGCTTATACCTACATCCTTCTGGTTTTCTTATTTCTGTAGGGAATGTTATCTTTGCCTACCCCTTGCACATCACCTGCTGCCAGAGCTTATGCAAGGGCAGCCAGGGGCCTGAACGGACTTCAGCTGATGGTATCTTTGTCCCTAACGGAGACACGAAAAGCACTCTGTTCCAGCTTGCTGCTGGCAGGATAAAGGGCATACCTAGATTTAGATATACATCTTCCTGTCAGCAGAAGACAAGCTTTCTTCTTGCAAAAAGAAAACTTCCTTTCCTAAGCAAATATTATTTAATTTTCTATCAGTTTATAGCACTGTGGAAAATGTTTCATTAAGACAGACTGTGAATTGTTACTCTCCCTGTGTCAACACAAAGAGGGGTATGCAGCCTGATTCCACAGAGCCCACATGTGAGCTAAGCACGGATAATGCTGATACAAATACTACAGACAAGCTTGAATAATTTGAGAAGGGAATTTAAAAAACAAGGCCGGTTGCCAGCTTGGCTAGCAGACACATGTGCCTAGAGCACTAATGGGACAATGATTACTGTGTGCGAGGGCAAGGCACAAGCAAGCTATGTCACCATTTGGCAAATGGGAGTTATGATGTATGGGGCATCACCATACATGAAGGCAGCCTTGATGTCTTTGAACTCAGGACACAAAACAGATAACAGGAATGAGCCTGATCTCAATATGCTGATACTCTGTTCCCTTGATATACTGCTGGAGCAAAGCAAGCTGGAGAACTATTTTCAATGTTAGTTCACCTCTGTGGCTTGGTGGTTTTGCTCGCCGGACTGTAAAAGAGGCAGACCTTCAAAACAAAGAGCAAATAGGTATTTTGACAACTGGAGAAATCACTTTTATCCAGCCTTGTTTTTAACAGTATTAAGAAGAAAATAGTAATCTAATTTGGTGCCCAAATTTGGCTGGTGATCAAGAAATATCTGATTTCTTCCACCGGCAAAAAAAATTGTAATAGTTTCTTGACTTTGCTGAAAGGGTTGCTCTGATGGATTGTGCTTCATTGTCTAGGGATGTCCTTATCACTGGTATCAGGAAAATGTATCCCCTTATCCAGTCTGACAGTAGGGAAAAAGCTGTCAATTTCAGGAGACTAGATTGCTAATGACTGCCTAAATATTTCACTTTACTACATGGTTACGATTTGGCCTTCTTCATCATTCTTCTAATCAAATACCTTGTGTCCTTGGGCCTGCAAAGAGAGGCTTCCTTTGAGAAGTCCAGGTAGGCGATAGGAGCACCTCCAGGTCAGCAACCAAGTGGGATTTACATCTTCAGCAGATGCAGAACTAAAACCAAAAGTATCAAATAACTGCTGGAAGAAAAGAGGATAGCAAACTTCAAGTTGTCTCTGGCTCAGAAACTGAGTATTTACATACCCTCATAGCAATGTGAAAAACAAAAGGATCTTTCCTGTTGTTCAAAGAGACTCAGGACAGCGAGGGCTGCATGCCCACTCTAAATGAAACTCCAATTGCATAGCGCAGCGGCATGTGCTGGGTCCTGACACAATTGTTGGGCAGCTAGAAGGAACCCTTATGTCCTGAGTCTGGTAAACAGCAGTGTGAGACTGGGTACTAATGGACTGTTAACCCACTCATCACACATATTGACAGTATTGGCTTTATCGGAGTTCACTTTATGTATGGGTTTCTTTTGAGTAAGGCATCAGGACGCACAGGACTTGGGGCTTGATTAGTTTTGAATTTCTTTTTAACAGTGATTTTGGCTCTAACTATTTTCTCTTTGATACCTAAGCTTTGGAGTTGGCACCATTTTGGGATCTTCAACTTTCTTTAGAAAAACATGTTTTGTTAGCATCACAATACAATTTTCAGTAGTTCTGCTTTTGTGAGGAGTAGAATGCACATTAACTCACTTTTGGATGTATTCAGTCAGTGCCTTTCAGTTGAAGCATGAAAATAATTTAAACCATTATCAGTTTTGCTGCCGAGAAAGCAAGCATCTGACAAGCATTTTATTTCATACTCAATTTAGAGCATTAGCACAACAAATAAATGACTGATAAAAATAAGCAATTCTCCAAAACTGATACTGGGTCACATTTACTCATTCTGAGAAGTTTCTTTTTTAACAGGAATACAGTGAGAGTCACTCTTAACTGCTTTTCCAGATTAGGCAGGTCATGACTGTATTATTTAGAAATAAAAACTTAGTCAGCATTCTATTTCTTTTTTAATTCTAATTTTTGCTGAGTAGAACTGTAGTAATTGGATTCCTTCATTCCTCCTCCTACATCATCCTGGGTCAAATAAACTCAGGTGATTAAAATGAAATGGAGCAAGTAATGGATAAAGCTTTAGTATCAGCACAAATGTACTGATTCGAACGCCTTCACTGTACAGTGTATCCCTTCCACCATTGCAGGAGGGTTTGAAGTCTGCTGTTGTACAGAACAGCTATGAAATTTGGCTCCTGAGACAATTACCCTCCAAGCACTGCGTGTTTTTAATTTATCCACAATGGGCAATAGCATCCACAAGCAAACTAAGGGCCTTTCCAGCTGAGAAATTAGGTGAGTTACAGTGTCCAAGGTACTCTATTTGAAAAAGTCTTTAACATGCCCAAAAGGTCTTCTTAATCCACCCTTTACTAAAATGGTGGATTGCTTATCCCTATGGTGGTGTTCAGTCTCTTGATATGAAAAGCTCACTCAGACCAGGGCACTGGAGAAGTTCTCTTGCACAGGCTTGGATTCCTACATTTCAGGCAGAGTATGCCTTTACAAATGCTTTGTAAGAGGTTCATTTATGACAATGTGTAAAAAAATGTAAAAATAATGGGTTCAGGTTATCCTCTGGAGATTTTGCACGTTCCTGCCAACTTGTATTGGATGATTTAGAGAAGGGCAGGCTGCAGCATCAGCAGCTGGAGCAGACACCACCACCTTCAGAGGCCCTCCTGGGTGCTCCAGCTGCTCTATTCCCCAGCAGTCACAGCCATCAGTTGGTGAATTAGAAAGTTTCCATAGTAGCAAGCTGGGAGTAACACAAATGTCACAGTTCCTGTCCCTCTCTGTACACAAATTGTTCTTGGCATGATCCCTTGTGTTATGTACAGCTGCTCTGGTCCCAGAGCTGGCCAGGAGAAGTATCAGGTCTGAAGACTTCACGATGGGGGGGAAATCAAAACATAGGAATACTTTGATACAAGTCTGCCTTTCTTCTATTTCCTTCTCATTCTTCCATCTCTGTGCATCTCCACTGGATACACAGGATAATACCCATATCTCAGTATTTATTACTCTCACCTCTTCCACAAAAAAAAAAAAAAGTTTACGAAAAGCTCAAGTCTCAATTTACCCCTAGTTTCTGAATCATAGGAAATGACTGCTTAGGGATTTAGTCTGTTCTTTTGATCCACTAACAGGATCTTTCAAGGACACATGCCAGCTCCCCTTTATCTGCATTCTCCTATTTGTGAGAGCCCTGTGAAGTTGGATGTTATGGGACTGAGAGTGCTTCTGTGAAAACTTCACCTTTTTCAAGTACTTTACCAACTCTGGATATCAAATAACGTAACAAAGCACCAAAAATAACACATGTCCCAAACCAGAACCAGTGTTTACTAAGGGTTGAACACAACTAAGCATTTTGGTGACCTCTGATAAATGATCATTTTCTTTTGATCCAGTACCCAGAAAATGGATTGAATAATACTATATCATAAGGGGAGTCCTTGCTGCTCAAAAGGTTATTTTGTCTGTGTTTTATCTATTTGGTTTTCTCCCACAGGAAAAGGTATAAACACTAATGAGTGTGGATTGTCAGCTGCAAGAAATCCAAGTTCTATTTTTGGATGAGCAGGTCAAAGCGCATCTCCAAAAGCTCAAAACATTGCAAGTTAGAAATTAATTTCTCACCAAAAGGGTACTTGGGAGCTCTAAATATCTCTCTTTTCCAAAAAAGAAATTCTTAGGTGCCCAAAGGTCTGAGCATGCCCAGAAGCACCTCAGTGCTGAATGATTTTGTCTTTGAAGCACTGAAAAAATACATTTACTCAGTGATCACTAAATATAAAGCTCATAAACACTAATAGGAGCAGGCACTGAAGCCCAGGTCTCATCACTTCCAAATGAGTGCTCAAACCGCCAGGATAAATAACTGTGCCCCTTGCTTTTCATCTGTGCATTCACACACGTGATGTATGGTAATCCACCATACATGAAACAATTAAGCAGGAGGGGGAACCTGAGAGAGACCTGTAATGCTGCTGTTAAATAATGTTTTTGGAAGGCAGTAAACACGAGATTAAATCTTAACACATAAAAAAAACTAATGGAAATTCAGTCTCCCACATCCCACTGTCAAGCCTGACGTATTAGCTTGTAAAATGGCATCACCAGTTTGGAGGAAAAGCCCCAGAAACCTGACTTTGTGATGTTTTATGAGTCTTGAGTGATGGGAATTGTCAGAATAAAGGCCCATATATTATACTAAGTTCCACTTCTCTCTGCACATTTCCTCCTCTTTGGCTAATGCAGCTCTGCACTCCGGTGCTGGCTCCCCTGGGCCTCTCCCTGGCTTTGGGTGTGCTGCAGAGGGCAGGCACCTCGGCTCGGTGGGGACCATGGGTGCTGCTGCAGGGCCAAGTGCCTAAAATACAGATGCTGCAACACAAATTACTGCCTGCTCCATTCTGCTTAATGGATGGAGCTCTCAGGCACAGATCCTGGATCCCCACGTATTTCAGCACCTTAACGATTCAAGCAGTACTTCTGAGCATTGGCACTAGTGCTGCAATTGTAAAGGAATTTCTCCTCAGGGAAAGACCTCACATTAATCTGGGGTGCCACATAAAAGCGGTGAGGGTACAGTAAGTTTTAGTGGGAGCTTGTTACCGTAGAGTAACTGTTTTGTATCTCAAAGCCTTGATTTTAGGGTTTTCAATAGAGATCAAAAAGGCTTAGTCACAGTTATTTATTTTCCATTTTCAGGGAAGATGTGCAAAGTGAGAACCTTCAGTGCTGCTACCCCTGCAGCCTAAGACTTCAATCTTAAGAATAAATGACTTTCCAAATTTATTATTGCGCAGAGAGTTTTCACATTATTGCCTCCAATGAATCTGGAGTTTCCTCATTGTTGTTTATCAGCTTTCATCACAACAGAAAGCAAAGGAAATCAAGACTGAGACAATTTTTTATTTAATATCACTATGGAATGACAAAATTCTGTTTCCTTTCCATGACTTGAATTGTCCATCACTTTTTAGCAGGGCCTGTTGCGACAGGACAAGGGGGAATGGCTTTAAACTAAAGGGGGGTGGATTTAGACTAGATAGAAGGAAGAAATTTTTTATGCTGAGGGTGGTGAAACACTGGCACAGGTTGCCCAGAGAGGTGGTGGATGCCCCATCCCTGGAAACATTCAAGGTCAGGTTGGACGGGGCTCTGAGCAACCTGATCTAGTTGAAGATGTCCCTGCCCACGGCAGGGGGTTTGGACTAGATGACCTTTAGAGGTCCCTTCCAACCCAAACTATTCTGTGGTTCTATTCTATGATTCTATGTACTATATTCAGCTTGTTATTATTGTTTGTGATATGATTCTAGGGGAAAATATCTGAAAAAAGCATATAAAATTATTTAAACAGGTGTCTGCTTTTTCCTATCTTAAGTACATTTGTGTCTCTGAAGAGATATAAAGATGTACGCATATATCTATTTTGTATGCATAGTTAAACTGTTAATGTTCAAGTAATAAATGCACACAATCACATTGAGTATTACATATCAATCAGTATTTAGAAGAAGAAAAAATGATGTTTGATCTTGGCAACATTCTCTGCCCACCCAGATAAGAATGATGGTTGTGTGCCAGGTTAAGCAAAGCAAACACATGTTTCCTTAGACTATTTTGCTCTCCAGACTTCATTAAAATTGGGTTACTAAATATATGTGAGAACAGTGTCCCTCCTTCAGATCAATGGAGAGTATGAGTATTGCCAGATGCATGGCATGGAGACTCAGTTTTTCGCAAGCGTCCCGTTGAGCTCTGCCTTGCTGTCCCCACCGCAGTGGGGGTCCCAGCACGCCCATGAAGCTGCCAGCTTCTTCAACACTCCAGACCAGCTCTGGAGAGGGGTATAGAGCTGCCAAGTATTTGCACATGGGTCCTACCCAGCAGCCAAGCCAAAGGAAGGACTGAGCCTGTTATTCAAACAAATGCACAATCACAGCAAAGACCTCTCACCGGCAGCAAGCCCACGTCTGCTCACCCTGCAGCAAGAGGGATGTTTCCAGGGCAGCTGCAATCCCAGCCTCAATGGAGTGAAGTGTGGCACCAGACCACCACCTCTTGTGGGCTTTTGTGACACTCCAGGAGAGAAGGCAAGAAAGGAAAAGAAGAATGTTTGATCTGTTCTTTCATCTCAGATCTGCTTCTCATTTTCCCCTCTCTTCTTTTTACTTCCCAAATTAAACTTCTCTGACGTGCAAGGTGGGCAGCTTTTATTGCTACATCACTGAAAGTTTGCTAGTTCAGGTTTCTGAACCAAGTTTGTGTCTCTTTCTGAGTGGGGTATTACTAGCCCTTGTGACAACCAAAGGATAAAGTTTCACAAGGAAAGGAATATAAAATGTTTCCAATAGTGTGCTCTTTTCTTTGTCTTAAAAATTAATGAAACTACTAACTTGTAATAAAAAAAAAGAAATCACTCAGCATTCATTGCCATATCGATGGAGGTGAATTAATACTTCTTTCAGTGCCTAACTTCCAACTGTTACATCTGTTCCCATCTTTTCTGCAGAGGGTTATTAGAATCTATATTATTACACTTAATTTTACTTTGTTTTCCCTCCAGTTCTTTATCGTCTAGAGCAAGTGAGCCTAAGAACTATCAAAAGAGAAATAACCAAGAAGGTTTATCTTTGTCTGATGATACTCTACTAGAATACATGAGCGCAGCTCTATGAAAATCCATTGAGTTTTGCTGAACTTTGTGAATGGAAACTGCAGTGTTGTCTTTGGCCCTAAGTTCACAAAATATTCCAGCATGCCCTCTGTCATGTAATCATCGTGTCTTACATCACGTCACCATGGGATCTCCCTTCTTCCACTCCTACTCTGTATACCATTGGATTTTAGTTAATGATCATGCATTTAATAGCAAAGAGTTCAAATATATTCACACTCTCAAAGTCAGCTGAACCTAGTGACACTATAATGGCATTTTTAAGGAATGAATTATGTTTTACGTTCTGTTGTATTAATAAACTATGTTGTTCTGTGGTTGATATGAGATCATGCACAGGCAGTAAGTGGTCTAGCTAAACAAATTGTATTATGCCTTCTAAATTATTAAAAGGAAAATGTAGCTATTGACATTACTTAAAATGTTATCTGTTACTATGTTTCATTTCTATGAGAGGAAGATATTTTTATGCTCTACTGACGCAAGCTAGCATAGCTTTCCATTCCCCTAAAACATAAAGAGGCTCCAAAACAGCTGTCACAAAAGTGACAATCAACCACTGTACATGGATATGTATTAAAGCAATGAGTGTTTTTGATTTCCCCACTTGTACAGGATGTCATTTCCAACCAGCTATGAAGTCAAAGATAAAACACTCAAACTAAGCTTATACTAACGAGATCAACCTAGAGGTAGGACACTGTAAAGGTACAGATTCACTGCTAGCCTCTGTGTATAGCAGTGCAAAGAGCGAGCACTGGAAGGCAATCCTGTGGATGTTCTAGCTCCTGAAACCCAAGTAAGAAAATCAGGCCCCTACTGCATGTACAAATGTACCGAGAGCAATAATTATTCTACAGTTTTGCTCCATTTTAGGTGTCCTTCCAAAATTTGTTACAGGCCATTTACCATTCATATGCAAAACTAAGAAACATAAAATACTGTCAGGCACAACTAAGAGGATAATGCCTGTGAGCTGAATCCAAATAAGGCACCTTGGCTGACTAACCTCAGACATCTAACCACAGAACTCAGATCTTTATAGCACCTCTGCCAGCTTCTGACAAGCCAGAAGCATGTGTGTTCACCAGGGAGTTGTTAAGGAAAACACCAGGTATTGCTAAGTGTCTTAATGTTCCTCCCAGACAGCTTTAGGAAGAAAAACTAATTCCTTTTCAATTTTTTAAAACAGGGGACTTTCATTCATTTTTTTTAACTCCAGCAAACAGTCCAGCACTGTGAGTCCCAAAGGAATGGAGAAGATGAGATAATTTTCTGCAAGTGCTTGTGACTTGAAAGGCTAATGAGCAGGGAAAGCGTTCAAATACTCGGACATCTCCATAGCACTTCCCAATTGCCAGCAGCTGGATTTTGTGAATCCCAGTTCATGGACCCTTACACAGATGGGTTTAAGCACTGTATTGTGAGTTCTGCTAGGTGGCTACAAAGCTAAAAGATGCTGTGGTATGAGACGCACAATCACAGCAAAGACCTCTCACCGGCAGCAAGCCCACGTCTGCTCACCCTGCAGCAAGAGGGATGTTTCCAGGGCAGCTGCAATCCCAGCCTCAATGGAGTGAAGTGTGGCACCAGACCACCACCTCTTGTGGGCTTTTGTGACACTCCGGGAGAGAAGGCAAGAAAGGAAAAGAAGAATGTTTGATCTGTTCTTTCATCTCAGATCTGCTTCTCATTTTCCCCTCTCTTCTTTTTACTTCCCAAATTAAACTTCTCTGACGTGCAAGGTGGGCAGCTTTTATTGCTACATCACTGAAAGTTTGCTAGTTCAGGTTTCTGAACCAAGTTTGTGTCTCTTTCTGAGTGGGGTATTACTAGCCCTTGTGACAACCAAAGGATAAAGTTTCACAAGGAAAGGAATATAAAATGTTTCCAATAGTGTGCTCTTTTCTTTGTCTTAAAAATTAATGAAACTACTAACTTGTAATAAAAAAAAAGAAATCACTCAGCATTCATAGCCATATCGATGGAGGTGAATTAATACTTCTTTCAGTGCCTAACTTCCAACTGTTACATCTGTTCCCATCTTTTCTGCAGAGGGTTATTAGAATCTATATTATTACACTTAATTTTACTTTGTTTTCCCTCCAGTTCTTTATCGTCTAGAGCAAGTGAGCCTAAGAACTATCAAAAGAGAAATAACCAAGAAGGTTTATCTTTGTCTGATGATACTCTACTAGAATACATGAGCGCAGCTCTATGAAAATCCATTGAGTTTTGCTGAACTTTGTGAATGGAAACTGCAGTGTTGTCTTTGGCCCTAAGTTCACAAAATATTCCAGCGTGCCCTCTGTCACGTAATCATCGTGTCTTACATCACGTCACCATGGGATCTCCCTTCTTCCACTCCTACTCTGTATACCATTGGATTTTAGTTAATGATCATGCATTTAATAGCAAAGAGTTCAAATATATTCACACTCTCAAAGTCAGCTGAACCTAGTGACACTATAATGGCATTTTTAAGGAATGAATTATGTTTTACGTTCTGTTGTATTAATAAACTATGTTGTTCTGTGGTTGATATGAGATCATGCACAGGCAGTAAGTGGTCTAGCTAAACAAATTGTATTATGCCTTCTAAATTATTAAAAGGAAAATGTAGCTATTGACATTACTTAAAATGTTATCTGTTACTATGTTTCATTTCTATGAGAGGAAGATATTTTTATGCTCTACTGACGCAAGCTAGCATAGCTTTCCATTCCCCTAAAACATAAAGAGGCTCCAAAACAGCTGTCACAAAAGTGACAATCAACCACTGTACATGGATATGTATTAAAGCAATGAGTGTTTTTGATTTCCCCACTTGTACAGGATGTCATTTCCAACCAGCTATGAAGTCAAAGATAAAACACTCAAACTAAGCTTATACTAACGAGATCAACCTAGAGGTAGGACACTGTAAAGGTACAGATTCACTGCTAGCCTCTGTGTATAGCAGTGCAAAGAGCGAGCACTGGAAGGCAATCCTGTGGATGTTCTAGCTCCTGAAACCCAAGTAAGAAAATCAGGCCCCTACTGCATGTACAAATGTACCGAGAGCAATAATTATTCTACAGTTTTGCTCCATTTTAGGTGTCCTTCCAAAATTTGTTACAGGCCATTTACCATTCATATGCAAAACTAAGAAACATAAAATACTGTCAGGCACAACTAAGAGGATAATGCCTGTGAGCTGAATCCAAATAAGGCACCTTGGCTGACTAACCTCAGACATCTAACCACAGAACTCAGATCTTTATAGCACCTCTGCCAGCTTCTGACAAGCCAGAAGCATGTGTGTTCACCAGGGAGTTGTTAAGGAAAACACCAGGTATTGCTAAGTGTCTTAATGTTCCTCCCAGACAGCTTTAGGAAGAAAAACTAATTCCTTTTCAATTTTTTAAAACAGGGGACTTTCATTCATTTTTTTTAACTCCAGCAAACAGTCCAGCACTGTTAGTCCCAAAGGAATGGAGAAGATGAGATAATTTTCTGCAAGTGCTTGTGACTTGAAAGGCTAATGAGCAGGGAAAGCGTTCAAATACTCGGACATCTCCATAGCACTTCCCAATTGCCAGCAGCTGGATTTTGTGAATCCCAGTTCATGGACCCTTACAGATGGGTTTCTAAGCACTGTATTGTGAGTTCTGCTAGGTGGCTACAAAGCTAAAAGATGCTGTGGTATGACATATTGCAACACCCAGGTCCTCTCTAACGATCCTCTGCAACTTGTGTTGCAGTCTTCGAGTGGTTCAATGGCTCAACCTGTGCAACACAAAACCCCCAGTGTAGGAATGTCTCCATGCTTGCTGGCAGAGCCCCTTCCATCAGCCTCTGTTCTCTGTGTTGAGCTGCTCCTGTCTCCTCTGTGGTCTGGGCACTGCCTCCACACAACTAGGCTTATTAGCAACCTTAAGGTGTGCTTATTGTGAAGCAGTCATGTCCTATTAGTTAGTTCAGCTTAGGAGTCTATCTGACTGGAGAATCACAGGAGGGTTGAGAAGGCCATAATACGTCTTGTTAAAATATGGGAAAGTTTTTTGTTGATGGACAGACAATAATGAATGTGGGAATTACTCTTCATTTCTCCTTTCATTTTTGTGAACTAATTTGCGCTGACTGGTCCAATATGGACTTAGTAAGAAGCTTCCTCTCAGCTCCTTCTTGGAAGTAGCCATCGTTAGGGGAGCAATGCTAGTGCTGTAAGAGCACAAGTACAACCTGCTCAGCTGCTATGACATCAATTCCATAAAGAACCAAAACGTACAAAGGTTGTTTCCCAAAAAGGAATTCAGCTGTCACAGTAAGAGTAGGGAAGGTACAAGAGAAATTTAAAAGGGCATCATGAGAATTAAGGAAAGAAAACTGAGGCAGGACTGCATTCAAAATACTTCTCGGCATTCAAGGACAAGTCAAGAGCCTAAATAGATCTTTGGATCTGGGCCCTAGAGTACTGAAAACAAAGGTGAGGAAGGAGATAGGATTGTAAATGGGCAAGTTGAATACAGAAGCCTTATTTTGATGTAGAATATGCAAGAGCATGCTTGCAGGCAGTGAGACATGAGCCAGCAGAGTTGAAGGTGAGGCTGAGATAATGAGAACAGAAATAAAGGAGGAAAGGAAGATTGAGATAGCAGGGACTGAAGGAGTGAGAGGCAGATAATAGTCCTCAGACTTCAGAACTGTAGACAGGCTGTGACAGGGAAGGGGAAATTAATGGTAGAGCAGCAAAAGGATGGGGAGAGGCAGAAACTCCAGTTGGACTTGTTTTTGTAAGAAATGGTGAAGAAGTTTGAGGGGGAGGCAATACACGGCAGCAACGATGGGAATATTGTCAATGAAAACAATAGGGAGTGGCTCTTGTCAGACAAGATATTTTCTCATAACTTACAGTATCGAAATATAATCTCTATCATCATCATTAGAAATAACAGTGGAAAACAATTCACCTCTGAATATCTGACAATCAGATCCATTCTTCAAGAACGTGTGCCCAAAGACATTTACCTACACAATGAATTGCAAAGTTTTCCTGCCATTTGGAAAGAATTAAATTACCTAAAATAGGAAAATTACTGTTTGACTACCAACACTTGCAGCATTTTTTTTACAATAATTCTACTTTTCCGATTGTTATACATTTTTATGTCATTTCAGCATCAAATTTTAGTTCCATGAAGGGGAAGAGGCAGCTGCAATCAGAAAAGGAGAAGGGATCATATAGGCAGCCTGCACATCAGACTGGGCTGTGGTAAAAGGAGGAGCAGAAGAAAGACTAAGTTGTTTTTATTTCTCTCTATAAGTAAAAACTATGCCTGAAATTCCATTAAATAAAACTACTTTTGAAAAGCCCTACAGAAAAATAGGTTGAAGGTATTCATAGCCAAATTCCAAACCCAAAATTTTCAAAATAACTACTATTTATTTGGGAAAAGGGTAAATTTTCTCTTAAAGAAGGAGGTGGATTTTCAGGCAGCACTGTATAATCACTTTTAGGGAGAAAAAGAGGAAAAAACAGATGCCTTTCTGGGGTTATCACATCCAAAATCACTGATTCCTGTCTAATGCCCTGTGATCCCAGGTCAAGGCAAGATTTCATGGGAGTTCACTTAGTCACCCACACACTGGGGTATTGAGAAGCAGCCTGGGAAAGCATGTCACTGCTGGGGTGACAGCGCTGACCAAGCAACAGCCTTTCCACTGCAGATGGAGCCTGGTTCCCATTGCACCTTGCTCCCTGCTCCTGGGGCTTCTTCCCCAGCAAAACAAACCTCCTGACACACAGAAACCTCCTTCAAGTTTTCTCAGAGCTCTGCAGGACCTCAGCTTCCTGGGCAGGGATATATCGTCTTCCAGGCTAAATTGTCACGTGCAAAGCTACATTACGACGGTTGGACTCGATGATCTTAGCGGTCTTTTCCAACCTTAATGATTCTATGATTCTATGAGGGAAAGGCTGTGGATGTGGTCTACCTGGACTTCAGCAAGGCCTTTGACACCGTCTCCCACAGCATTCTCCTAGAGAAGCTGGCGGCTCACGGCTTAGACAGGTGTACTC
>NW_008795251.1:274283-299894 GCF_000699145.1 Aptenodytes forsteri
TGGACTCGATGATCTTAGAGGTCTTTTCCAACCTCAATGATTCTATGATTCTATGATTCTATGATTCTGAGTAATCCTCCTCTGCTTTGAAGCACCCCTAGGGATGGAGAAATGTCTTTCACTATGATGAAACGCCAGCAAGCTGGACTAACTTTGCTGTAGACATTTTATTGGTGGGAACAACAAGCAATACAATTTCATTCATTGCCCATACACAGGTCCAACTCTGGTTCAGTGGGATTTCAGAAATAAGGAGATGCAGCTGTGCAGGCAACTTACTGCATATACCCCTTTCTCACATTTTAAGGGAGAGGCTTCAGCCTGCTTCTGATTTCAAGACAGTAGCAAAGCCATTGCTGTTCATTTCCATGAAGGAAGACCTACACAGGCCTGCAAGAGCTACCTGATATTTACATGCAGAGGTTTCAGAAGACAGCCTCTCTTATCACACATCAAGGTTTATTTCTCATTCAGAAATTGGTACAGGCAGGTGTCTGCAATTACAGGACACCATGACAAAATGATTGTGCTTAGGTATGATTTGAGCAGGAATCTCTTTTAGATTGTATTCTGTGATCAGAGGTGAGCAGAACACATGTATTCCCACCCACTGAAAGTAGGAAGCCCAAGGGCTTCTTTATGTCTTTGGAATTAACATGCTGCACAAAAGCAGTCTCCATGCAAAGTGAAACATCGCTTGCCACCACCATCCCAGTAAGTTTTCTTAGGCTCAAGTTTTTCTCACCAAAATTTATGCGAGCTTTAATTGTTTACTATTGCTATAGCCTTTCTATCTGTTCCTCTTCTATCTATTCCTTAGTCTCTTACTTCCAAATCTTTCTTCTCTCTAATTTTCTCATGAAACTGCTCCAAAGGTTGCCCCTCCCTTACTGTCACCAACCCATATTATTCCATCCAGTGTTGTTTTTCTGCAGGAAATTCCCCCAAAAGCACCTTAGGGCTGACTGTGAAGGACTCTTGGTCATATTAAGATGTTAGTAGATGACTGAGTGGTTTTGATAATCCCATAACCTACTTGTCTGCATTTAGTCTAAATATCTCATTACAAACCCAGGACCGTATGGGCATGTCTGTCCGAAACAATTCACTGTGTTGTGGAGTCATGCCACCCTTACCAAGACAAAGTTGATTTGATAAATGCATTCCTAACAGGGCAGCTCTATTCAGGAGAATGACCTCAGGCCCTGGGGACAGTATCATCCCCTGAGCATGGCACTGCACCAGGGCTTAGTGCAGCGGTGCGGCCTCCTGCCTGAGACACACCGCTCGCTCGGGGGTGACTGCCCAGCACTGCCTCACACTGGGCAGGCTTCCCAAATCATCATTCAAGTGCAGTGGCATTCAGGCTTATAATTCACTTGGGCACTTCGGAAAACCTAATGTCCTCTTCTTTGCTCATCAATATTCACGCTGTGATGCTTGTAAATGCTTTTGAAAACATTCAGTTCTCTTTTCTTCACATTTGATGTCTTTGAGGACAGCAATTTGTCCACTGACTTTAGGTACAAACTTCACTTCCTTTGAACACAGAAAATGACACCAATATAAAAAAAGAGGGGTCTTTCTTCTCCTCACCCCACTTGCCCCAAGAAGTGCCTCCTCCCAGGCATGGAAGCATTTAAACTTCTCAGTTAAATGGATGCCAATTTTTTTTTCTTAACATGAAAAAACCCAAATATTTTTTGCCCTTTCTTCCCTCATGAAATATTAACCATGCTTCTCTGAATTATTCTTACCAAAAAGAATAAATAATAATAATTTTTAAAACCCCAGAAGACACTTTACATGGAAGATTTGAACACAAACTGCTAAAGTCTGGTGAAATTATAAACCATCAAAAAGAACATCAGCAATTTAAAGCATAGATTAGATTTTGCCAGATCCAGTCACAGCCCCAAATGAGACCATGACAGCTAGATGAGCTTCCAGAAGCTAAACAGAAATACAATTCTTGGAGGTCACAAGCCTGATGAAAGCAAGTCTTACACGCAGAAGATCCATCTTACTCCCGGGAAAGATAGGCAACTATGTTAAAAAGCAGTTCCCTTGGTTGTGAAAATAATGTGGAATGAGAGAAAAAAAACATGTGAGGAATGTAGCAGTTTTGACATAAACCAGGGATTAAAACACTGGAGGTGAAATCCTGGCTCCTGTCAGGTTGGATATTGACTTCAGTGACTTGAGGCTTCATTCTGCATCCGCACCACAAGGTAGGGAAAAAAAGCATCTGCTTGATTCCTTGAACTGTTCTCTTTCAAGCTCTGTTTTGTTTGCTTCTGCTTTGATCTTTGCATCAATTGCATGTTCAATGGAAGCTGCTTGTCTTTTGTTTCATTTCATAATCAGTGGTACCCAGTTGCTGCAGGGCTCAGCAGAGAGGGAGAGAGCAAGGCCGGCAGCTGGGTGCCTGCTCCTTCTGGGCTCTGCAGAGAGCTCAGAAAAGCTTTTGAGGCTGTCACAGCCATGTGGTGTAAAGATAGACATTAGGCAACTCTTATCATAGAGAGAGAGGCTTGAGGAGATTATGGAGAACAAACAACATAACACAGAGCTACTTCAAGAAATACAAACTGAAAGTGCGGCTCCCAGTGCAGCGCCCATACAAGAAAGCCTCTTTTGTTCTGGGGTGTGCAGGCAGCGTGGGAGATGTGCTATCATCTCGTACCACCTTGCACAGAATAAATGCAAGGCCGTGAGTCCCAGCTACCCTTACACAGAGCCGTGGGCTACCTGGGGGTTTCCCGGGAGGGAGGGCGCTACACCCAGAAGGTGCATAGAGCCACATGTCGGCTCTTCCCAGGTCTGGCAACGTGCAAGAAGTGGGCAGCATCCACGGCCAGGGAGTGCTGCAGGGCTGCACCTCCCGGGCCCCCGGCAGCAGGTTGGGGTGAGGTGCTGGTGCCCATGCACGGGTGGATGGTGCCGTTTGAGGGTAGGCATCAGGAATGGGATAGGGAGAAGTGAAACATGTGCCTTGCGTTTGTAAGAGCAAGACTGGGAGGAAGCTGACAAGGGTTATATCAAGTTTATACATCAGAAAAAGCCTTTAGACAATAATGGTGATTGGTGCAATGATTTTTCTAGGAGAGCAATTGCAGCCCACTTGCTAGAGACCATTCAAAAGTGGCATGGGGCCACTTTTGTATGGTTTAAGGTAATGGGCGAGATGCCTCAGGAAGGGTTTGTGCCTACATGAGCGGTGGCCTGGGTGAACTCCGGCCTCTGAAAGTCACTGAGAGTTTGCTACGCACTTCTACAGATCCCAGTCCTACCACACTAACCTTTATTAATAACATTGGCTAAAATGTCCTAATCCCTATTTAGTCTTTACATGATAATAAGCCTAAATAGGCAATCTGGTATTTACCCAAAGCTCCCACTGATTTCAGTGGCAGCTGGGATTGCTCAGCAGCTCTGAAAATCAGGCTACTTATATTTAGCTATTTAAATATGGGGTTAGGAACCTAATTTTAGATGCTCAAATTTGAAAATTTTGGCCCTAATATTCTATATTAATTCTTTTTCCACCTCTTTCAGCAAAATTTTGAGGAAAAAAAGAATATTATGGATAAATGGTGAGATTATATTTTTATTCTCAAAAGATTGCATTCAAATATCTCTTTTATGACTTATTAAAATAGCTGTAACTTCCAAACCAGTGCATTCAAATTAACTTTAACCATATACAACTGGTTATATTAAGGAAAAAAAATCGGTATGCAAAGGTTTTATTTCAGCAAAATTTTGAGGAAAAAAAGAATATTATGGATAAATGGTGAGATTATATTTTTATTCTCAAAAGATTGCATTCAAATATCTCTTTTATGACTTATTAAAATAGCTGTAACTTCCAAACCAGTGCATTCAAATTAACTTTAACCATATACAACTGGTTATATTAAGGAAAAAAAATCGGTATGCAAAGGTTTTATTTCACCAAGTTTAATTTCAGAAAGTTTTATTTTATTTTCTGGAGGATAAAAGTTTGACCAGGGCTCCAGGCAGTGGAAGCATATCCATTACCTTTCAAAAAGGAAATGTATCATTATGATTTTTTTTTTCCCAGAAGTTATGAGACCAGTCATACTGTGATGCACGTGCTTGGTCTAATTATCCTTTTACTTTTTCCTCTGGTAACTTAATTGTGTTATACTTTGGAGGATATTTTTAATACAATAATCCAACTGAATTGTTGAGGCCCACTTCTTCACCCCTGCAGCTTCACAGAGATTTCATATAAAGACCCTGAAAGAGTGATACCCTTCATTAAATGAATCAGCTGTGCTTCAGTACAATATTCATTTGATTCTCCTGTGCTTCACAAACAGAGGATAAAAATCTATGCTTTTTCTTGCTTTTTCCTTAATAAATGAATGTAAAGTATGGCGACTTCCTAAAAAGTAGTCCCAGTGAAGAAGCACCTTATTTATGTAGCTGGAACCCCTCACCTGACCAAACGGACACATGGCTCCCTCAAAAACCTCTGAGCTGTTGTGGCTTTTGGGAGCAAGCTGTGACAGTGCAAAAACACTTTACCCCCTCTCGGTCCTCTGCCGGAGGTTCCCACTGTGCCAGCTGACGGGACTGTGTACATGGACCCTACCTGCTGGACCCACAGCCTTAGTGACTGTGTACGGACCCTGTCTGTTTTATTGGTCACATGCATGAATCACTTTTGCTTTAGTTACTGAGTGCAGGGACCCTATCTGCTTTACTGAGAAGTCAGGCAGCTAAGCTTAAGCTTATCATCATGGGCAGTCAAACCCAGGCTGCCTTACGGCCAAAGGGGAGAGGGGTGCCCATTGTAATTCTCTCTGCTCTGCTGGGGGAAGATGGGCTGGGTGACCTCCAACAGAAGATGGTAACAAGCAGCCCCCAGGCAGTAAGGTTTTAAACCACCACAGCTGCTTGGTATGTAAACATATTGTATTGATGCCTTTAATAAAGAGAACAACCACCACCAAAAGAGCAATCAGAAGCCTTATACCTTTTTCCTTTGCTCTTTCTTCCCTTTCAAATTTGCTATTCCCCCTACAGGGACTGTTGCTTCTTTTTTCTTTTTTTTTTTTTTCCCCTCTTTCCTGTTATTCTCCCATGATGCCTGATCAATCAGCAATTCTTTCCCTCTAGATCCTTCACCTTCTTCCTCCCTCTCAAATAGATTTCCATTTCTTCATATGAGACTGATCCCCATGTCATCATCCCTCTTACTCATCTAAGTCTAAGATTACTGTAGGGCTTCCTTATGCAATGAGTGTGAAAGCTACCCTCCCTGCCTGACTTTCTTTAAAAGTTATAAATTTACAGGCAGAGACTACCCTGGCTGTAAACCCCTGGGTATCTTTGTAAACCGAATGCTGATCAGAGCCTTTCATGGAGCCTGGATATATGCTCGGTCATGCAGTAGCACTAGTGCAAGCAGTGCACGTATCCAGAAGGGGAGAGCTGCACATGGCCGGGGATGAACTGAGAATTGAGGGAGGGAGAGAAGGAGGGAGGTGGTCTGTATGTTAAGAGTCTTCGTTGCCCATTCAAAGAAGCAGGATAGCCCAAAGGCTTTCTTGTGAGATGGAAAGGAAGAAAAGCATAGATGGGATGAATCAGGCAAAGACACATTTCAGCTATGTATCCAAATACGCATGGATCTTTACCAAAACTAAACAGAGGTCGAGGATCCTCAGTAGTTCCCCAGTCACTCCAATTACTAGGTTCACATTTCCAAGGTCACATTTGAAAGAAATAGTTAACATATTTTCTGTTGTGGGGCAGTCAGAGAGGAGTTTACATTTTAACTTAAAATAAAGTTAATTCCTCCACATGGAGTTTTTTTGGGGAAGCTGAGCTTTTATTAGCAACCCTATGATTTTTGACATAAAAAATACTTTTCATTGTGTTTTTCTGCCTCTCTCCCTCACTGCCTTTCTCATGTTTTCCACCTTGGAATTGCTCAGGATCTCTGACACTAATTTGTTTAACAAATAGAGAGTGTTCTGACCTCTCTGCTTAGCACATTTAAGACGTAATCACCATACAAATTTAGCACAGGAAGTAAAGTTATACAAAAACTGTTTATGCTGAAATCAAACTGTAAGAGGTACAGATCTCATGCTCATATTTTTTACTGTGAACTTACAGAACAATTAGGAAGGCACGTGTAACTGTTTCCCAAACACACTGAATATGGGATTACCAACAGCAGAAAACAGATCCCAGTATGAGTATTTCTTCTGTGATTCCTTTTCTCATGGAAAGATTTTTTTTTTATTTTTGACGACTGTTGTTTTTTGTACAAATACATATTTAGTGAGTATGTATGATCATGTATGTTTTAATGAAAAAAGCAGAATTCATGCGAAGCTGCTCTACTTTGATGGGTATATATGCTATTATTTATGGGAACTAAACAAAGTACTCACGCAGTATGAGACAGTTTGCACTGTAGGTCCATATGATCACAATACTGTTGAAGAGGGAATATGACAGGATAAGACTTCTGGCTGCCCACAGGAATGAAATTGATAGCAGACCTGCAGATTCCTTGTACTGGAGCTATAGGACTGCTCAAAGGCCTCAATTTTTCCTTTTCTATTTACAGAGTGTCAAAAGTCACTCACTTAGCTACTCCCTACAGTATTTTCTGCCTTCTCCAAGCTGCCAGACAGCAGTAAACTGCCAGTAGGATAAGTGACAAGAGCATTCATTTCCTCAACCTTAGGCCAAGATTACAAACTCAGCCTATGAGTTCCCCAGATGTGCTGATTGCAGTCACAAAGCTTCAGTTGTTTTCGACTCACAAAGCGCTGCAAGTGCAGCAAGCACTGCTCTGCCGCTCATCCACCTCTGCATCCCCACCGGCATCGATCAAAGTTTTATTCATACCCATCTCCAGCATAAAGCTGAACGAAGGTGAGACAAAAAACCAGCTCCCTTTGGTATTGCTATGCCAGGCATGCATGTGAAACTGTAGTCTCATCTCTCCAACGTTGTTTGTAGAGGTATTCAATAAGCGATGCCGGACTCCGTGAGCTGGTCGTTAACTCAGGCACAGCCTCTGGTCTCTCTCAATTCAAGTCTGATCAGGTCCTGAAAGAGCAAACGTGAGGATAATAATAACCTGGTATAGTAACTGAAAGTACAGAAGCATCTGTTGTTAAACAGCAGCCCTGTAGCCCAGAGGGTTCAACAGGGTTTTATCTTAGTGGAAAAAAACCTTACTAGGTATATAGAGAGATACGTGTGTGCAGAGACAACCAAAATTTATTTGGGGACAGGATTATCAGAAAAGTTTAGCTCAAGCTCTGCTTCTTAAACATCCTGTAAACCTGCCCGTTTACGGAGAAGGTTCTTAAAACAAGAGAGCAGAAATGCTAACTGCAACTACCAAACCTCCAAAAATAAGTTTCTCAATGACAAATCACTTTAGACCGTTCCTCCTTTTATCACCCGGCAAGCAATACACAGAAAAATTCGATTTGTAGCCCTTGATGCCAGAGCAGCAGAAGGCTTAGGTAGCATCCTGCCTTCCTTTGCTGCTACCCGGCAGAGCTTCTGACAATTGCCTTAAAATGTTTCAGAGGCGTTTTGGCACAGACAGCGTTTCTTCAGGAGAAGATGAGAGCAGGGGTGGGGCAGCACCATCCTTTCAAAGATTTCTAGCCAGCAGCAAAGTTTCATCCCATCAGATGTTCCTTGGAAGGAAAAGGGGATGGTTTGCTGACAAGCCAAATGACGGCTGCGGTGGCTGCTGCCTGAAGCCCTTACAATGGGGTTGATTGTGTGTGGTGAAAAGGGTTTGAATGTGAGCAGATAGGAGCGAACATGCATAAGAATGCTAGTGTTAGGCTTTCTGCTATTGAAACAGCAGCTAGTGAGGAGCAGCTGTGGTTATCTAAAAACACTCGTGCATGGAAGAACAATTTTTCTTCCAAAATCTGAAAGAAACTCTAATGATGAATCATAGGCCAGGCTATAAATAAAACATGACTATGGATTTGCAGACCCAGAAACATTCTCATTAGAGAATGTTGTTTTTAGGGCCAAATTGCCTCATTTTTTATTTTTTTAATCTATCAGAATAATTTTGGAATAATTACTTCCATGATGTCAAATCCTTTGTAATGCACAGTGGAGTTTGTTGCATGACATGTGACAAGCATTAAGGTTAAGCAAATGAGCCTGGCTAAATATCTGCTAATCAGCATGACTCACCAGCCTGATATACATTCACAAGTTTACATCTTCTTTCTATAGATAATAAATGAGGGAAGGGAAGAACTGTCAGTCCTCAACCTTCCTTGTGCCGAAGAGCTGAATGGTTTCCTAAGTCTCATCTTCCAGACTGAAAGGTCAAAGATGCTTTCTGTGTCTGGTGGACAAGAAAGATTGAGGAAAAAGTTAACAATACACTGATGACTACTAGTAATAATTATTGGTAGTTATAGTTAGCAGTAGCACCCATTCTTGCTACAGAACACAAAATTATCCCCCAAAAAAACTGAAATATTTGTGAAGAATTATAAAAATTGGGATAGATGGAACCTGAAATTCATCAGACTTTGTGGGATTTGGTACCTAGATGGTAAACGACTGAAATCTTATCCACTGCATGCTTGCTAGTCTTGTATGGGACCCAGAAACAGGGGACTCAGAAACAATTTAATAATGTTTTGAAGACAGGCTTTGATTATTGTCTTGCACCATAATTTGCATGGACATCTTATTGCCCTCAAGATGCCACTGAATTCTGACAGCATACAGGTACGGCTGGAATATTCTATTCTACCTGTGTATTGCAACCATCCTGCAGCACAGGACGGTTGCAAATAATGAGAAATGTGTTCAGACATCACGTTTCATTTGAAAGTACAAATTTAAGCCTGAAAATGAAGTTCAGTTGGTTCTCAATTTGTTTGGTATTCCAGTCTTTCTTTAAGTGGTTCAATCAGTTATGGCACGTAGCAGTAAAAGCACACCAGTTTATCAAATCATCAGCCTTTCCTATGTTTTTGCAGGTGAGCACAAGTACATTTTTTTCCTGAGAAGTTCATTAATGTCACACTCAACCCTTTGTCTTTTCCTGGTTCCAAAGATTACTTTGTCTGTATAAGAGATAAATAAGGGATTGTTAAACTGAATTGAAAATGTGGATATCCACAGAAGTGTTAATATATAAACTATTTATATTTAGCTGGCCACTCCACCAAATGTGCAGATACAAATGTTTATTTAGCTAAGAAATTTTAAAACTGGTCTCTTTTTATTACTACATTTTCTTTGCTTTTGTTGTATTTAAAAAATGTGAAACATTTTTCAACACTCTGCGTGTCAACAAGTAAATGAGATTGATTGATTGAACTTGTCAGCAGCCTCACTCAATTAAACTTCCATTAAAATGAAGATATTTCCTATTGATATATTCACTTTGTTTTCAAACATCATAGCCTCACTATGCTTTGTTTCAAAGGGTATGGAGATTTTCTGGTTTGAAATTGGTGTAACTACCTTTTGATATGGTTTGAAATGGTGTAACTATCTTTTGACTTTTCTTCATAGATAAAATTGGCTTCTTCCCAGTCCTCCCGTACCATAAGACTGCCGGGCAGGCTTCCTTGTGCTGAAGCAGTGTAATCCCTGTGCCACGGCAGGTAATACATTCTCAGCTACAACCTTTCCTTTATGCCTGGAATATCTCTATTGAGAAGAGCTTGCAGCTCAGGAGCAGAAACCAGCACATGAGCTGAATGCTTAATCTCCTGTGAGGGATGAAAAGGCGAGGGATGTGTTTATTCTAATTCAGAAATCCTCTGTACCTGGATGGTTTTCCTACTGTATTAGAGAAATTTCATGTCCTCAGCAGCCTTCCCCCAGACTGATACGGACTTTGCAGGAGTCTGTTGTCCATCAGTGCTAAAACAGGACTCTTCAGTTAACAAGTTATTGCTGGGTAGTTGGGCAGATGCAGTAATTGTAATTTTCTCTTAGTCAGCTATTAAATTTTGCTGTTTATGAAAACTGCTTTACTGGGGTTTGAATGTCTTTTTTTTCCTATTCTTCTTTTCTACTTACTCAAACCCTCACTCAGAGAGTTTCCTAACTCCCTGATAAGTTCATGTTTCTTCATCTCTCTCCCTCTTTCTCTGATTATTTGCACCTAATAACAGAAGCTGATGGCATAAAACTGCTTATGTTGTCATCTGAAACGTAAGTGAGATATATGGCATAGACTCTCTGAGTCAAAAAATCCAGGTATTGCTCCACTGGGATCCTATACAGCATTCATAATCAATCTACTGGCTTGCCATATGGATAAGACCTGCTTAAAGAGATGCCATCTGTCTAGCTATATGCAGACATGTGTTCATACTTTCTATTTTAAGCATTTTCTCCCAATTTTTAATGTTATTTCTCTTTCAGCATTGGATTGGTCACCTGATCAATTATAGTAGGTTTTATGAATTAATCAGACACCGGGTGTGTTTTGCCAACAATCCTGCTGCACACTGATGGTAGAAACCCTCCTCTGAAGGTGCAACCAGCTACCACCCCTCCGTCTCCTAACCACCCTGCAGCAGCCAGCGGCCACTGGGTACCTGGTCCCACGGGATCGGAGCAGAGCAGAGGGAGAGGTGGCTGCTGCATTCAGCTCGGCAATGCTGGGAGGGCTGAGGTGCCTCCCTCCCCACACTCTGCCCCAAGGGTATCCTTGGGAGGTATGTTCCCACGGCCATGCACTGCCTGCTGGCACCCACACATCTCGGACACTGGGACTCCACGGGGCCAGGATAACGACCAACTCTCCTGATTTAAATGAGTCAGGAGAAGGCCAGATTGGTGGTCTAGGTTCAGAATTCATGTTGCATGAGCCAAAGTGTGTATTTTGTAGGTGGACAGGAGGCAGCCTCTGTCTCCTACAGTTGTGAGAATTAATTTATTTTAAGAAATAAATGTATGTATTTATTCCTCTTTTTTTTTACAAAATATATTAGAGAGGGGTTTTTTTGTTAGGTAGCAAATTACTTTCAAATCACTGAAATGAATAAAGTGACTGTGAGTGATCCACAGCGTGGATCAGTTCGGAGTCCTGAAGACACAAGGCATACCTCTCGGTACTGAGTTTTCCCTTGAATGAAATCTTGGACACACTGACCTCTACTGTGAAACTCCCAATGATTTCAAAAGAAGGCAGCATTTTACCTGCTATTTCATCAAAACTTACCAGACAAAATACTGGCCTTTGACTGTTGTAAAAGTATCATTTAACTCAGTTTCCACATGTCCCATGACAGAATTTCTATTAAACTGCAGGCTGAGCAGGACTTCTTAGGGTTTAGGACAAGCCTTTCACGCTTTTTCATGTTGTTATTTTTAGAAAATGGACTGTGAACCGGGACGTTTCATTTTCTCAGTCAGTCTTAGAGGAGACAGTCAATAGAAGATTTGATGATCGTGGCATAAATTCAAAGATAATTAAATGGTAGAGGACAGCATTTGGCTTGATAGACATGTTTTGCTGCCATCAGCAGAAAGATGAAAGACAGGATATCTATTGTAAAGAGCAAAAGCTAGGTTGGAGGGACACAGATAGCAGCACTACAAAGATCTCCAGGAACAAACGCATACACTGAGCAAGAATGGTTAACTTGTTTAAAAAATTCCAGTCAGATTTCTTCAGTGAGAAAATAATAAAAACACATGCACACTTGTCTCTTAATAGCTGCATAGCCAAACCTAAAAATTTGGAATTTTTCTGAAAACTTTCATATTGCACTGAATTTTAAGTCATTCAGTTCTGAATATGTTCAGATACTCTGGAGGACAACAATGCTGCTAGAATAATGGTGGGTAAATAACAGGATATCAATAGTCTTTTTAGAATGAACATGGGTTTGGTGATGAAGTAGCTGAGATCTTTAGGAACCTACATGGAACAGAAACAAAATATCCACAGGAAAGTTTAAATGTCAAAATGCACTTAAGATCTTTGAGTAAAAAGATGACTTTCTGACCCACCTAAACTGAGTGAAATCTTTAGGTGATCTATCAGCTTGAATATTAGTAGAAGAAAAAAGCCAGCAAACCTTTGTTTTGAATTTCAGGTGTTTGTGTTTTGGGGTTTTTTTGCCCAAAATGTTTGGATTTCACAACCATCAGTCTATATTTAAAATATTTTAAGGAATCAAATAATTCCTTAAAAATTCTAGGTTTAAATTAAAATTTAAATTAAAAATTGTGTGCAAGTGCACATATTGACTTTGTTTCCATCTCTTTGAACTATTGTCTTTTCAGTGTCTTGTTAAATCTTCCAGAAGCAGATAAACCAGAGATCTAGCATTTTGGTGTTCGGATGGTTTGAGAAATACACCTCATCATCTTTATACAAAAAATGTTAATAAAAAGCATAGAGACTTTGTGATTAACTCTGATGTGCAGTATGGTATCAAAATATTACCACCAAAGAAGACTGCTGTGTCATATTTCTGAGAGTAAAAAGTAGCAAGACACCGACAAATGTTATGCACAGCTCCATAAATTAAAACATGATAATTTTGCCTTGCTAGAATAATGATGGTGATGAGTGGAATTAAGTGCATGATTAAGAATCAATTTCTTTACACTTGAGAAGTCTCAGGCAGGCACTTAAGCTTCCACCCAGTGGCAACGGCTCCTGAAGCCATTTATTGTGCAGAGAAACCAGCACAAATCGGGTGACTATGTGCTCTGTTGCACCTCAACCTGGCACGGACAGACAGACAGGTTCACCCCAGCTGATCAAGAGAGAGTGCTACCAGATCCTAGAGGATTCTGAATTCTGATTTCAGTGACAGATCTGGCATTCTTATGATTTTCTAGGCTGAAATTTTGTAAAGCACATTTGGGGCACATTTGCCCTACCTGCTTATCTTCACCTCAGTGCAGTTACTCCATGTAGATACCTGCCTCATGTTTATATATCTGAAATATTTCAAAGAAATTAACACATTCCTAAAATGTTCTGCAGTGTGAAATCTTGCAGGTTGCAAAAAGACAATTCCCCAGATCACAGGGAGTTCATAGAGAAGAGATGAATATATTTTAGTCTTAAACCCTGCTCCTGGATTCCCTGCTCTTTTAAGATGCACCCACCTGTTGCCATGGTTTCTGGTGCCTGTTGCATCTTTGTCTCATATTTGTCTTTTTCAGACATATCTTTTGTATAACAGGGTTCTGGCTCCTTGTTCTGGACAGAGCTGTGGCGTCCAAAGAGTCTCTTGGACTCCTCCCCAGACATGCTTGGCAAACTAAATTTGGCCCTAACAAGCCTTCTGCGCACAACGGTGGCTATATTTTTAGCACTGTTGTCGATGCTGAAATACATTGCTGAAATGGCAGATTTCACATCAGGACAGCTCTGTCTGAAACAGAATGTAAAATTCATTGGTCCTTGCCAAAAATACACACCTTGCCTGGGCCCAGCATGCTACTTCATTCCTTTGTCACAGAATCCGTGAAAAACAGCATAGAGCAGAATGGCTTCTTTCTCCTTGTGAATTACTTCATCCTATATCCCTTATTAAAAACTTACAGTGAGTCAAACCATCTTTTGTGCCTTAAGAATTTTCTGCATTATCTTCACAGAGAATTAGGCAAGATGAATATCAAGATTTATTGGCAGGGAGATCTTAGCCTATGAATTCTCACTGAACAGACCATAAATCTTCCTGCTCACCAGGAAGATCTCAGATTCCCTATTGTTACAGTCAGTGTAAGCAACGTCAAAATTTAGCTGACTCCCTTTTCCAGTTCCTTTTTTGAAAATCATTAGAAATTAGAAATTATATTATAAGTCTCATAAATATGTTTTTTACCTGCTGACAGGTAGCCTAGTCAGGATTTGCTATATTGCATTAGGATATTATTAATTCAGGAATTAGTGCTACAGAAATCTCACCGGCTGGAAACACAACATCATCAGGTAGTCTCCAGACAGAATTTTTCTCCTATTTTAAAAACATATGAGTGAAAGAATAAAAATTAATTATATGAAAGAAATAAAAGTCTTGTAAAAAACCTAAACTGCTGTTGGTCCAGGTAATGTGCATTTCCACATCAGTTTCCTGAAACATCAGAAGTTTAATGTCCATCCAAGGACAGGCTCATTCACAACTTCAAATGGGTTGTTTACATAAGCTAGGGGGTGGAATAACTACAAATGGACCAGGACTGTTAACAAGAAGAGGAGAAAAGGAAAAGGCAGGAGGGGAGTCAGAATTTGCTGTGAAGACTACATCTTGTCAAGTTTCACTCAAAAAATAAAAGGGTTTCTAAAACAAGAGTTTGATATCAAACTGTCAGAAATGCCAATGCTGAGAAAGCACAAGAATTTAGTCAAGGAAATATGGAAGTGGGGACAGGTAATAATCCAAGAAGCATCAATAAATCTGATGTCATCTTTAACGAAACCTGATCTTACTTGTAAGAGAAGGGACAAATTTCTAAAAGACAATTCAACAACTGTACCTGTCTGATATGTTCACACTCAAAAGAAAACTGATTTCATACCTACATAGTGATCTGCTGTGCAGCTGAAATTACTCATTTACATGCAAAGATTGCAAAGCTCTAGGGGTGTGCCCAAAACTTTCTCTGAATTCATCATTGGAGTCAGTGAGGAGGGCTGCAGTCCTCTGAACAAATAGACGTGTGAATAGGCCAAAGGAACAGAGAATAAAAAAGAGAAAAAAAAAGTCACACCATGCTCTGAATGCCTGTCAAAAACAGGCATTCTTCCAGGGCATGTTAAGTTATCTGGTGGAGTGGATATTTTTGATTGACAGGGCTGAAATAAAAAGGCTGAAGTGTTGTTGATACTTTTTGCAGTAAAACAGCTGTATTAAATTACATGTTTCCCTCTTTTTGTCAACAAGTTGGCAGGGTGTATGCAATGTGTCAGCTCTGTAATGACAGCACCACTTTAAACCGCAGTTGGAAGAGCCTAGTATGAATGCTTGTTTTTGTGAATAGGTATCTCTAACAAGCGAAAATATAACGAGTCGTGAGGAGAATCAGTGGGTAATGTGTGTCAAAATGATGCTTCAGCCTTATAATATTCAGTTTCTGGCTCTGTCCAGATATTAGCTGGCAAGGAGGCATATCCACAGTCTGAGTCATAAACTCCTGCACTTCAAGTAACAGAAAACCCATTCCTGCAATGTTTTCAAGCAGACGCTGCATTCCCTGCCGCCTGGGTAGTTAATGATGGAAACAGCACACGCACCATATGCTTGCTGAGGCACTTCAGAATAGCTCTGTTGGTCCTGGCCCAAAACAAGGAATGAAAAGCCATGGCAGAAATGTAAAAGAGCCACCAAAAAGCTTGTTTTAAAAGAAGCCTGGCTTCGGTTTGATTTATCTTTGAAGCAAGTTATTGAGCTGGGTCTTATGCAATCATCTTGTGCATTCAGATGGTTTTGTCCATTTTACTCTACCCTAATGCCTACAGAACTGCTTTCTGCTCCCAGGACTACCCAGCTACAACTACACCTAATGAATCCCAGGCTTTGAAAATTATGTTCTCAGACACCATTTGCAAGACCCCATTATTAAGCTGCAGTCCCACACACTAAATTCCTCCTTTGCACTTGACGGCTATTGGTGAACTCTCTCTGCAAGACGTTGCTGTTCTCAAGACCACGTACCAGGATTAAGACTTAAGAGAAAGGCAGAGTGAAGGGTTTTGCTCATTCCCAGTGAGAAAAGGATGAGGGAGTTCATAAGCAATGCAGCCCTCCCGGTATGGTGGCAGTCCTGGTAGAAAGTGGAATAGGGACAGCTGAATAACGAGCATGAAGGATAAATGCTGCTTTTGCCATGTAACCATAGTGACTACAGAGAAAGTGGCTGCTGTGACACCAACCCAGAAGGCTACTGCATCTGTTTCTGAACAGAAAACCTGCTCTACCATTGATGGCAAAGAGGAGTTAAAGAAAAGTATGGCCTATGACAAATGGTCTGCCAGTCAGAATATTTTAGTCAGAATTCTTTTCCTAGGTAAATAGTATTCACACCGACAATGAAATGTTTTTAGTATGTGTCAATATTGACAGCCTTTCATTTAGGAAAAAAATGCTGTGATATAGAAAAGCCCAGTTTTAACATTTTTGAAAAACAATATTGAAAAACTGTTTTAAAGTAAAAATTAATATAAACACACTTTCATGAAAAGGTGAAATTTGAAATGAAATGTTTTGTCTCCCCAAATCAAAACCAAGCAATCCAGCTAATTTAATACAGTTTTTTGAATGGTAGTTGCTCTTCTGCTACTTCAGAGCAAGTGAAACATTCAGAAAATTAGAATTTTGAATGGAAAATACATTCCCAATTCAATTATTCAGCTTACAATGCAAATCTGACAGCCACTTGGGTTTGTGCATACATTAGCATAGGTTTGCACATATTCTGCATATATATCTAGAAATATTTTGATATAGCTAAAGCCATTTCACCTTCTGATAGACTATTCTAATCTTCCCTCCTGAATTATCTGGGAAAAGGAAATATTAAGTCATTATCTGAATTTTCTCATTAACTGTATCTCCCATGTATTAGATACCACATATGGAATTTTGCTGTACTTTCCAAAGCAACTGTGTACGCTCAGGGTCTCTTTTTTTCCTAGAAAAGGCACATGAAGTTAATTTATAATAATAAAAGGTAAATGTGCCTATGGTGGGTTAGCCTTGGCTAACACCCGAACACCCACCCAGGCGCTCGCTCACTCCATCCCCTTAGTGAGGTGGGAGAGAAAATAGAAAGAACAGGAGCAAGAAAGCTCATCAGTCAAGATAAAGACAGGGAGTTCACTTACCAATTACTGTCAAAACAGACTCAACTTGGGGAAAATTATCTTAATTTGTTCCCAAGAAAAATAAAAACATAATTACTAATTCAGGTAATGGGAAACAAACAGACAAACATTAAAAAAACACCTTTCCTTCCCCCTTTTTCAGACTTAGGTTCACTCCACCCTCCCCTCCCCTGCTGCAAGCAGCACGGTGCTGGGGTATTTTGGCCAGTACACAGGAGTTTCTTTCTGCTCGTTTCTTTCTTTCCTTCTCATACTTTTCCTCTGCTTTAGTACGGATCTTCCATGGGCTGCAAGGGATATCTGCTCTCGTATCTGGAGCACCTCCTCCTGCTCCTACGACCTTTGGTGTTCCCTCTGCTTTTTCTCAGTTTTTGTTCCCTCTTCCTCTGTCTGTGGCATTCTGCCCTTTCTTAAATGTGTTTTCCCAGAGGCACCGCCAGCTTGGGTGATAGGCTCAGCCACGTCCTGTCAGCGGATCCATTGGAGCCGGCTGGAACCGGCTGTGTCTGGTACGGGGTAGCCCCTGGTTTCTTCTTACAGACACCAGCCCTGCAGCCCCCCTGGTGCCCACACTTTGACACCTACACCCAATACAGTGCCTCATTTCAATCTGAGCTGTCATATTGGTGAGATTCAGCTCACTTAACTTTCACCATTCAGAAGTTTGTCTAAAGATGTTTTTCTCTATGATGAGGATAACATCTTCAGAGGACAATCTACCCCACCTTTCTGAAGTGTTTCAGGATGGTACAGCCCACCCTTTGGAGCTTCCTCTTTCTTGAGATGAAGAAACCACAGATGTCACACCTTTTTTCAGTATTGGTTGAGAAGATCAAGACCCTCCCTCATCACAGCTGGTTGTCCAGGCACTCCCTCTCACCAGGAGAGAACATATGAAGAGCAGTTCTGGCCTCCAAATGTGGGAGCCGACTCCTTTCAGCTGGGGAATTACGTTATTTTTAGCCATCAAAAGCTCAGACACATAATGGAAGCTTGTAATCTGATTTCCTCTACAGTTGGTGGAGGAGAGCCAGCCACCTTGAAGGGCAATTCAACCTACCAACTTTAAACCCTTGTCTTTAGATGGAAGGCATCACCCTCCTGAAGTATGAACTCTTTCCCTTGTCTGTAGAGGGGATCTTGGTGACTGACATGACTAAACACCTCTTCTTCAGATATCTCATCCTTAACCTTCAAGACCATATGCTGAAATTAATGCACAGCTCTCATTCTATATCAGTCTTTGTAGTTGCACCTGAATGCTGTTATTTACAGAAGAGTCTGACAGGCAAAGAAGAAAAGTATTTAGTAGAAAAACATTAGAAAAGGAAAGCCAGCTAAATAGCCTGCAGTCTGCAGGCTATAGACGCACAGCAAGCCATCCTGCCCTCCTGCAAGTCCCTGCCATCAGGAAAGAAATATAGATGAGAGCAGCCACTCTTCTCCTTCAAACCTGAGGTTTTGTGCTGAATCCAAAACCTCAGCCTGGAGAACCTGAATAATTTACAAATTGTAGCTCTGTGTTTCCTTAATCACTAGTCTTTATATCTAACAGTTAAATTTCTTTGGCAGCCTAGAATTTAGATATTCTATCATTCTCTTGCAGTCAGTTGAATACGCTTGACTGATGCTGGAATGATACACAATCCCTAAATAAAATTACTGATGTGTATCAGTGACAACAAGAGCACCTGGAAGACCTTTGCAAGGGATACACTACTTAAAAAGATGTAAAATCTATGGCTGAGGCTCTTTCTCCCCCTATATACATATTCTACTGTCATATTTAATAACCTAGAGTTTTGATGAGGGAGGGCATTAAATACTCCAAAGCTTTCTTGTCAGTGAACATTAAGGCCCTCTGTTGTGTTAATCCAATACCTGATGACACAGCTTTCACAGTTTCAGAGCAAAGTGTTGAGTTGCCCCAATTTCAATTACAGTTGATAATGATAAATGACAACGTACTTGTTTCCAAATGCTCCATTCTTTCTGAAGAGATGAATTCACAAAGCCTGTCATCCCAACTGCTGCTCAGTTAACTTTCACTCTTTTCTGTATTTCAAGGCAAGTTCACATGAATTGGCTTTCAAGGTGTTTACTTACACTGTATCTTGAAAAATGTATTATTTTTAAGTAAAGTTCCTGTTATTCCCATCAGGTTTAATACTATATTTTGTAACTTCTGTCTCTTACAATTAGCAAGAGCTATAATTTTCACAACTGAAATTGTATTGCATTTCTCTACACCTAAATATTCTCCCACCTCTAAGATACCAGCAGTATTTTCTCTATTGTTCTATAAATATCTCTCCCACTATACATCTCAGGTAATCAAACACCTTTAAACTCTAATAAGCTTTGCCCACCTAGCAGCCCCAACTAATAAAATTTTGATGTTTCTGCTGTGCTGTTATCCTAATTAAATGCAAACAAGAATATTGATCAGACTATTTTAAACAATAAAAAATGAAAACCACTTCAGCAGGTGTGTAACTTCTAAAGGTTTGTGCAATTTATCTCCTGCAATTTATTCTCTGCACCCTCCTGTGGTTGTCACTGGCTGCCCCAAGTGGTGAAATTAGTGTTCCCTCAGAGGTATCTGCTTTTGAAAAAAAACCACAGGCCCTACCCTCTTTAAAAATACCTTCTATTCAGCAGCCAAAGTATGTGTCACTTCTCAAAATCTTGGCTTATGCATTTGTTTTTTCAGGTTATGTAAAATACTGTTCCCCACAGAGATTGCCCAGGGTGGTTCCTGTGCCTTAGTGCAGTGTGCCTGCTGGTGACCAGCAGGACTGTACAAACCACGGGTGGAAACTTAGTGACTGTTTTTTTCCTGTCTGATTCTGTGTCTACTGGTGACCCGCAGGACTGTACAAATGAAGGGAGGAAGCCCAGTGACTGCTTTTTTTCCTTTTTTTTCCTGATGGTGTTCCTTCTTGATTCACTCCATGGTTTCAGTGAGATGCACAATCTCTTTTTATTTCTTATTACACAGCATTTCTGTAGGCTGATAAACAGCTGCTGGATATTTTCTGTGCCAAAGAAGATCATAGCAGTGATGGGGAGAGTGTAATTCTTACAAAATAAATGAGACATTATGTAAATAAAACACTTCTAAAGCCTCCAGGCTGCAAGGTGCTATCCAAATAAGACAGTATCGCCCACAGCCTCATGTGCTGCTTAAAAAAATCAGGGTTAAGTGTCAGTTTAGATGTGCATTTCAATTAGGGTTAATAGTTCCATAGTGTATGACTCATGCAAAAGCATTTGTTTGGGGGCGAGGCAAGCCACACGTGAATTTTGCCTCCAAGAGAGATGCGGCTGGGGGGAGCATTTTGCACATGAGCCTGACGCTTGAACAAAAGGACTTAGAAATTCTCTGCATGTTTGAATAACTTACACAAGCAGCTAAAAGCTATTTTTCAAAGAGTTCTTCCAAAATACAGTTAAAATAAGGTCGTAAAAACTGTAGCTCTTCTTAGAAGATGAGGCATAGGATCCGGTATTTTTCCTTTGGACCCGCATGTTGTTTGTTATGTGTTCTTTCTTATGTCCTTCAGGTTTCCTTTTTTTCTTTTGTTCTCACTGAATGGCTTTCTCATTCTCATGTAAGGATTTTACTTTGATGTGTGTAAACCCTCTGATTACTGTAGTTCAATAGTAAAGTGATCAGGGAGGAAGAACTGCCCAAGAATGGGGCATCAGGGTGGGCAGCAGTGCTTGCCTCCCTTTGAGAAGAGTTTTGTAGTATAGGGATTAAAGGTGCTGTGTAAGAATTTAGAAACAGATCTTGGAAGCCTAAGTCAAGCAGTTAAACATATTTAAATATGTGGGCCTTGGTACTGTTTGTTAGGTGCCAGCAACACACACTGTTTTAGACATTGAAAGCATAATGAAGAAATCCCATACTCTGAAGGACTGGTAAGAGCAGATAGCGTCAGGAGGAGGTTCTGAGTGCTGGGTGTCAGCTGAGTAACAACTGCAACAAAAGCCTTTATTTCCTTTCCTTTTCTGACTAATACAAACAGGTTGTCATGATGATGGAAGACTTAAAAATACCTAACGTTTTACACATAGATGTCCGTGGTACCAGTAGCCTTCAAAGGGGGTTAGTATTTCTATTGTCTTCAAAGGAATCTAAAGCAAAATAGCATTCATTTCTATGAGTTACAGAGCGTAACCATGAGGTATAGTAAAAATGAAAGTATGTGGGTAAGTGAAAGAGCACAGGGATTGTACTAAAGAAGGAGATTATTGTTAAAGCAGTCATGAGCTAGAAGCAAAAGCAAACCTGTGTTCAGCCTGATCTCAGGGCTGCTACTGATCAAAGAAGAGGCCAGAAGAAACCCTCACTCAGTAGAAAAAGGCTGCAACAATTAATCAGCAGGGAAAGCTTTTGTTATTGATATTGTTTTGGAGGAAATGTATTGGACGGAGACCTGAAAGGGCTCTCCATGGCACTCTGCCCTGCTGTCACAGACAACTGCATGGCTTTGTTTCCAGGAGGGCACTCTCATTGAGAGCAGGCAGTAGTGGGGCTGTTGGCATTTTCCCTTGGAAGAATATAAGCCAGCCAAGTCTTTTTGCTAAGAAGGTATTTGGATTTCTGCAAAATGTGCTTCTTTCCACCCAGCTGGAAAGCAGCTTTGCAGAAAGGACCTGGGGGTCATGGTGGACACCAAGTTGAACATGAGCCAGCAACGTGCCCTTCCTGCAAAGGCAGTTAATGGTGTCCTGTGCTTCATTAGGGGTGCTGCCAGCAGATTGAGGGAGGTGATCATTCCTCTGTACTCAGCACTGGTGAGGCCAAACCTGGAGTGCTGGGTCCAGTTCTGGGCTCCTCACGAAGACAATTAAGGGACTGAAGCATCTCTTCTATGAGGAAGGACTGAGAAAGCTGGGACTGTCGGCTTGAAGAAGAGAAGGCTCAGGGGGATCTTATCAACATATATAAATACCTGAAGGGAGGGTGTAAAGAAGACAGTCAGGATCTTTTCAGTGGTGCCCAGTGACAGGACAAGAGGCAATGGGCGCAAACTGAAACACAGGAGGTTCCCTCTGAACATCAGGAAACACTTTTTTACTCTGAGGGTGACTGAGCACTGGTACAGGTTGCCCCAGGGAGGTGTGGAGTCTCCATCTTTGGAGATACTCAAAAGCCATCTGGAGATGGTCCTGGGCAACCAGCTCTAGGTGGCACTGCTTGAGCAGGGGGTTGGACGAGATGACCTCCAGAGGTCCCTTCCAATCTCAAACATTCTGTGATTCTATGAAAATGTAAGGTAAAAAGAATTCAAAGCATTGATTACTTCATTTTATAGAAGAGAAAAGTTGTTTTCCATCCAGCACTGGTAATTACATCTTGATTTTTACCTTCTGCACATAATCTCCACAGAACTTCAGCACAATATATCTGCCCCCTCCCTCTACCTGCACACAACACTTTGTTGCAAAAACTTAACACAACACTTAAACAACCCTGCAATGACAAGCAGCTGCCAACTAAATAGCTTTACCCAAATCCTGTCTACTTCATAACACCACCACTGCAATTTTTGGGACAATTAAAAATACCCTTTTCCTTAACATTTTATGCAAAAAAAAAAAAAAAATAGAATTGTCTGACTGAAGAGCCTCTAGATTTCCATGGAAAGACAAAAGGAGCTAAGGGAGGCAGGTGTGACCATCTGAAGGAGTCAATGATTTTGGCAAGGGTATTAAATATTACGGAGCAGGTTTGAAATACAAAGGAGAAGTGGGGCCCCAGGTTGCATTAGGGCAGCAGTTTCAGCATACCTGTCTGGGCTCTGGTACACTGGCTCCCTGGTGCTGCTACCTCAGCTCAAGGTCTCAAAGAAAAAAAACATACCTAGTTTTCCAGGTTGCTTGTAGAAGCACAGACACATCAAAAGAAACTTTTAATCTGTTCTGATGTTTGCTACTCCTGGGAGAAGAAAGCACTTCATTCAGAGTTAGAAAATATGGCTGGAACCAAGCAGCTTCACTCTGCAGTTCTCCAGAACAATAACTACTGCAGCTTGTTAGACGATGACCTTAATTTCCAGGAGAAGGAACAACAGTGTAGAAGATTCACGCAGCACTGTATTGATCTGCCTTGCAAATTTGAATTTTCCTTCTGATTACTTCATTTACATTGCCCGTGTCTGCTGGTGCCTTCATTCATCAATGCTCCATTACAGTCTTGTCCATCTTTAAGGAAAACTGACACTACAGACTGGATTTAATTCACTCAGTGAAGACAGAAAAAAAGTCATAAATCCTTCATAACAGGCTTCTTCCCACATTTTTAACTCTATTCTAGCACTGCAAATAATTATTGCATGCATCAGCTGAGGAATTTTTTTTACTTGTATCTTAGTAAGAAACTTGCAATTCAAATAGGTCCATGAGCATTTAGAAATGTACACAAATCACATACACAAATTTAACTACCTCTCCCCTTGGCATTCCAGCTTGGGTTTGTAAACTGGCACCAATAAACAGCTTCAAACACTTCAGCAGTACTTGATTGCCTCTTTCCTTTCCGTAAAAGTACTAAACCTAACATTTTTAATAACATTAGCTTCATCTAGACATCACATTTTTTTGCATTGCATTTTATCTACTTAAAACCACTTAAAATTAACCAACCAAAGACTTTTGGCAGTAGAATTTTAATGAGCAATACCAACTCCTTCCATGTCAAGTATTATTAAACTTATGGGTTATTTTATTTGGTTTTAAAAGCTTGGTTAGGTGGCAAGTTCATTTAACAACATTTCAAATCGAAGCACATTACTTCAGTTAGAATTAATTACATTCAAGACAACATATCTAACATTATAGAGGGAAAAAGCCCAGATACAGCAATTAAATTACATTTCTTCATTAAATCAAAATAATTCCATTCCATTCTCTGTCAAAAGGAAAGATTTTCCCCGTTTACTCTAGGGTGCTTTCATCTGGTATACTTAAAGAAACAGAGTTCATACCTTGCTGTTACTACCCAAAGCAATGTAATGCTCGATAAGGTCTGTCTATAAAGAGGCGATACAATTTTGTACAAGGTTCTCTTTTTGGAAAAGAAAGATATTTCTGACAATGTTGCAAAATATCGAAAGATACATGCCCAATCTAATTTAATGATACGATTCCGTATTGCCACTGGCCAGGTTGTTGAACAGCAATGCAAACTATGTCAATGTTCTGGTTGCATTGCCTTATTTTGCCGTGAGAAATGTTTTTTTTTTTAAGCATTTATCCTCAGCATAGTTAGAGTCTGACAACACTGATGGTTACAGTAAGTATAACCTTCCACTAATTAAAGCACCTACTGTGTCTGAATCAACAGCATGGAATCTGGGAGGCTTTTCTTTGGTTAAAACCTTTTGGCCAAGAGAGCCATGTAGACCATTCTGGATGTTCTCCAGCCAACACCATGGCCCGTCTCCCAGCACCAGACCAGACATGCATTTGTGGGCTGGCTGAACATACATATCTCCCATTACATAGGCAGAATATTCTTGCTTTGAGTGGGGCAAAACAAACACAAATCAGAAAAAAAATGTATCTAGAAATTACCCATTCATTTTTACTGCTTATTTAAATGATCATGCACCCTGTGGGTCTATTTTCCTGCTCTGTGTATGGTTTGGGAAGTTCCAAGAATTTCTGTAGCCAACTTCAAAACTGAAACCAGGGGTAAGAGTCTGTCAACATTGTCCAACATAAAAGTTTTGGGACCTCAAACGGTTCAGGATTCAACAGCTGTTGAATGACGCAGGTACTTGAGCAGTAGGATGACATTTCAAGCCTGCTTACTGCATTCTCCTACCACATCAGCTGTCCTGAATAATCAGGCAATTCTCTGCTAATGGGACATTTTTCTGGTAAGTCTAACCATATTTGCAGTTAGCAGAAATCAGTAGCCTCCTTGAAGGAACCCAGCTGGCCCTGGGAATTGGTGGGAAGGTTTGATGATAACAACCTATTCTAACTGTCCGGTTAATTAAGTGAATGAAGAAAGCTCACTATAGATTACCAAACCCCACAGATTTTGGTGCAGAGAATAGTCACAGAATAAATAAAATACATTTTTATATTTTACTTAAAATTCTTTCTGACTTGGGCATTGCCATTCTACCTGACATTAAAATCCACTCCACATAAACTCTTCCACAGAGGTCACTTTTTAATTACAGCAACACATTTGATACACATAGAGGAAACCATATAATCGTGTTTTATTAGCTGACATGTAATGTTAAATTCCACAGAAGAATCAATTCTGTATAGGAACAGGGCACAAGGACAAAATATCAAAGGTCTGACACATCTTATCATACAGATAGCAATGTAGTCCTTATGCTTCACTGCAGCAAGTGATTTATTAATTAATGTACAGAAATGTGTCCTGGTTTCAGCGGGGATAGAGTTAATTTCCTTCTTAGTAGCTGGTACAGTGCTGTGTTTTGGATTTAGGACAAGAACAATGTTGATAACACACCGATGTTTTAGCTGTTGCTAAGTAGTGCTTACACTAGTCAAGGACTTTTCAGCTTCTCATGCCCTGCCAGCGAGAAGCTGGGAGGGGGCACAGCCAGGACAGCTGACCCAAACTGCCCAGAGGGATATTCCATACCATGTGACGTCATGCTCAGTATATGAACTGGGGGGAGTTGGCCGGGGTGACCACTGCTTGGGGACTGGCTGGGCATCGGTCGGCGGGTGGTGAGCAATTG
>NW_008795251.1:300291-316174 GCF_000699145.1 Aptenodytes forsteri
ATATTATATTGATAAAGGATTCTACACACTTTTCAGGTCATTTTGATTTCCTTTTACAGAGGAACAGAAAACTCACAAGAACTGACAATTGTGAAAAGCAATAAAATAGAAGGGCATTTTCTCAATGTATTCCCTTCAATTTTGCTGCTAAAATAAAAATTTGAAATTGAGAACTCTGGAGTCATCAGGCATAAGGATGGCACTTGTTTGGTAGTATCCAGAAGAAACTTTCTTTTCAGAACACTAGATTTTAGTAGAAAGCCGATTCTTTCCTGACACTGTCTTGCTTTTTTGTCTGCATAGGCTTTGTTTCTCTTAATTACCTCAGTCTTTTTGATTTTATTTATTTTGAAGCAATTATCCTTTCATCTTCAAGACCACTGTCCTCCATGTGTGTCTCTGGGAAAACCCATCTACTCTCTTCAAACTCCATGGGAACTTCACCACACTTCCATATCACTTTGAGCTTTTCTTTTTGTTTTATTCTCCCTTTTTTGTCTTACATTATTTCCTTTTCTCTCCCCATGGCTCATTTACTCTGTAGGTAAATCTTCCTAACAGCTTGTCATTGTTTAGCAAATGTTGGTGCACTTTATTTTTGACATTACTGATTCTCTAGGTTTTGTTTCTCCCCTGCAGTTGTGGATAATTGTGAATCCGTAAGGAGAACTCTCTCTGATCCACTTTCTGAGATGAGGGCTATACCGCTCTTGTACAGCCTAGGGTTTGCTCTTCGGAAAGAGACCAGAAAATATAGTTTACTCAAGAGAAAAAAAGTGGGTGATCTGATCAATTTGCTCCTTCCTCAGTTAGACTGATCTTCCAGGATCCAAAAAAATAATTTGCATTTGGAAGCCCTAGAGCCTGCAGCTTTACTTTAATCAAATAAGGGCTGTTCCTGCCATTTGTTTCCATACTAGAAAATGTTTTACTCCTCAAAAAATGCAGGACTATTAACCTGTGCCATTCTGCAAGGGCAGCCTGCAGTCAATTTCCATTCATTGGTTAATACAAGTTCTGTCATTCACTGGGGAATGCACATTTCCAAATTGTCATACAAATGGGTCAAGGGTGAAAATAAAATAGTGGAAAAATTACAGTGCCATAACAGAAAAAGATGATGCATGACCTGAAGAGATCAAAAAATATAGATTAAAAATTAAAAAATCCTTTCAAAGTAGTTGCAATTAACTGAACTTAATTGCTGCATGTGAACACCAGACATCAGCCTTATGTTAATAATATTGGCTTTAAGTCACCATCAGGAAGGGCATTTTAGCTTATTATTTTCATCAAATGGATGAATGGTGCAGATTAACCCCTTACATTTTGCTTTATGATATTAATATTAGTATTAAAACAATGTCTGCATTAGCCTGTTATATGCTATTCCTCTGCTTGAATAGTGATAAACCTGGAGCACTATATGAATTCAAGGTGCTTCAGAATGAAGAAAAAACCCCCTCATTTGTTCTCAGTTTCACCAGTCCATATGTCACTCAGAAAAAAAAGTCATATTTAAATAATTTGGGTTAGCCCTGCATTTAAAAACTGTGTGGCTAAAGTCTGGGGTTTTACGCCACTCCCAAGACCTACACTATGAAGATGTCCTTGTACTACCCAACAACAATCTTCTCTCATGTGGTGGTACTGCCAGTACAGAAGTGGTTTGATTTAAAGGAGTAAGAAAGGAATTTGTATTTATAAGAAAGAGGCTTCAGTTATGAACATAGGAAAAATAGTAACTTAAACATCATGAATCAACACTTAATGAATATGTATGCTAGAGTTAAAAACAGATTCAGTGATAGCCTTTGGAGCTGTTCCTCTAGAGACTACTGCTGTGGTTGTCATTGATCTTGTTTCTGGCAGATGAGGTGTATCAGAAACCTCTTGAGGTGTTAGAAATCATTTTGATGATGGCAGTGAAGATAGCTAACTTGGTGGAGAGCACTCTGGTTCCAGAAGAGAGAAAGAAGGTGGGAGCTGAACCCTAGGGTGATGACACTCTTGCACTTTGAACAGCAACACGAAACAAACTGCTCAAATCACTTTTAAAGAAAGAAGGACTTACCTAGAAATAAATGTTTTTCCACAACCTCAAGATTTTAGATCTCCTTGAAGAAAAGAGAAATTTCACCAAAGAATGTCAGAAGCATCTTCAATAAAAGACCAGGCAACCGTCAGTTAAATATTTGCAGATCGCCCTGGAACCTAATGAACTTCAGGAAAAATATATACATCCCTGCTGAGATTTTCTGATTGGCATATAAAAGATGTGAGAAAATGCGGTATTTCAGGAATCCAAACTTAAAATACTATCTTGTAAAGAAACACACTTCAGCTCATGATATAAAAAACTCCAACATGTCATCAATTACTACTTATTAACCTAAACATATAGGCAAATATAGAGACCTTCTCTCTTTGTTGCAGCATAATATTACATCTTAATATTTTAGGTGCTTTCTGGTAACTCCTGCTTCTGAAATCACACGAATAACCACAATCTCCATTTTATCATCTAACCTTCCCAGTTGCAAAAAAACCTGGAAAATCCATGAGTGCTTAAATAGGTAGAATAGCTATAGAACAATTAGAAATTAACGCATTTACTATTTTTAAGTCCTCATTTTTAAGACATCCTTAAAATGGTTGTGATTCTGATCAATGAATTCTGAATATCTGGCTGAGTTAACCCCAGGGCTTAGACACACCTTCACATAGCAATAGACAACGATGATTTAAGATGTTATTGCTCCTCTCTGACATATGTTTTATTCCAGCAGGACAGTAGGCAGTATAAAAGATATATGATCATTTCTTTAGCAAAGTCAAACACCTCAGAGGACAGCTCGGGCCACCAGACTTTGCACAGAAATGATTGACAAGTGCTCGCATGGCCACAGACTGCGCTGCAGGCACAGTAAATGCCATCAGAGGGACAGGAACAAGCAGCTGCAGGGTGCAAGTGTCAGAAAGCAGCTCTTCCCTTTGCTGAGTTGATGCAGTCATAAGCCCAAAGAGAAGCATGAAAGCATGCACAGAAATAAAGCAGGGTACCAGAATTTGCATGAGGTTTGTTTATCCTGGTGCTGACCTGCTCATCATTAGCTTGCATAAGGGTATAGAAAACAATATTCAGAAGGCGGCTCATTTCTGAGAATAATGTGGTTATATATGCTCCTCTAGCTAATGAGATTCCTGTTTAATGCTATGTACTGTACCATCATAACTACACAGTGATAAACAAGTCTGCATTTCTGAATGTTGATAAAGGAAGCAGGGGAAATTTTAGCATCTGACCCTGCGCTGAGCAATTTCACTGCTCCAAGCTGCACTCAGTGCTGGACAACAAAGCTGCTTCTGCTACCACAAAGGCATCTTTCTCTTCTTGTTCCAAACAATCATTGACTGTATGATTCGAAAAAGTTTATTAGAAAACATTTAATACCTCCTTAGGTATTTATATTGTTATTTTCAGTCAGCTTGGTAAGACTGATTTCCCAGTGCAGCAGGACAAGAGACATTTTGCTCCAATAAGCTCTCTGTAGGAGCTGAAAATAAGACACCGAAAGGTGTGAAGAGCTCATCAATACAGATAGATTGACATCCATGATAGGATCAGGCAGTTGCGTATAGGGTGCATGAGAAACTCTTTGCAATATCTGCATGTCTTCAGCATCACTGCCATAAGCAGTCAGTGGCTGACTCTGTTTTGAAGTGTTTCCCTCGAATTTAATTAACTGTAATGATGGTTGATAAGGTTGGACGCCTAACTGTCACCATCTAAAAGTCAGGCATCTGGTCTAAGGTATGCATTTCTTCTCTCTAAATTCAATAAAATGACATCTGAAAGCAGATCATCCCATTTAGCTTAGACTCTTATCTTAGGGATGGCATGACTTGCCCACAGGAGGTGTGTATCTCTCTGCATTGCCTCTAAGGAAAGTCTTGGTAAGTGGGCTAGACATTACACTTTCTTTCTCATTCTTCTAGTATTATTTAATTCATAATTATGGATTGGTTTACTTGCTTGTTTTTGAGTGTTCAAGCTCGGTGACTTGCTTTGGGTTTTGTTTTTTTTTTTTGAAAGGAACATATTTATGGTGGCCTTTACTTTGGAAATTCACAGTTAAATTTTGCTGAAATTGAATATAATGATGTCCTTCAATAATGAGGAACGCTTTCTCTAACAGATAGCAATGAAATGTAACTTAAGAGACTGCTGAAAATACAGGGACTGAAAAATGGCTGTAATTAGTTGAACTTCATTGCTGTGTGAACACTATTATTATCTATGTGTTATTATTATTTTGATTTTAGATCAAGGCTAAATACAACTTAGTAAGGGAATGAGGAAACAGGAGAAAGGAATGTCTAACTATAACAATCAGCTTAACAGTGAGATGAAAAATAATACAAAAATTAGGGTTAGAAAATTCAAAATATAATTGCAAACTCTCTCATATTCTGTCATACAGAAGAACAGTTCCGCAACACTGTCATGTTTCAAGAACCATAACTCACCCACGAGAAACCTGCCCAAGTCTGACATAGGTTTAAAATGCAGAGGCATCATTTCACAGCATGACTTCAAATTTGGTAAACTGCAGAAGCAATCTGTCATATTCCTTCTTGTCATAGACGTTTTTGCATGATGAATGCTTGAAGAGTAATGAAGGGGAAGATTTACTTTGTAGCCACTCCAATTTAGACTTGAGTTAGTACATTCTCAAAACCAGTGTATTTTCACTAGGTTGCAAGTTTAAGCTATACAAAAAACACTCCCAACTCCCTCCTCACCTTCTCTTCAGCCCCCATAAATGCTTCTTTCCACCCTAGCAAACTTGGGATTTCCTCCCCCAGATAAATTGCTACAGCTTATGTATGTGTTTAGCAAAGCTGGCAAAAAGTTCAGCAGCTGGATAACAGATTGGCATTGATGTATGCTATGCGGAAGGAGCTATGCAAAAGGGAGCGTAAGTACAGAAGTACAAGTGAAGATCTTTGTCCGTGCCCTCTCTACAGTAAGAAGGAGGTTGTGAGAAGGGACCCCTGCAGACCCCAAGCAGAGAACAGCCTTCTGGCCAGGGAGAGTAGGCCAGCACAGTGACCATCACAGTGACTATGACTCTGCTTGCCCACATCTCATGGGTGCTCCATCCTACAAACCTTAGCCCAGACAGGCTGTGGCTTGGCTTCTCTTCATGCTGAAACAGCTCTCAGTTGTGGATAATGGTACCTAGTTGAAAACTGGGCACACAGTTGGAGTTTGGTGCAAGAGAACAAATTCTCCCAGTTGGAATTTCACTGGACAGATAAGCTTGATGGAAAAATAACCTCCTGAAATACTAATATATCCATTACATCTCCATGTTCCCTAAATAGTGTAACCAAAATGTATAGGAATCAGCTATGACTTTTCATACGGTTTGTGACCTCTCCAAATGCACTCTTTATGATGTGTGCTTGGAAACCAATAGTTGCTGTTAGCTATAAAATAAAACTTGTTGAGTTTTTCAGAAGTTAAAAGTCATTCATTTTACTAAGTCTAGTTTTGCCTTTTTGTTTTATAGTTATGATTCCGTCTTGAAAGATATAAGCTTTGAAAAGTTCAGCTAATTTGTTTTCAACCAGATACCATAATTTTTCTTTTGAAACCCGCTGGCTTGTTATGACTTGTCAATGAAACAATGTGTGATACTCCTTCATAACATAAAATTTTAACATGGACTGTTTATCATTACAGTCTGTCTTCTGCCTAATGGCACCCAGATGAGTGAGGGCGCCCCATCTAGATGTGAAAAAAAAGAGGTTTTTCTGTGACTTTGCTTCTTTAAATGGTCCCAATAGTCTTGCTGTGAAATTAGAAACTATAGATCCAGTAAGAGGCTCAATTTTAAGTCCAACTTTTTCCATTTGTAAGGAAATTCAAATAAGTTTCTGGTTTCCTAAATCAAATGGCTACAGAAGTTATGCTATTATCTAAGGTGTCCCCATGCTGAGATCTGGAAGATAGTGAAGCTGAGGACTCCTGGCAGTGCTTGCACAAGGTAGTAGGTCACCAATTTTTTGCAGGTTTTTTGTAAGTTTGCATTTGACCTAACACTAACTGCTATTAACTCTTTTTTTTCCCCTGAATTTTGCATAAAAGTTTTCCTCATGACACCTTAAAGCAATTTACAAAGGAGACCAGGATCAATATCTCTATTTTTACAGATATAGAAAATTTAGGCATAAGTTACCTGGGCTGTTTAACTAAGCAGCCCAAGGCTGACCCAGGCTTCTGCAGCATTCAAGATCTGGTTAGCCAAACCTGAAAAACAGAGTTAGCAATGTTACAAATTACCACTCCTTGGCTGGAAATCCACACCTCTTACCTGAGGCACTGTATCTGTCCGTACGCTGCCCACTGCCATGCCTGATAAAACAGCTTAACTAGCTGGCACTGAGGATGGCCAGGGCTGGGAGAGTCATAATTTCCAGCTGAGGAGGTAGAAGCTTGATTAAAAGCAGTAACTCCATGACTTGGGGCTTCTTGGTCTTCCTGTGCCCCAGATGCCCTATGGTTTCGGCATGCACCCAGAGTACTGCCTGCCCCACACGCTCTGCCCCCAGCTCTGCCCTGGCACAGGTAGTACAGTGCACCTCCAGCTCCCTGGCATTTTTTTCTATTAACACTGCAAGTTCTGGTGCATATTTTAGGTTGTAGGTAGCCTCTTAGTTAAGGACAAATCATCTCCCTTTCCCAGCCAGGCTCTTCTGGCAAGATTCACCTCCAGGAACATAAATGCAGGTGTCTACATGTAAGTTGGGTGCCTTAGCTCCCAATATAGCCAGTGAAGCAAAGACAAGTCAGTGGAGCCTAGGCTGCAGGCCACATTTTCAGATGGATTTAACTGCTTCAACTTAGCTTTCTGGTGCCATCTGAGATGCCCTTGGGTATCTGCCTTGCCTCCAGCAGCCACTACAGGAGACCTGAGGTCCCCTGTAGATCCTGTGACATATCTGACAGCCCCATGGAGATGTCTAGGTTCCTCAAATGCATTGTAAATGACATCTGAATCATGCCCTCAGTTTCCTTTGCAGAGAACTGAATCATTCTCTAGGCTCCACTAACTGCTGACTAGCTCTCAATCAACTAGCATGGGAGTCCTGGCACCCTGCTCATATGCCAATGCCACACAAAACCCAGCTTTCTTCTGCCTTGTCTAACTCTCACTGCTCTGTTATCTTTACTGAGCCATGTACTTGGACTTTGTTTAATTTATTCTCCTGCTCTGCTAGTTAACAGTCAAATATGGCTGCTTTATTTTGAAAGACATTTCAAGCTCCTTGCAAATATTTCTTCCAAAAGTTAATAGGGCCTGTTAGAAGCTATTAGAAGCTGTGCTGATAGCTTGCTAGGACTTCACTTACAAAGTCTCCACGTTTTCTTCTCAGATAAAGGCTCTCTCTCCTGGTCTCTTCGTTCAAGAGGTCTACATCTTCTGCTGAGCTGTAAAAGTCTGCTATCCAAGCCTAATACTTTTAACTCCCACCTTTTCTTTTTCAAATGAAAAGCTAAAAATCTTTGTAGTGTTTGTAGGAGGTTGGGTTTTTTCTGTTTCACGTTCAGTAAGTTTATGTGGCTCCTTTCCATCCCCTGTTCCTAGGTCAGGGTGCTATTGCCTTCACCAGTGCCTAAGTCTTTGTTTGAAACACTGAAGAAAATGCAGCATGGGACCCATATCACCATTTTTGCCCATCCTGACATGAAGGCTTAGCTCCATGGCAGAGTACTGAACAGAGGAACTGGGACTGTTTCACTGCAGTTGGACAACCAGGGCTGAGGCAGAGCCAAGAGGTGTTGATGTTGATGGTCTCCCACCTCCAGGTTGAGTGGTTTTCTCCTGATGAACTCTGGAAAGGTTCAGCAAGTTTTTCGGTTTGGTTTTCAGCTAAGTCATTTACTTTCCTTAATTTGGAAGCGATGTTTTCTTCCCTGACTGTCCTTACTGTCCGTTAGCAGTAGAAGACCTGGAAATAGATGTCCATGAAAGTAGGGCATGTTACAGGCATAGGTGCTATGTCCCAGGCCCCCTAAGAATTTATGCATTTAAGCACATCTGAGAATCCATGACTCATGCTCAGCCCTTGATCTCTGATTCTGAACCCTGAGATTACATCAGGATCACAGCTTTCTTTAAAAAAAAAAAAGCAAATACACAAAAAGTGTTTTAGTCATCGCAGGTTCAAGGGAAAGAGTATGGACACATAATCCCTGTGTAATCAATGCAGGAATTCAAGCGAGGGCAAAGGCAGGTCAAACCTCCAGCTAGAGAGAGCACCAAAAGGAGAGGAGGAGGCATCATCCTGCCTCTCCTCCTGCATCCAGCTCCTGCATATTGGTAGCATTTCTGAAAACAAAAATTGACCCTTATAATTGGGAAAGCATCCTCCCTGCTCAACCTTTTCAGCTCCAGAGTAAAAGCCCCAGAGTGGTAATAGCCACCAATACTAAGGCAGGGCTGGTGTCCAAGAGAGAGGGGGCAAAATTCTACAGCAGCAGCTGAGGGAGGGAAACCCATAGTTGAATGATGATGTCCGGTTTGAGGCTGGTGATGCTCCTCATGCTCGGTACCTCAAGGGACTCTCTGAGTGATGGGGGAGCTGCCCTTCCCTTGGCTTTTGCTCCTCTCTGCTCTAAATTTAGGGAAGTAGAAAGGCACTGAACTGTGGGCAGGCATCCCAGTCATTTCTAAGGGCCCAAATCCACCAACATGGCCCAGGCAGGAAGCATGAAAGGGATGTCCTACCTGCATGAAGTATTCACACTTGGCAGAAGGGATGTTCAAGGCCAAACACAATCCTTGGGGGTCCCCAAGCGCTCTCTCAACAGAAAAGTCTGTGTGTGGAAAGAAAGTGTTTCAGTTCAGTACTAAAAGGCAAAGCTGCTCTTGTCTCTTTGTAGGGAGAGAGGACCTCTACTCCACCTTTCACGGAGGAAACAGGCACCTTTATCTCTGAAAGAGGCAACTCTGCTATCCAGAGCCCCTAGGGCCGCTTGACTTGCTCCTGAGCTGAATTACAAGGTCTGGGGAGGACCAAAGAGATTTTGTACTCAGAAGGAGATTTTAAAGTTAGCTAAGTAGCTAGCAGCGCTTGCCCTCCAGCATAAGCAAACCTTCCCTTTCCCTCCTGAGTACCAGACGTCCCCTGCTACCAATTCTGCTATTTCCAGTGGACAGACAGAGCACATTAAAACCATCTCTGTCACTCTGTAACAGGAAAGGGGTTGTGTGGAGGGTTTTGGACAGGGGGAGATCTGAAGGGTCAGAGGAGATCAGGGCACATGCTGTGGTGACTACGCCCCTGGTCTACCTCTCCCTGCCTTCTCACGGAGGAGGGAGGGATTTTGAGAAATCCCTCTGGATACGACTTGTAACCCATCATCCTTAATTTCCTAAATGAGTATTCAGAAAGCTTCCACTATTTTATGTATTTTTTATAAGATGAGTGGGTTGGGTTTCTGGGAAAAATGTGACTTCAGTTAGAGGTCTTTAATTCCAGCATCAACAGATTTTCCTATAAAATCATTGGACATACTCCTTGTGATTTTTGGACCTGTAACCTGCAGCATATTTTTTATTCTTCTCTCACCAAAGAGATTGGTAAGATCTGACTCTGTGGCTGGAGGTGGGAATGCAGAGTTTAACAGTAGGTTGGGTTTTCTGTGATATACCCTGTGTGAGCCCTGTCATTGTTCATAATTATTGCTCAACACAATTTACAAGAGAAATGACAGTAATCTACATTTTCTCTAAAACTATTATCCTTCTGCTATGACACTAAAATTCAGCTGCCCTCAAGAAATGTTTCAATAGGAACCTCTATATATAATACATGTGTTCAATTTATTATTAATGCAGTTCAATCTGAATCACAAATTCAACATGATGTCTGAATTTTTTCATACTCATTCTATTCTGTGTCAGCTCTTATAACATGTTCATCACCATAGCATCTGAACAACAGACCCATAGTGCATTAAGCAACGGACTTAAAAATCAATCACATGCTGTTTAGCTTCTCAGCTTTGCCCCAGAGGTAGAAGTCTGGACCATGTGGAACATTCAGTTTTGATAGGGTTTTTATTTAGTTTGGTCTGATGCAGGTTTTCTTTTAACATATTTGTATTTGAGCCAGTCAAAGCAATGGCTCTTACCATCAGAGTGTGTGATGGCCAGGTTAGTGACGGTCCTCAGTTCCTGCACAATTAATTTCATGGCCTCAGCTCAGCCATCAGGAAAGGTCCATGCCCATGACAGACAAGCCTCACCTCTGTGACAGAGTAAGCGCCAGTCGTCACTTGGCAAATATCAGCTTTGGTCTTGATCCCAGCATGTCAGGATGTTTCGTAGATATTCTGGGCCCAGGTTCAAAATAAAGATTAAAGTCTAACAATTAGCCACAAGTCCTATGACCTAATCTCATCTGCATGCTTGAGCTGTGGCAGTGGTGCCCTGTGCCTGGCTGCAGTGCAGCACTGATGGAGCAGCAAGTCAACCGTGTGCTGTTCACATGTTAGTGTTTAGCCTTAGGTTACCCAACAGCCACGAGATACTGGGGCAAACCCACAGGTGAGGGATCCTGCAATGATGATACAGTGTCCCAAACCTGACAACTCCATATACAACCCCAGGAGAGATGCAGGGTGATGTTAGCACCTTGCCTGCATCCCTCTTTCAGACAGCAGAGCACCATCTCACGGGGACACAGCAACTGCCAGACTGCATCAGGCACCAGTCCTCAAGTGTCTTTCATCTGATGAGCCACAGTTTTGGCTTGAAAGTTAAGCTTTCTCACGAGGCAAAACTGTTTCTAAAGCTCCTTGGGTCCCTTCCCAGCACTACCCATTTGCTCCCATGGAGAGGAGTTTTAATAACCCCATTACCACCTGGTGAGGATAACAACTGTGCCACTGGGCATGCAGACCCAGCGGGACCATTAAGCTCAGATCCACATGCTGATCACTGGGATTTCAACGAGCCTCTTTGGGAAGCTGAGAAACAGGGGAAAATGAAGCCAGAAGCAACTCAGATGCCACACGCTGTCATTTCCCTTTGCAGAAATCTAAGGAGCTACAAGGAAGTGTAGATTTTAGAAGTGGTTAGCTCTTTCCAGGAGCACAGGGTATTTTGCTGTCGATGTAAATATTCCATTTATGACTGTCATCTTGTTATCCAGCTCCTGTATGTTGTTCAAAAGGCACCCCTCAGTATACTTCCTCAGGCAGTCAGTAAAATACTAAAAATCCCACAAGCCAAGTTATGATTTGCTACAAAAGCACAGACACTATGTGCTATAAACCAGCTGGAAGAAGTCCATAAGTACATCAAAGCATCCCTTTTGAAGTTCTTTGAGAACATGAATGGCAAGCTAGTAATGCAGTGATACTACTGAACAACTTCGCATCCAACCATGGCAAATGAGAGATTGCTTTACTTGAAAGGAACAATCTAGCCAAATTATCTTTCAAACCTCTGAAAAGAAAAAAAATCTTTCATGTGCGTAAGCATTTCAGAAGAATGTGGCTGAGCCAAATAGTCATCATTCTGACATTCATAAAACTCACTTTAATAAAGACCTCAGCGCATATTACAATATTAATGCAGCTATAAGAACTGGGGAACAGGCTAAGCCTAACATCTCCCAGCAAGTCAGAAGCAAACCTGGGAAGACAATTCAAGTACTCTGACTTGCAGGCTTCCTGTGCATCAGGCCACATCTCCCCTTCTAAAGACCTGTGTTGCCGTCTCTGCAGTATAACCCTGGGTGTCGCAAAGCATGCTGCAAGCCCCAGAAACCAAAGAAAGGAGAGAACAGCAGTTTGCACCCTAAGATCCTGCAAACAAGACGCGTGTATCACTTTCTGCATAGGCGAGACCACCGAAGGGCAGCCAGGTTGTATCTGCCTGCAGGACAGAAACCTCCCAGGACCAAGTCCTCGTCCGCGTAACCCGAGCCAAGATCTCACCTGAGGCAAGGCATCACAAACAGATAGGAAGCCAAACTGAGAATGCAGAAAAGAAGGAGAAAATGCTATCAGTAAGATGATAATATATTTACCGCAGTGGATTGAGAAGGGGTATACAGGAAAGCAGGTCTTGGTCAACGTATATTTGATAAATGCTGGAAAAAGAGTAAATTTTAAGAGGCTGTATTCCACGAACAGGGTTTAATTCAGAAGGGTACTCTGTACAAGGCAGAGAAAGCACAGCAGCAGCTCTTCGCTGCTGTAAAAATGTTTATAAGGAAAGAGATGGATCACTGATCACAGCAGCAAGCCTGAGACCCTATGAGTTTCCCTTATGCCTGTCTGTGAGTTACATGCTTTTCATGCCTGTGAATCCCTTGTGCCAGACAGCCAGCCATTCCCCAAAATAGGCCAGCCTGCTGATCACTTCTTTTCTCCGAGATGAATTTCTGTTCATGAAAGCCAGCTGTCACTCAGGTGTTCCTATTAAATTTGTAGTTCAGAGTGGTCTGAGTGTTTTAAAAATTTACCAGTGCTCCATTTGTGTGAAATAGCTCTATGATATTCTAGGGAATTATATTGTAGTTTATAAATATTTGATTAATGTGGCTGCTAAAATATTACCTTATCAGCTTTTCTCTATGCTACACCCTTATCAAGGGTTTAAGATCAAAGTATATGGAGGTTGCAAGGCCCTGCTTTAAAGAGCACAATCTGGGGACAAGGAAGCTCAGGAAAAGCTGAGGGGATGGGGGCTCAAGGACATGGGTGACCCACTTCCACATGCACAGAGACATCATACTGTTCTCAAGTTTTGACAACTGTACCTCCATCCCCAAAGCTGAGCACATGAAACCATCATTGCAAAGTTGGGGAAGGGCTGCAGCCTGCCGGCTGCTGATCCACCCAAGACAGGGAAAGCAGCTGGCATGCCCGAGGCAGCTGTGCAGGCAGCTGCGAGGATTTACTGCTGGTGCTGGAAAATTAGACCCCTTTGGGGTTAGGCACCAATAAGAAGTGTCTTGGAGGCTCTGAGTGTTGGATGTAAGCACTAACGGTGGAGGGGGCAAGTCAGGTGAGTACCCGAGTCCTTTCGTATGCTGAGCTAAAGGTAAGACCAGAAAGGGGTATGGAACAACACCCCAGAGCTGTGGGTTTTATAATCCATGGATAAAGGTATGAGATTTCCCAATGAAAAATCTTGTTGGACAAAACAGTACATATAATTATGTTAATGAATAACCCAAAGACGTGCAGTCTCCAGAGCCATTAAACATTTAATGCTGCTATTTCCAGGTTAATTTATGCTTGGCTTTTTTTTTTTTCCCCTGCTGCCTGATTATTAGTAAGCAGAAGCGACAGTTGCCCTTGAAAGAAAGATTCAGTTTGAAGCTGCCAGAATTTTCCTGAACTGATTAAACATTTCCAGCAGATTTTTGTGAATGATCAGAAGGAGCTGAGTCACCTTATTGAAGAATTAGAAAAGGAAGCAATCTTTAAGCAATATCTCACAGAAATACCTTTCAAGATCTTTATCTCCTCAAAGGGCATTATTTTGCAGTCTAGATTTTGATCATAATGGTGATTCACTAAGACACTTAAAGACATGTTTTAAGTGCATCTAAAGTCAATGGGTCTTGCATAAGTGCATGCATTCAAGTGTACCTAACTACTCTGCTGGAAAGGGATCATTTCTCAGAATGGAGATTTTAGATATTAGCCCTGACATTCATCTGGGTGGTCTGCAATCATGACCAAGGGTTTCTGGCAGAAACGTGCACTGTGTAAAGAAGTTACACACTCAATCTGAGAAACAGTTTGCCTCAAGTCAGAGCTAGTTAAATGATAAACATGTCAAAATTTTAAGATAAAGGATGAAGCAGACAACTTCCAGATGCATTGGCTGTGAGTAACTGATGAATAACATCTGGTTAGGAGTGCTGTGGACATAGACAAAATCCTTAGTGGAAAAACATAGAGGTTAAAATTGCCCTAAAAGATTAAAATCTCTGGTGCCTTCACTAGAGTGGGTGTTGCCCGGATCAGGAAGGATGCCAAAGACTCTAAACAGAGAACTGAGTCTTTTGAGGCTGATCTTCTTGCCCAGGTCGCCAGCATAAGAGCAATTACTAGGCAGAGGCTTTTGGTGGATTTGGGATGAAAATCCAAGCAAGAGCTCAAGAAGCTGAAGGAGTTCTGAAGTTTTATAACAGCAGAAGACAATAATGATGGCACAAGAAGTGATAGTAGGAGGCTGTAAAAATTATATCACGTGCTGGAGGAAATGTAACCGCATTATGCCAGTCCCCTGAACAGGCTAATCAACCCATGCTGACTGATTTTATTAGATCTTGTTAGTACCAGATAGACCCTTTAACACCAACATGTGCTTTGTAGATATACTCTAAGCTCTCCATGGAGAACTGGGCAACTTCCACAACACTGTGAGTAAAACTGGAGATCAGCATCCTCCCGGGTACTTAAACATATGGATAATGAAGGCATTTGCTGATTGTATTAAAAATGTTGAGACGCTTTCTAGGAGACCAGTATTACCAGAAAATGACCAAAGCATTGCCACTTCCAAAGGGTTGGACCAACTCCTGCACCTCCAGACAGGTGTGAGTGGGAAGCCTTATGAGAGGGGCTCAGTGGTCACAGACACCCATACTTCAAGTGCAGCAAACAAGGACCAGTACAAAACTCTGGCTGTGCTGTCTGATGAAAAGTGTGCCAGAGCTCAGACGAAAAGTGAGCGCAGCTAAGGATGAGGCATGGCAGAAGGAAATTAAAGCAATTAGCACCCCCATTAAATGCTACCTTGGGCATGTTCTCAGCCCCTCGCGTCAGTGAGAGGCAGAGCTCTCAGTAGTGGAATTTTTCTGATTTTTTTCTAGAAACAGAATGGTGCATCATTCCTAAATGCTTACAGAAAAATGCATTTAAAAGGCTGTGTGAGGGTCATTCAGAGATTGAAAAATTTCAGAGGGGAACCAGAGACATTTTACATTGACCTCAGATGAGCTGTGGCATTTTGGAAAGTCTAAAGGTTTGTCACATGTGCCAAAATACAAGACAAGCCAAGTGAAACAGCCCATATTGGTGGTAAAGAAAAGGAAAAAACTTGCTGCCTGGAGCAAAGTAAGCATCAGTGAAAAAAAATACTTCTTATTTAGATACATTTTTAAAAACTAGCAGAATCTCCTTTCTAGATCTGGATGTATGTTGTCAAATATTTTACATGAGTCATCACTTATTTTTTAAGGCATTTGTTAGAGTCTTACCCATAAGAGTTTTTTGGACTTGCTTTAAACAAACACTTCTGTCATTGAAACTTACTGGCACCTCAGTTTAATTTGAGTGAAACCCATCTTTGTGCAGACTATGATATGAATTCAATGCACTATTTCAATCATCATAATAAGAACAAGCAAGTTTTAGGATAGTGAATATATACTGCACTGGCCTTTGAAGCAAAATGTAAAGTTGTGGATGCACATGACTGTAGAAAAATGAACGTTTAATTTATACATAGTAATGTTTATTCCAGAATTGCTAGTCCACCGAGGGATGTGATTGTTATAATCAATCACAGATAACCAGAAACAGATGAAATATGGATCACCCACAGACCCCATGGACTCCACACTCACAATAAGCCACATTCAGATCTGTTTTCTTATGTTAGATAGTTGTCCTGGTTTCAGTTGGGATAGAGTTATCCTATGGCGATGGCACCCCAGAAAGGATTGACTCAGACAATGGGACTCACAATACCACATTCAGATCTGTTTTCTTATGTTAGATAGTTGTCCTGGTTTCAGTTGGGATAGAGTTAACATATCCCCTGCCCCATGCCAC
>NW_008795251.1:320033-327520 GCF_000699145.1 Aptenodytes forsteri
TTACTATTATTATTATTATTAGGATTTTATTCTATTTCAATTATTAAACTGTTTTCATCTCAACCCACGAGTTTTCTCTTTTGCTCTTCCAATTCTCTCCCCGATCCCAGCAGGGGGAGGGGGGAGTGAGCAAGCGGCTGTGTGGTGCTCAGTTGCCAACTGAGGTTAAACCACAACAATAGTATTCCCAAATGCTATCAATATGAACATTTTTGAAGCAGGATCAACCTTACAAGAACAGGAGAATAAGAATTTGGTCCAGAATGTATGCCTAAGGTTTCATCCATAGACTTTAAATACATGAAAAAATATGTATCTATCATTTTTCCCCCAGGAAATCATTTTCTATATCTGTTTATATCCTCAAGAACAGTAAGAAAGGCTAAACTTTCAAGCTGAATTTGTAGTCCTGAATTAATAGCTTTTCATTTACTCCTTTACTGTTTTTCACTTTCAGAGCTGGACAGGTAATCTAGATTTCCTTTCATAGTTATATTTCTAGGACATTAATCTTTCCAGGGGCAGACCTTGGATGAGTGGGTTACAGTAAAACTTTGAGACTCAGCATGTTATTTTTCTCTTGCATCTTTGCAGTTTTTTTCCTGCTCTGCACAAAGATACGTTCATACTTCAAAGATGCCTGTTCTTGGCACACTGTATATTAACCGGTGGCTTCTGATGTCTGCACATGACAGCATTCACTAATGCTTTTTCCTGCAATTCTATTTTTCTTAATCTTCAGCTCCAGTCTTCTATTATAAGTAATAGATATTTACTTCTTCGTGCATTAGTGCTCTTCATATCTTTGCAATTTCAGAAGAAAATTTCACTGGGACACTCTGGTTTGAAAATGTGAAAGCAGCTGCCAGTTTGATGCTGTTTTGAGGAAAAGAAAAAAAAGTGCATGAGGCCAACCTGCAAGCCGGTGTGCACTTTCATGCGAGTTGTCTGGAAAAGTCACATTTCTAAAATTACCTTGCTGCTGGTGAGGAATACATGAAACATGGGCAGAAGCTCAAAGGCTGCGTATAAAGCATTATGCAGCATTCACAGCCCCTCAGTCTGACTGATTCTATCAAAGCCATTTACACCCTTCTTCTCGTGGCCAAGAGAGTTACTTTTTTATAAGGTCTCTATGCTGAGAGGCAGAGTGAAACATAAAAACACATAAACTGAAGAAGGGTTCTTGTCCTTGTACTTCTCTTTACTTCTTAGTTGTTCCTCCTGCAGTTCAACTTTGGTCTGACCATGAGTATGATGGCAACAATCTGGATCTTCTCACATCTGCAGTTAGAGGCCGAAGAGTGAAAAGAACCATGGGCATCCCACATCAAAGGCAGGGACACTATCTGGGTGGACCTTGATCTCATGTATGTTATATTGGTCCCCACGCTTTGCAGTTGATGGACCAGTGTCAGCATTCTACGCTGGCCATGAGCCACCAGGTTTTCTTTTCATCAAACTGTAAATGAACTCTTGATGTAGCCAATTTGCACGAGATATTGTTTGTTTATAAAGTTGTGAGAACAAGCTGTGCTGATGTTTGGGCAAGGTCAACAGAAAAGCAAATTTTTCTCATCTTTTTCATAGGTGGAGGGCTGGGGTTTTTCTTTTTTTCCCCCCCCCAGAGTACATAGGCAGGTTTGTTGACATTGCTCCATAATGTCCTGTCTGGGGAGCAGCCCCACATCCAGCTGATTTGGGCTCTTTGTTCTGCCCTGCCAAGCTCCCCCCCTCATCTTTCATCCCTCCTGTCACTGTGCAGTGGGCAAACACCATGTGCTCTCATAGTGCTCATACTGCTTTCATCAGCAAATTTCAATTCCTTAGCTTGAAACTGTGCTCCTAATCCTACATGGCAGGAAGAAATGTCTTCCCTAAAGAAAGATTGGCTATGATGTGAGTAGAAGAACATATGAGACATTCAGTATTCGTGTCAATTAGGAGTGTTTGAACAGTGTTTATACCAGTTAGGGTTGTTTGAATATTTTAATGACAACTGGGTTTTTTTGCAAAAATGTCTGTGTGTCACACATTTGCAGCAGAAGAGCTCATCTCTCTGCAGCACTCATTGTCTGCTCAGATTCAGCCCATTCAGAGAGTCGGTGTGACAAGCAGGAGCGTGTTAAGCTCTGCACGGTTAAAATAGGACCAATGTATGGGGCACTGTGCTCTTCCTCTTCAGAACGGTGCATGTGTCCCAACTGATGAGTCAAGGCTGCCACGTTGGAAACAGCTTACCCAGAAGCTGCAGCAAATTCAGAAAATGTTTGATGATATTAATGACAGCTGAACGCAGTCTCAGTGGAAAGGGCTAATACATATGGCATCTGAAAATAACTTTGTTGAAATGGAAGTTCGATGAAGACTTTTTATGCAGCGTACTACTTTCAGCTTGCCATCATAGCTTGTTAAAAATAGTTCATGTTAATACCACCTTATAATGGCTTTCACTAAGTGTTTGATACACAAGGGAGGAAAGCAAAAAGGTTAAGAACCCTTAACTCTGGACACCACACACACAACATGATTGCTGCCATAGCCTCTTTCATTGTTGCCTGGTAATACATTATGTTATTGCTTCTTTACATGCTAGCAGTTAAAAATTAGTGTTGGGGAAATCTGTATCTCTCCAGTGTATAGCAGTCTCTGCACTCCACAAGAGAAAGACATATATTTTGATTGTGTCAAATATTAAAAGAAATTAAAACAGAATTTTCTTCCTAGTTTTTATTTAGAAGGGAAAAAAATTAACTCAGTGTGATCAAGATGACAAAAATACAATATCAGTCATTCGGGATGATTCTTGAAAAGGGTTACTTTTGTTATTATTGTAGTTTGATTGTTTGTAAATAATAAATAGAAATCTTTCTGATGAAAGACTCAGGAGATGAAAACTAAGGAAGTGCACTAATGGACATCCATTAGATTACATGAATTTTGCTTCCATAAGTTATTTTTTCTGGGATTTCCTTGTCAACACAATTTTTGGACAACAATTATATTAAACAGTGTTGCAAAGCTACACAGTACTACTTTGCAAGTATAGCTTTTCTTCATCCTTGTTCCTTTTTCTCCAGAAAAAAAGAAAGTGCTGGTAAATTCATTTGTAATCCAGGTGCACAGAGGAGGGCTTCCAAAAGCGGAATGAGTTTGTCCAAATTAAAGCTGGTGGCAGGTTGTGAAGTGCCCGTACACTGAGGGAATGGAGTCTGTGGGGATGCTGCCCAAGAGCCAACGAGTTGAGAGAGCATGTCCTGAACTGCAAACGCCTTTCCCCAGAGGGAGGGGATGTCTCCTGCCATGGCTTCGCTGGCTTGGGGCACCAAGAAGCCTAATTCGGTGGTGCCAGCTGCCAGGCAGGCTTGTGGCTTCCCCGTACTTTCTGGGCAGCTGTGTACAATGTGTTGGAAACCCCTGGCACAACACGCTAGCCCAGATAGCTCTAAAAATTCAGTGCTAAGCTCTGAAATGTGCATTCCATTTACATATGTATGTAAATGCATGTATGCTCACTGCACTCACACTGACAAGCGCTACTTGTTGCATTGTCTGATGAGAAGGATAAAATTCCCTTTTTTGGGGGGCCAGAGTTTTATTTTATTGCATGTCAGTGCAGCATGACAGAGGTATTAGTTGTCTCTGGAGCTCCCGAGCCCTGGCAGCGCCTGAGCGCTCACAGCCCCGCTGCAGCCTTCTCATCTGCAGCTCGGTGTGTGGCAACGTTGGAGAGGTTATATCAGCCACCCTCCCGAGTGACCTGTGACCAAAGAGACTAGCAGCTTCTTCACAGCAGTTGTGTTTGATGTGCATACAAGGAAGGGCTTTTTCCAACCACATATTACCCTCTCTTACCCCCAGGGTCAGCGCAAGCCTGAGAGTACTGTTTACCTGAGTCCCAGCTTCCCCCTGCAGAGTACCTTATACACAAAGCACCTTTCAGAAGCGGATGAGTAATATTATCCCCGTTTGTTTGTTGGTTTGTTTTTGGGGTTGTTGTTTTTTTTTTAAAGAAGGAAACAGAGGTCCAGTTACTCAGCATTTAAGCTAAGACAATGCAATAATTTAATTATCGAGGTTGGACTAACAGAGCTCTGGCTCCCATGTCTGGAGCAGATCCATTAAATCTGCCAGATCCAGAAGCATTTAGGAGCCTACACCCCATTGATTTCAGTGAATCCCAGGGTCCTAAATGCTTACCTTTTGGCTTTTATCCATTGGTCCTTGCTGTTTCTTTTTCCCTGGTTAAAGAAGAGACTAGCCCAACGTTTTCACCCAAGTGAGCTTGTGTGGAGCAGCAGCGGGGCAGAAGCTTATAGGATCAGAGCACCCACTCTCAAAACCCCAGTATAGCCAGGAACCACCTTTTTCTGGGGACTCAGGACTTCTGACACAGAAGAAACATGAAGTCAAACACTGGTAGGAGGGAGAGCTCCTGGGATCCTTCCTTGCCTGTTTGACAATAAGTCTGTTGTCCATAAAACCCGTTACTGGAGATCCACAGTGCCAATGAAAGGACAGAATTTCTCCCTTGTTTATTTTTTGTTTGAGTCCTTTGAGGGAGGGAGGTGGTCATTTGTATTATTTTAGTATGCTTTTTAACAGAAACCCATTTGAAGTTATGTAAAATTAATTCGGAAACACTGGTAGCCTTATAATCCTGATGAGGTTAAAGACCACATGCAGCTGTGAAACTGTGAGCCGGCACTCACATTTCAATGTCAGCAGTTATGCTTCTGATGTCTCCTTGAAACTGCCTCAAGTTGGTTTTGAAAGAGAAAATAGTGTTGCAAAAAAAAGGAAAAAAAGGAATTTCTTATGTAGAAGCTAAATTGCATATTTAAGCCTGACTAATTGGAGGGAAAAACATCCAAGCAAACAAACAGCCCTGTTATCACCTTAAACACAACCAAAGGCAGGTTCTGGGAGAATATGTAAAAGTGGAAAAACTCATGGTTTGAGATAAAGACAGTTTAATAAGTAAAATAAAATACAACAAGAAAGGAAAACAAAACCAAGAAAAACAAGTGGTGCAGAAAAACCCCCAAAATTGCTCACCGCCAGCCGACCAATGCCCAACCAGTCCCCAGGCAACAGCAGCCCTGGCAAGCTCAACGCCCCCACAAGCTTTTGCTGCTGAGTATGATGTCACATGGTGGTCTGGGACATTCCTTTGGTCAGTTGGGGTCAGCTGTCCCAGCTGTGTCCCCTCACAAGTTCTTGTGCACCCTCAACCTGCTCACTGGTGGGGTGGGGTGAGAAGCAGAAAAGGCCTTGACCCTGTGTAAGCACCGTTCAGCAATAGCTAAAACATGGGTGTGTTATCAACACTGTTTTGTTCGCAAATCCAAAAAATGTCCTATACAAGCTGCTATGAAGAAAATTAACTCTATCCCAGCCAAAACCAGTACACTCCCTTGTACAAAACGTGTAATAACAACCGCATCTCTAGGGGTTTAGAGTCCACACCTAGTCCACAGAGCCATTTAACAAACCTTGCCTTATGCGTGAAACATTGTTTGGGGCTGGTTATGGTGACAAATGTACTTGATGTTACCTTCACGGTGACACTGCATTACATAGAGCATCAGGGAATGAAGAAAGAACATCATTAGGACCAGAAATGCACAATGGTTTTTCATTTTCCAGCTGCTGGGGATGCATGGGGGGCAAGATGGGGCAGGAAGGAGAGGAGGTGGTGGCTGCAGTGATGCCCAGGAGACGAGGATCTCCCCATACCCAGGGCACCCAAGGAGCAAATGTTTCTCTGTGCCTCCGTCCTGGGGGATGCTCTGGGCTTTCCCTTGGTCTGTAGGAGCCCAATCAAGCCCTGAAAGAGAAAACGCGGGGACTGGGGAGGAGCGAGGTACAGCTTTGTGGCAAAGGGCCCAGTGCCTCTGGCTGTGAGCAGGAGTGATGCTGCACCCCTCTGGACTGCCCCATACCTGTTGCCAGGCCCTGGTGGCAGCTCTCGCCACTGACCTGCAGCCTCTGCAGCTGCCTACCTCCCTGTGCAGCACAGCTCACTCACCTCCTGCCCACACCCAGAGCCCCGGCGGATGAGGACCAGCAGGATTTGGCCACTGAGACTGATTTGGGATATACTGTCTCTAGCCCTTACAGCGTGGTCCACATCCAACAGATCCCTTGGATCTTGGTGCAGGCAGGCCAGCACGTGGACACAGGGACCATCCAGTGCACATCTGCCCCCCTCTCAGGCCCACCTGGACCTGCATGACCCTCCAAATCCACCCACCTATCCAATGGGCAAAAACACAAACTCCTTTTCTATCTCTGAAAAAAAAAAATCACTTACAGCTGATCTCCCAAAGGCATACTCCTGCAGAGAGATTTGGAGAAGATCCCCTGCCTCCCACTGCCTTGTGCCATGTGGTACAATTTACAGTTTATATCGAGCACATGATTTTGTAAAACACCAAGATGTGGCGTTATTCAAACATTTTTGTGATGATGAGACTATTCTGCGAAGCCATGGAAGCGAAGGGGAAGGGGAAGAGGGCTGAGACGTGTTCGGCGCTTGCCACACAGCTCTGCTTCCCTGCCAGCAGCTCCGCAAGCAAAGCCCGCTGCACAGGAGAAAACACCCTCATTAACTCCCCAGGACAAGCGGACACAGACGCGTGCTGCAGCGGTGTTGTGGCTGTCACATAACACAGTTTCTTGGGCAGACAGCACGTTCCAGCTGACTCGCTAAAACTTCTGTCAGTGATTGTACAGTTTAGTGTTAAGGTTTGAATGCTGTTACACTTACCCCATGCACCGCCGCTGGGTCCCAAACAAGGCAGCCAGCTGCAGGGATGAAATCAGATCCAGGACCCGAAAGGGTGTTGGCAATGCTGTTGGCAATGCAAGTGTAGCACCAGAGCTGTGCCCTGTGGAGGATGTCCACACTGCTCCGTGGGCTGGATGGGCTTTTTAGGGAGGCAGGGAATTAAATCCCAGTGCTGGCCATAGACAGATGCTGGCACCTCTCAGCTCTGCATGCTGAAACCTTTATGGGGACAGCTGCGGTCCCAGACCCTTTCTTTAGCTTAGACATGGTAGCAACAGCCCCACCGAGGCAAAGCCAGCCCCACAAATCACCCCAAGGACCTGCTGTGAACTACAGACCATTAATCTGGAGCATTTCTGTTGCTAAGCATATGTCTGTCTGCCCTACCAGTCATCACAAAACATCTCATCTGAAAACTTGGGAAGCATATGTCCTCGTTTCAGCTGGGACAGAGTTAATTTCCTTCCTAGTAGCTGGTACAGTGCTGTGGTTTGGATTTAGGATGAGAACAATGTTGATAACACACCGAGGTTTCAGTTGTTGCTAAGCAGTGCTTACACTAGTCAAGGACTTTTCAGCTTCCCATGCCCTGCCAGCGAGAAGCTGGGAGGGGGCACAGCCAGGACAGCTGACCCAAACTGGCCAAAGGGATATTCCATACCATGTGACGTCATGCTCAGTACATAAAGTGGGG
>NW_008795251.1:327753-416225 GCF_000699145.1 Aptenodytes forsteri
ATTATTATTATTATTATTATTTTCCCTTCCTTTTCTGTCCTATTAAACTGTCTTTATCTCAACCCACAAATTTTACTTTTTTTTTTTCCAATTCTCTCCCCCATCCCACTGTGGGGGGGCAAACGGCTGTGTGGTGTTTAGCTGCCTGCTGGGTTAAACCACAACAGCATATAACACAGTTTGTCTAGTATTTTAAATAGGCACAGGCAATGCAGGAATGACTGAATCAAAAACTTAACAGTTACTGCCTAAAGATTCAAATACAGATAAGTGAAACAGGCTTCCTGGTAATAAGGACAGTAGAAGTCTAGAAATTATGCCCTGTTTGAAGGGTACTGAGGACTATGAATAAAACTTAATGAACAGCTTTTGTCTAGGGCTAGGATATAAAAACTTTTCTTAAAGTAAATTCTTATAGTTACGTTAGAGGGATGTTTATTCCCTGACATTAATTTAGCTAATACACCTATTTTCATTGTATTTATCTTTGGGTCTGAAGGGAATTTGGTATTACAGTAAGTCTTAAAAAGGGCAGAAAGAATCATGTCAGTATTTGTCATTATTTTTGATAAATCATGATATATTCAGCACTCCAATCATTCTGCTCAGTACTATTATATTGACTGGTAAATCAATAGTTCAGTGAATATGTGGTTGGAAAATCTAATTTCTGAATTTGGTTTCTAAGCAATCATCTCTATCCGTTTTTTGGCATGTCCCTCCGCAGTGCCCCTGGCACTGGCCATATTCCAGTTGCAAACTGCTCTTCATTGATAGCTGTGCTGCTTTTAGACAGCACTTTGTGGTTCCCCAATTTAATGTTCCCAACTGTGGTGGCCATACAAAAGGAGATGCAGAGAATTGCAAATTCATTCCAAGCTGGGCTGGACCCAACTGCATAAGGCGACATCTCCAGCAAGTTTTAGTCAACTTCACAAGGAGACTCAGTCCTGTATTCCTCTACCCTTGTGATTAAGGTCCAAATTCCCTTACCTTTTCCCTTCCCAGCATCTCTCATGCAGGCTACAGATGCACTGTAAGGAGGAGACAGGCAAAGGAGGCATGTGGGTAAGTCCTGAATACAGGATGGGCAGAGTTGAAGCTAGGAAAGCTGCAGAAGGCAGAGAGCATTGAAGGCACGTGCAAAGAAAACAAGGGAATAATCTACATAGTGGGTTCAGGAGACTGCAGAAGGAAAAAAAAGCGAACAAGTAACATGAACTCTGCTTAAAGCTTCTCAGGTAGCGAAATGCTCTTCCAAGAAGTGTTTTTGAAGTATGCCTGGAGCTCACATGACAGGATGGTTTCAGTCAGAGATGTATTTCTTGCAACAACAAAAAAAAGAGAAGAAAGCTTGGGAGTCAATGTGGGGACATGTCAGTCCCACGTACACCTGAGTATGAGCCGCCTCCCAGGCAGGCTCTGATTGCACACTCCCTTCCTCTTCCGAGAAGAACGCAAGTGCTGAAACAGAAACTATTTCTGGGGCAGTGGAGGGGAAATGTTCATGAAGTAGCCTTGGCACGACACATCTGCAAGAGTGGGCGAAGTACCAGGAGGGGCAGGCACTGTAGCAGGGGCACGTTGCCTCTGCGCTGAGCCTCTGCCCCTGCACCAGGAGGGAGACAGATCCGGCTACTTTTTCTGTCAACAGACACTCGCAGAGATGAATTTGACCCATACTGAAAGAGGTATCGAAGATATGGGTAAAATCACTTTCTGGGCATGCTTGATCCATCTTCTTTAGCTCTGGAGAAACCCAAGCAGCTTGCTTGGAGTAGGCACCAGGCATGCAGGGGACAGAAGTGTTGCCACGCACCCTGCAGGTGACTTGGGTGCGGAGGTTACAATCGCCTTCTCACCCCTGCACCAGGGAGGGCAGGTTGGACCTTCCAGCTGGAGCGTGAAGCTCCGAGCACTCGCACTGACTGTTCTGCTGCAGCTGCAGCAGCCGGTGGAGGATGGAGAAAAGGGGAATGGGGCACAGATAAAAGCTGTGACTGCATATCCTTATGACTACTTGTACTCAAACCAGGATCAGTGACCACCGCGATAAATCACTACCCCCCCCCCCAACTGAAATAGGTTTGAATACTAAGATGTTGGTGATAAATATTCTGGAAATGTCCATGACACAAACCAGTTGCTTCCCAAGACCTAGTTTTGCTTAAGTAAGCCAAGGACAGTTTTGCCATTCATTTCAGTGAGGCCATTTCATGGTGGGAACTTGTTCAGATAATGTCCTGTACTGAGAAAACTCTTCAATAATTACAGATGAACCTATCAAGTTTGCGCATAAGTTCTTCTCTGAGCTCAGTGCTAGTGCTGTTAAGCTCTATGATTGCTCCATCATTGACAGATTTAAAGCAAACTTATCAAGGGTTAAGTAGATGTTATAAACAGCAGTAACTAAATAAATTTTGTTGCCATGATTTCCAACCAAAACTAAGAAGAGGAGTTTCAGAACTGGAAAAGTTACAGTCAATGTCAAGAAACTGACATAGGGAAAGCTTCATATTTTTATTTCTGTGTGGTCGCAGTTACATGTGGCAGATTCCATAAGGGTTCAAGAAAACCATGTCCTTCAGTGCTCCCTCTACCCCCCTTTCCAGTGTTCCAGTTCAGAAGAAACCTGATTTTTCATGGTGGCAAAATGCAAAAAGTACCAATAAACAATGGCATCGTTTTAAGACTTTCAGAGTGCCAAACACTGCATCGTACCAACAACATTCATAGGCATGAAGAAAATAAGATTTTCATAAAACCCTGGTGCTGCATTTAGTCACAAAGCAAGGAAATCCCTGTAAGAAACTGAAAATCCATTCTATATTTAGCATCAGCCTAATAGGATAACGTGGTTACAGTTTACTATTCTTCAGATTGATGGAGTTTTGCATTGTTTCACTGCAAAGGCCAAGCTTCTTAAAGAAGTCTGATCTTGCTGCTTTTGCAAATAAGCTGTCTTAAGGTCAAGGGAAACAACTTCCACTTTCTTCTTTTGGTAGTTCATTATCTTATGCAGGTCTAATGCTGCTCTGAGGCGGCCAACACGAAATCGTCTGCTTTCCGTGTTTTAAAGAAAGGGTGCCTGTACCATTCTGCAAGACAAAGATGGATTACAGCCATCTATTACAGCCTCAGTATTTCCCAAGCCATATCTTTTTCTTCATATTACAATTCATGTTTACAGTCCTATAGGAGTCACAATCTTTCTATAGAGAAAACATTTAACTTAAAATAGTCCTCTCTGACTTGCCCTAGCATCTTATCTCCAAATCCCATTTGGGGAGAAAACTGAGAGCTTCATGCGATAGTAAAATGCAGTGATGCTCTAACCAGATGCAGCAAATAAAATGAACACATCCTGAAAGTTTTAGTATAGCCTAGCTGTGGCCCTGGTTTTAAACTGGTCTCCAGTCTTCTGCCTGCAAATAATACAGATGTTAAATGAAATGCATAACATTTTGGTGCCAAATTTTCAAAAAGTGTCCACCTCCAATTTCTTTTTTTTAAATATGCTAGAATATTGCCATCTGTGAATGTGAAGCTGTGAAAGTAGGAATCTGAAATCTGTCAGCTGTTCATCAAAATGCTCATGAGAAAAAAAATGCAAGCAACAGAAGGCTGGGTTTTGGGGAGGAGGTTGCAGAGGGCGGGGGAAGCATGCATATTTTGCCAGAAGGCAATGAGAAGCCACACGTAGACCACGGCTCGGGATGCTTCCGCAGGCTGTGCCGTGGAGCCAGGAGCTCTGCACCGCTCACACCTGGCTGGAGCACAGCCCAGCGTTCCCTCAGAGCCGGCGCGTGACAGATCCCCGTCTCTGGGGCCAGGAATTAGACACCTCTGCAATTTCAACATGTCCCAGGGATATTCAGTTAAGCAGGAGAGAAATGCTGGTAATGGCACACCAGCTAGGTACCCAACACTAACATCTCAGTATTTGCTCATAAGCCAACTCTTGACTTTATAAACCACCATCTTTTAAATAACTTGCCTCTTTAGAAATTAAATAAATAACAAGTATTTCCAAGGGGAAAATAATGTATCATAAAAATATTAATATTTCTGATAACTTTAACCTGATAGAAACCTTTGCTTTTTTGGTAATTTCTTCTCACTCAGGTAGTATTCAAAAGCTCTATTATGGAATCGTTCAAGCCACTGCTTGTAATACAGCATATTAATATATTCATTTTCTCTTTCTAGTAGCAGTTTTCCATTCCAATTTCCTTTATCTGACTTCTGCATGATTTGTTCTGATGATAAAATGCCCTCCTCTTTCATATAGTTAATTCATTCGTGACTTTTAAAATTCATATCTTCACATTAAACATGCTGGCAAGTTTGCTCATGTCAGATTGGTCCCTTCCCTCTCTAGTTTTCAGTAACCCATCTGAACAGAGGCTTCCTTAAATTTCCTCCTCTTTTAACAGTTTTAATTTAATCCAGACCTTTTGTAAGAGAACTTTTATGAACCATAATTGTTTCACACATGAAAAAGCCCCCTGACACACAGCATTATATTAATTATCATTAGCTGCATGCTTCTTAGCAATTCTGGCACCAGTTGACAGTACACACCTATAACACTCGTAATACAGTGTCTCAAAATTCGCTGGAAGAGCAACTTTTTCTCAGTGCTCAATGAGGCCCCATAAGAACAGTAACTGTGTTCAAAGTCTGAAGGTCCCATAATCTGCTCATCTCCACAATACGTCACAGCTTTTGATCTCTGCACCAACCCTGCTGTTGCACTAGTTTATTTTTCAAAAAGATGCTTATTTTTGACATTTTGATTTTACAACTTTAAAAGGTGAACAAGCAACAGCCTTTGGTAAATTGTCTTAATGGATGCATTGCTTCTAAACTCAGTGCTTGTTTATCTAGTTTTGACTTCTAACCCTCGAGTCTTACTTTTACAAGGATTAAATAAGTTTTTGGGCTCTTAAAGCAGGCCCAGAAATGCCCACAACTGCCCATTGGTGAGTATTTGATCCCCAGGATACCTACACTCACACAGCATCTTCCTGCCTGACCCAAAACTCCTTCCTCCAGGCGCAGTTTTGCTTCTGCAGGGCTGAAGGCCTCTGGGGGCTCGGGTAGATCTGCTCTGCATAAGCGCATCGCACTGTGAGGACCCCCTTTACAAAAGATCGTTGTACCTACTTACTTTTAAAGGATGGCCAAAAGGGGAAGTGAATGTAAATGTGCTGCCCATCCTTTACCTAGTATGAGAGACATAAGAACTGCATTACCCTGAAGAGTGAAGCCTAGGTTCAAAGCCTTCCTCAGTCTGAGAAAGTTAAACCTTGGTGGCCTACCTCCCATGAAAATGCACTTTCACCCTTTCTTGGGCCCAGAAGCGGGGGAAGAACAGGCGGGGGCTAGTCTTTGAGGGCTGGTGGTTAAGCCAACTCTTCCTCTTAGAACAGTGAGATTTGGGTTGTAGTCCCAAGACACACGAATAGTTAACAGACTCACCATCAGCTTGTCCTCCAGGTGTGCTTTAAAAGAAAGCATTTAAACATGGGCTTGGTTCTCTAGGGGAAAAAAAAGTAGCTACAGTCGGGATATTCTCTACTCAAGGTCCTGTGTCAGTGGAGATCCATCCAGGCTTAAGCTCCTTACCATCCAGAGACAGTAGAAGTCAGACACCATCTGGCCGTCTGTTTTCTACAGTCTTGCCCAACACAACGCACCACCTTGTCTGCATCCCATCTAGGGCTCCTCACCGTCCCTGTGTAGCACTGAGGAAAGCCAGACAACTCTCTCTGGGTGCTTGGGGGCAGACATCAGACCTGCGTGTCTGGAGCTGGCTGTGAGCCTTGTCCTGGCTAACCACTACACCTCTTCTTCATGTGGGTACTGCTCACAGGTCACAGTACAGACAACTTTTAACCTTTGGGCAAACTCAGCACATTGACCTTTCATGGTATGTCACTATAACACATTTTGCAAAACTTGAACACCTCTTGATCCTGTGTTCTGGAATCTTTCTTACATTCCAGCACCTTTTCCAAAATACTGTGGTAACAGTCTCCCAGATCATGTGTACAGCTGTATTAGCTCCCTCACCCCTCTGAGACATTCTGCTTATGTATTCGGGGATTTCACTGGTTGCCCCAAATACAGTACTAGATTAGGATTTTTAAGCAACCATTTATCACCTCCTTTTTAGGTTGACTTCACATCAGGATGCAATAAAACTGCCTTGAGTCTAATAATATCTAGCCCAATTACAACTTCTGCACGAGGCGTGGGGTCATTAACAAGAAGGAAGATTTTAAATTGTTTTAGAAGCCAGCTCATGCTAGTTTTTGAATTAGCTCCTCATGTACCCCAGGAAACTGGTTTAAGAATTGGGATGGCCAGTGGCAGGCAGGGGACCGATACAGCTAAAGAAAGCGCATGAGCCACTTCAGAAGGTATGTTCCAAGTTCCTCCCCAGGTCTTTTGCCTTTTATTCTCCAATTCAGGTATTACATTTCCACTGGTTTCCACCAGGATTGTGCATGCACCTTGACATGTTCACAGAAGTTCCACGATACAGAGTTTCACAACTGGGACAGGTCCCTACAATCGGGACACCAGGGTGACAAAACAGATTCTGGAGAATTTCCTACTGAATAGGATGGAGAGAACATAATTACCACATCGTAGCACTACAATGCCTCATAAACATAGAATAGAATAGACTAGATCCATTTACCACAAAAATCACAGAAAGTAACTGATCAAAGAATATCTCTTTTATGTAAAATATACATTTGTAGGATATAATTTTAATACATCTTTTATACTTATTGATGGTGGGTTTGCAACACTTTGAATTAAAAAAAAAAAAAACAAATAGTCTTGCTGCCAGAATTTTATTTCTCATAATACTTATAGTTTGAGGTAACAATGAAAGAAGACTGTGTGCTGTGAACAGAGTCGGTGATGTTTGTCTGCAGTCACATTTCTGTTATCAGAGTGAAAAGTAAACTTAAGACTTGGCATGTACACTAGAATTCATACAAGTATAGGTCATGGCAAACCGAGAAAGCAAGGACTTATGCAAACCTACTCTGTTCATATTTGTGACCTTTGCAAAATATACCATTATTATGACAGAAGTCAAGACAGATGTAGTTTACATCACTACCATTATTAAGTGTGTGTCTTTGTATGATCCACAGCACAACTGCAGGAACCAGGAAGAATACATACAGGGGTGTGGGTCTTTGCATGGAGCTTTAGCAATGATGACTTGAATTCAGCTTTCTTTGATATAGATAAAAACTGATATTCCATGCACAAGTTTTATTTACAACTGACTCATCAACAGTGACTAGTCACCCCTTCCTCTGGCAGCAGTAATTATGAGCAGTCTCTAATCTTCTTTAACAAGCTCTACTTCGCATGTAAAGTCTCAGTGACCTCCTCAAGGCGTGAGTTGTTTATCAGGGCCCATTCAGCAGCAGCAGTCTCTTTCCAGTACAGTCCTTGGTATGGCTAAATTCCATTGTCCCTTTTTCAGCAGTCAAAAATCCATGATAAATTCTGTACAACACTGTAGTTAATATAACAGCAGCACCAGATATTATATTAATTCCTTTGCTAAAAGCTGTTTGCAATTATCTCTCTATTGACAATATTTTACCAAAACTAAATCAATGTACATCTCTAAATATCAGAAATGTATACTTTGATAAATACATTATTGTACAAGAATTCTGACATGCAGGTCATGCTATTGGGCTAGGCTATATACAGAAGAACATGTTACATGGTCAACAATAAATTGTATTTCTTTTCCTAACAAAAAATAAAACATGACAATCAGGGATTATTCAACAATCTCAAGGATCCCTTAAGATTTGGGTTGTTATGGTCTTTCTCATGTAGTTCTAAAACTCTACGGTTTAGGGTAATTTTTCCTCACCAGCCCAGAACATCAAATCTGCCATTGCATTTGTCCTGTTGCATAAACAGAGGTTAATATTGAATGAAAAAGCCACTAGAGGAGACACAGTTTCAAAACTGTAATGAATGCTGGTTGCTAGGAGGAAGATTGATGCAATAGGCAACCGGTCAGTACTGTAAAGCCGCTATTAAATCCCACTCGAAAAATCTTCAGAGTGCTCACATGAGTTAGTCTAGATGATACTAACTTGCACTTCAAAAATATATATATTTGTATCTATACACATAAGTATAGTCCATATGAAAAAAAGAGAAAAGGAGAAAAATGTCCTTAGTTAACCTTACAAGAGGGGGGCATTTTAACAGTATCTCTGTGCTTTATGGAGACAGATGGAGAATACAGTAGACAGGTTGCAAAACAGACAGACGAACAACATATAGGACAAAGCACCTCAAAAAACATTGACTGAAGAAATTTTTGAAGCTCATGAGCCAGAGGTATAAGGCTGGTCAAAAACCCAACTTGAGAACTACTACCCTCTTACAGTGGTACAAAAAAGCCCCCAATAATCTTCTCAAATTTACTTGGTACTCAGCCTCTGAACATGTTGAAGAACCCTGGAGTAGAGAAATGACTACAGTACCAAGCAGCACTTGCTAGCTTAAAATTGCAAGTCTGGATGGCGTTTACCTTTCTTGCATGTTTTGTGCCTTCCCCAAGCCATTAAGAAAGAGATCTGGCTTCTGCTTGCGTGTAACCAGTAATGACAACCTCTTTGCAGTTATCTGTGTGCAAACAACCGGAGACATTCAGAACTCTGATACAGCAATCCAGTACCGAAGTAAGTTAATCACAAAATAAAGCCATTTATAAACAAGTAGATCGTTAAAAAATAAAGGAAAAGGTTAAACAAAGAAAAACAATCCCACATGCAGACCAGTTTATCAGTGTTTTCATTTCAGCAGGATGGTACAATGCGAGAACACACATCCAGAGCCCCCTGCGGTCTCCGCGATCAGCAACACTGCTTGTCAGGTGATGGAGACAGGATGGTCCATGCAAATGAGCAAACCCAAGTCACATTGTGTGCAACCAAGACACGATTCCAGACATCTTCAGAATGGATTAGAGTCACAACAAATGGAGGTTCAATGGAGTGACTGATAATTAGTTGGAAGCACATTATTTTAAGTAAATCTCCCTGAAAATATCCTTATTTATTGAATATACTGGCCAACGGCATCCACTAACTGTCCTTTTATTGCCACAGGAAAGTAGGACAATGTAGTAGAGAAAAGGAGAAGCGCTACCTTAGGTAATCTTTAAAAGCCAAGATAAAGATCTTCAGCTACCCAAGTGGCATTTCTTACTACTGACAGTTATATCATGCAGGAGTTATACCATATTTGTGGAGCCTATGGTTAATGCTACATTTATTTCCAATATGTGGTAAACAGTATTTGAGTTAATACTATGTAGCCGATTGATGCCATCTGGTTTACAAGATGGAAGGGATGGGAGACCGAGAGCGCCTTAGAGGACAAGGTGAGCTGTAGGGTGATGTTACTGGAGACAGTCGCAGAGCATTGCCTGTCAAGCCAGCTATGTTGTTTAAGCTTCGAGATTTTTCATAGCCTTGTATGAGAAAATGCACAGACATCAGTTGAATTCAGCCAAAAAATAGACAAAGACAAACAATACAACATAATGTAATCCAAGGAGCTATCTGGGACTCAGAGGGAATCTGCCTCCAAAAGAACTCAATGCTGAGACACATTACTACCAAAATAAGTAAAATTATTTACAAATTAATGCAGCTATTCTTTCCCAGAAAATTAAACAGACCATCACACAAGAGGTCTGACCCGCTCTTCCACATCCCATCTTGCACTCAATGCCACCCTGTTGGCTTCAGCAGGGTTGCACAGAGTGCAAGATAAAGGATCCCAACAGGGTTACTGGGTGAGCTATCTGGCTAAGCATAATCAAAAACCCATTAAGACAGACTATAAAAACTGTTAGAATTATATAATCTCTGCTAAACCCAATTCCTAATAAAGGATGATTTTTCTTAAAAAATAAATAAAATAAAAACCAGATAAATTGCATACAGTATGTGTAAATCACTTCTGCAGAGGATTGAATGATGATATGGGAAAGAAGCTCCATCTTCAGAAATATTAACCCTAAGACTTTTTATCTAATATTAAAGTATAATAAGATAACAGAGTTTGACATATTTGCAAATGCCTCCTGATTGGCGAATTTAAAACACCACATTTGTGCTCCTTCTCCAGCTGACTCAAATTAAATAAAAGGTGTTAATCCACATGTGCAAGTAGTAAATAATTAATCACTAAACGAGGCAACCACATAATGCTTCACAATTTGGAGGGAACATTGCACTTGCAGACGTTTCTGTTCACATACGCTGTGAGCTCTAGCTACCTACTTTTTGCTACATATAGATTGTTTTCACCTTGTAGAGTCTATGCTGTAAAACGACGGAAAAGCATTGCTATTCACTACATCACTATCGTCATATTCAAGTATTTTCAATAGCACCTGAATAAGCCCACTTATGAAGAAAAGGATCAGTCCATCGGTCTGGAGAGAGATATCATCAAGGAAATACAACGAAGATGAAGCTGGACAGGACCTCGCTCCTGAAGTACATGGATAAGTGTTTCACTGCAAGCATGAGAAGCCCCATTGATTTCAATGCACTATCTATTTCCTTGAAGACAAGTATGCATCTAGGCATTTGTCAGGTTAAGATATTCAGGTATAAATTGCTTACAATGAAATACTGAGACTTTTCCCACAGAAACTATAAAATGTCAATGACAATACAGCTAAACATTACACGGGACATCACCAGACATTTTTTTTTCTTATTGAAACAGTTACTGGCTCAAATTCCAGATCTCCAGATAACAGACAGTTCACAGACGGTTGTTAGCATCTTCAGGAAAAATCGTATCTTAGGTTCTCCCCTAAAGACAATTAACATATTTCTTACCTACTGAGAATTGCATACTGTAAAACTATACTTAAAGCAAATGTATAACCTCATGTCTGCAAAAACATCGTGCAATGTTATCTCCAGATTGCAAGGGCAGGCTAGACTGTGATGCTTCACAGACTTCTGATACTTTTCAAAAACAGCCTCCAGTTTCTGAGTTTCTATCAGTATTTACACAGGTTAGAAAGAATCATGTTTGAAAGAGGAATCGAGGGGAAGCACAATGCTAGTGTATATATTTAACCTCCCCTGTAAACATAAATCTTACCAAGAAAAAAGTCAAAATCAGACAGATTTTTTTAAAAAGTCAAAATAATCAGGTAGCTTTTTTTACACAGAAACTAGGAAAGTATTTCTTCCTGTTACTTTTCTAATGATGAAAGCAAAGAACTGATAGAGGAAGATGTTAAAGATGATAAAGAAAACAGGAACTCCTAAAAAATGAAAACCAGATACACAAGATGACTAGAGATAGAGGCATGATCCAAAATCGGGTATTTTAGTGGGGTTAAATAATCAGGTAGCTTTTTTTACACAGAAACTAGGAAAGTATTTCTTCCTGTTACTTTTCTAATGATGAAAGCAAAGAACTGATAGAGGAAGATGTTAAAGATGATAAAGAAAACAGGAACTCCTAAAAAATGAAAACCAGATACACAAGATGACTAGAGATAGAGGCATGATCCAAAATCGGGTATTTTAGTGGGGTTTGGATCAGCTCTGAATCAGTATCATCTTAGAGATGGAAATAAGGTGTTCATGCAAAAAAGCTCAGAATAAATGATTATTGAACACAACCAAGAACCAACCAAGGAACCAACCAAACAAGAAGGATGTACCAAAAGAAAGAAAGGGAAAAAATAAAATGAAAAAGTAGTAGACTTGATGTGTGAATTCAAGTATTCAAAACCATTTGGATGCTACTTGAAGCAGTTTTCTGCCTATGAGCTAAATTCCCTACTCTGTATAAAATAAACTGGAAAGCCAGTGGCTAAAACATTTCAGCCTAGACTAAGGTTATCATCAGAGCCAGTCAAAGAGCACATTTCTCATTGAGAAACTGACAGTTCTGAACTCAAGCCCCATTTTTCTAGTAAAAACTATGAAACAATTTTCTCTTGAATCTAGATTTTGAAATGAAAATGTTCATGTGGTCCCAGTATAAAATACGTTTTATTGTTTTATGAATATGTCTTTAGTAGCTGATGGGTAACTTCTTATATTATTTCTGATCTGTTCTAATTACAGTAACTGCCAAGTGAACAGCACTCAAATGTTTATACTAACATTCCTAAAAGAAGTCAAGAACCTTATCTTGCAAGATGCCATGGCAATCTCCTTATTCAGGTGTTCCTGACCTCCTCAGAGACTGGACTCTTACCACTAGAGATATTTTAAATAACCCTAGTTGTTGAGAAGACAGTGCGAGATATACGCTCAGTGGAAAGCGTCCTAAATCTGTGCAAAAACACGTTTGCAATGAAGTCCCATTTAATCTAAACATTATATATATGCGTTATAAAACACAGGAGCATAGAGATGATCATACTCTTTACAAATACCATACACATCGAACTCTGGTTGCATATCTGCCTTCACAGGTTTAACCTACTGAGTTCATGCTTTTGAAATGTAAAAAGAGCATTTGCAGAATAACCCAAGAGAATTCCTTTAGAGTCTATGGCTGGCTGGGACAGCTATGTTTCCTGCACACAAAGCAAGCTATAAAAAAAAAAAAAAGGGGGGGGGGGCAGAAAAATCTCAGCCAAAAATGTTTGTCCAGTGCCACATGGCTACTGCAGATGAACTCTGAGGTGAACGACTGCACATCAGCACTCAGGAAGGTGAAACCTGTTGGACTGTTACAATTTGCCAAGAAACCAAAGCAATTCTTATCTAAGGAAAAGGCAAGACTACCACTGGCATTGCTGATTTTGGGGCTATGCCCTGAGGTTAGGTTTGCAGCCACAGCCAGCTGTGGCCTGATGGGGTAGCCACACCATCAGTCACATGGGTGATACATATAACGACAGAAGGTTTTGCAAACTCCGCCTGGGGAACCCAATCCTACTGAACAGTGAGTAATCAGATTTGAAGAGGCTGAATAACTAGAAAGGCATTTATAGCACCTTGCAAGATCAAGTGTTGTTTACTGTAGTTGAATTCTGGTTGGGGTAGACAGTCACCTTTTAGCATCAGTGGTGTATTACAAAGAGGAAACATTTTGTGGCATTATAAACTCAAACTTTTCTTTGAAAGAAATCTAAATAGCATCTCACATGATACGCTTTGTTGTGTTCAGAATAAGAACATTGCTTACTTCTGACATTTCAACCTTTTAAGTGTAATTTATTCAGCTGTAATTTTTGCTAAGTTATTAAGTGCAGACCAAAGTTATTAAATAATTAATTTGTCTTTTAGAATGACAAATGGTATTGAGTGATGAGTGGTTGAATGAGCAAGGTCTGAATTGCAAGCTTTTCCATTAAAGATAACAGACAAATGAAGACACAAGTGAAATGAGGGTCCAACATCAAGCACATTTTGTGAAGACTAAAGGAGATGAGTGTTTCTAAAAGGAAAGCAGGAAAAGAATGACTAGGAATAAAGAAAAAAGATACATTGTGAGTACAGTCTTTCCTCTAAGAGCATTGTGCACATCATTTTACTCTAAGATTGCTTTTCACAAGCACATTGTGGAGTAACCTTTTATGATCTAATGAAAGAAGTCCATACCTTTCCTGATCCCTCCATCAGTAGCACACGTGTAATCACCTGTCGTCAGTAGGAAACATGTTCCCCCTCTTCTGTTTTTGTCTCTTGTACTAGAGCGTCTGATGGGAGGGAGCCTTTCACCAGGTGAGAGTGGCTGCTCACTTCCTGCACTGTCTTCACCTGATAACACTGGTTAAAGCACCATGCCCATTTACAGACAATAATGAATGAGGAAATGAGACATCACAAAGAGCTTATGCTGAATGCCGGATAATCCCATCACTCGAAAAATAGTTATAACGTAAATCATTAGAAGAAAACAAGATTGCAAGTCACCATTAATCATACAAAATGGCAAAAAGTATATTTTTTATTCAAGAACAAATGATCTTTTGACTTTCCTGTTCTTCTTTTAAATCTCATAGAAAGTTATACTAAACTAACATGAAATAAGAAATAATCAAATCAAGGCTCAGTTAGTTGACTATTATGGACTGTAACTTTTCAGAGTACAGTCAGCCCTGGATATTTCAAACAAGTATTTGCTATCCTTTTTGCTAAACAAGAGGTCATGTTAGTCATTTTTTCTTAGAATATGTTGTTTAGCGTATTTTAAAGACAACCCCTCCCCCAGGAGGGTTAAATTTTCAACATTTGGCACTAAAACCTGTTTAATAACACACTTAGCTTTCATTTCTATACTTATCACACTTGCACTGCTTGTCATCATGAGTACCCAACATTAAATGCTGTCTTTGGTCTCTGTAGTTTATTTTGTTAAACAGCAAAACTCTTACCTCTCCTGATTTGGCACTCCCAAAGGACTCTCTTTTAAAATTATCTACTATTTCAGATTCAGGCCACACTTCAAGAAAAGATCTCTGCTCGGTACAGCACATAACAGGTAATGGCATGTTACTGACTTCAGTTTTACGTTTGCATTTAAACCTGAGCATGTGTTTTTTCTGAACTAGTAATGCAAAGGGCTATATTCAGCCTTGAAGTTTTGCACAGAATTCCTAGTTACTGTAATAGCATTCTCTACCAGAAATAAAGCTACGATGCATGACGAGAGCGGTGGCACTACTGAAGAGAAAGTTAACACTTTAAAATGGTTCCTTTTTGCATATCTGCTTTCTCTCCAACGTCAAGGATTATAATACCTTGTAAATAAAGCTGCAGACACAGAAAAGTGTCTCTTTGCTCTGATCACACTGAGCCTCCTCCATTCCGGAATACCTTTAGTAGGACCCGATGGCATGAAAAAGCTGTTATCATTAACACTTTAAAGATGTCGTCTGAAAGTGGGTATCAGTCAAAGCACTGTAAAACTAACTATATTCCACCCTCAGTATGAATCCTTTCAAGGGTTTCCATCCTCTTAAATATATTTAGGATGTTCAGAAAGCTGTGTTAACTTTGTCTGTGAACACTCACTCAGAGACTGAAACCGAGCTTCTTTGAACATAAATGCTATTCAGTAACAGAGCAAGAGACCAAAGACAGATATTGTTCAGAGACTGATTTTCCAGAGTCTTCTTTTTAAAAAATAAATTTCAATTACTGAATGACATCACTCATGGGTGGTTTTGCTTTTATTATTCTTTAGCAGCTTTCCAACAGGAGTCTTATGACTGGTATGTGAGCTTTGTAATCAGATTGTGCTTGGCTTAAGAATAAATAAGTTCAAGAAACAAACAAAAAAATCCTTGCTGCTAAAAAGTTTGTTTTAATTATACTGAGAGATAAAATTTACTCTTTAATTTGAAGAGATATGGGATATGGGGCAGTGGCTTGGAGGGTCAGAGGCTGTCATTTTATATACATTTTCACAGCGATTAGCACAAAATACTCCTTATCCATCATTAGGAATGCTAACAAATAAGGTAATATACACCATAAAAATCAACACTAACAACGATGATGTTGCTAGGGGCTGTCACTTTCATTTTTCTTGACAAACTTTACATCAGCTATGCTATTATCATTCAATTAATAGTAAATATCATGCAATGTCTCATCTAACACAGACGAAGGAGGTTTTTCTAGCCAGGGAAGCAGAATGCCAAATGGAAAGAAAGCTAGGAAGATAATTTCTTCTTATTTCCTTTGAGTGCTGGGCCTTTGATGTATAGCACCTGCTCCTTTTAAATGACTGCTTCTTTGTAGGATCTTGCTTAACAGGCCACGATGTGGCACAGGCAAAGCTGACACAAGAGACAGACACTGAGGCAAAACACCATGGAGTCCAACAGGGTGGGACACGGTGGCTGCTCAAATAGTCACAGTCATGCAGAAAAACAAGAAACATCCATATGACGCAACAAACAACAGGCAAAAGAAAAGGTTGATATCATCAGCAGGAAAGCATTCTCAACAGAGCAAGCAAAACTGTATAGACCAGCTACATAGAGGTTTGGGAACATCGCTATACCTATTTTGTCCTCTGTGAGACTGACACACACAAACACTGGAGGGGAGAAGGGTGGGAGCTACGTCTTCTCCTGGCAGAAAGACTGGCTGCTTTCTGACCCCTACCAAACATACTGGTCTATAAAGTGTTTTCAGAGGACATGCATTTCCAGTGGGGTCCTACCTGATGATCTGTTGTGTTCCATCAGCTGGTTGTCCTTGCCCAGGCAGATGTCACCCTGTGTGCTATTGCAGGCCATGTTCAAGTCTGTCTTGCAGAAGGTGGGTGAGCTGGCTTGAGGAGCAGGAGGGATGTGCTTCTTCCGCTTCCTCGGCAGTTTCTGCTTTGCCATGGCCAGGGAGTAGTACATCCCAAAATTGTTGACTATCACGGGCACAGGCATGGCTATGGTGAGCACCCCTGCCAGCGCGCACAGGGCTCCCACCAGCATGCCTGACCAAGTCCGTGGATACATATCCCCGTATCCCAGGGTGGTCATGGTGACTACTGCCCACCAGAAGCCAATAGGGATATTTTTGAACTGTGTGTGCTCACTCGCTGACGGGTCATTAGGCTGGGCTCCCACCCGCTCTGCGTAGTAGATCATGGTGGCAAATATCAAAACACCGAGTGCCAGGAATATTATCAGCAGCAAAAATTCGTTGGTGCTGGCTCGCAGAGTGTGGCCCAGCACCCTGAGGCCCACAAAGTGCCGGGTGAGCTTGAAGATTCGCAGGATCCTCACGAACCTTACCACCCTGAGGAAACCGAGCACGTCCTTAGCAGCTTTGGAGGAGAGCCCGCTCAGGCCCACTTCTAGGTAAAAGGGCAGGATAGCCACAAAGTCAATGATATTCAAGAGGTTTTTGATGAATTCAAGTTTGTTGGGGGAAAAAACAACACGTACTAAAAATTCAAATGTAAACCATACCACACAGACTCCTTCCACGTACGTCAGGGCAGGATCTGTCTCAATTTCATACTGTAGCACAGTTTCTGTCCCGTTGATGACCTGCTCAGTTTTGTTTATAATAGTATTGAAAGCTTCATGTGTTTCCAGGCAAAAGGTTGTGATTGAAACTAGGATGAAGAATAAAGAGGCAAAGGCAATGAACTGAAACAAAAAAAGGGAAAAGAGACATCAGAACCACACAGCTCTTCACATTAATACTAACAATGTCAGTGATCATTACAAATCTTTTATTGATTCATCCCCAAATGATTCACAAATTCGTATGCATAAAACTTTGCATCTAAGCCAGAGGAGAGCAGCAGACAGCTCTCTCATGTAGGCCAGGAGTCTAAGAGCAGGAAAAGTCTTGGTGATGGATACCATGACAGGCTGCAACTCATTCAGAAAGTGGCAACAAATTCTTTAATGTGTGCTAAATCATCTGAATTCCATTCAGTTGTCAAGGTACCTTACAAACAGCCCCCATACACACCAACCACAGCAAGATTTGAGGCTGTCCACTTCTCACATAGTGGAAAATGGGGCTGACCCTAAAGGTCTTGAGATTATGGTTCAGGAATTCACACCTGGCCTGAAGGGCACCTCAGAGGGTCCCAGGAACAGATCCAAACACCAGGTTTCCTTTGGATTTTCAGTGATTCATAAACACAGGCTGTTTACTGAAAATGCCTTCTGTGTTACAGGTAGAGTTGGTTGCACAGCCTGTTATGTTCGTAGTCATCCATCTCTTAGGCAGGACTAAGAGTAAACCTAGCAGAACCTCTCTCACTGCGGTGACAGAGCTTTGCCAGTGTGTTAGGATCCACAATCCTGCTATCAAAGTTACAAATCCATGACAATCTGAACAAATAGGGAAGTACAAATTCAGTTCTAGTAGAGGCACATGAATAGATAAAATACAGTTAAATAACCTGGAGACAGCCCTCACAGAGGATTATGAAGGACTTAAAAAACATTTACTGCCTGATCTTCAACTCAGTCATCACAGTCAAGCATTGAAGAAAAGAGAACATCCAGGACAGGATCTCATAAAAATTAACACTGAGCCAAACAGCTGGAGGGAGAGATAAACTTTCTTACACCCAGTAAGATGCACCAAATGAAAAGGTATTTTGAGGGCAGTTGTTCTTTTGCTACAATGGTTAACTTCTTTTAAGTGACAATACATTACCACCATGTTAGCACTCCAACAGCAATGGTTAGGTACACGAAGAGATTATCTGTTTAAATCCCTCCCAGAGCCAGGATTTATAACATGTTATCAATGTGTTTGTTATTCTGGATTTTCAGCTTAATAGACAATTTATAGCCAGTGTTATCCTTGAAAAATCTCTCTGAAGACTTGAAGATTTTCAAAGGTGTTAGGGTCCAAAGAGACAAAAGATGCCTAAACAGGTTTTTGAAAATATCTAGTGCCTATGTGCTTCCTCACATATCTAGTAGCTTGAAATTTACCATTTTTTAATATCAAGAAAGAAACACATTTCTTTCAAAATGGCAGCAAATTACTAACTCTTTTGGCTTTGGATTTTTATAATTTCAAACTGTTACTTGCTAGTAAAACAAAAACATATGATAGGGATCTCAAAGCTTGAGGCAGGCTCTTCAACCTTTTTAATATTATTGATTTTAGTAAATAAACTTAATGTATTTTATGTTTCCCTTAATACTACTTACAAATCACTCAGGGTATCACTCTTATCTAGTAGTGAAATTTTACCATTGTGTAATATCAAGAAAGAAACACATTTCTTTCAAAATGGCAGCAAATTACTAACTCTTTTGGCTTTGGATTTTTATAATTTCAAACTGTTACTTGCTAGTAAAACAAAAACATATGATAGGGATCTCAAAGCTTGAGGCAGGTTCTTTAACCTTTTTAATATTATTGATTTTAGTAAATAAATTTAATGTATTTTATGTTTCCCTTAATACTACTTACAAATCACTCAGGGTATCACTCTTTTAATCCGTTAATTCCTAACCTGAAACTGAGTACCTTAAAGAAGCCCAGCAAGTAGAAAAAATATGATATTCTCTACTACCACCCTACTGGAAACAGCAGCTTACAGTCCGGGTTCCAGTGGTACAGGCAAGAGAAAATGTGGCAGCAGGATGCTGCTATGTTACCACACCAAAATCTTGAATCTCATTGAAAAAATCTAGTTACAAGGGAGACAGAACAGCAGCCATAAGCAAGAACGCCTCTGTTATGTCACTTTAATCCAGGCTGCAACATTGCGGCAAAACTGATTTTTGTGTACTTCAGGTATCAATCACCGAATTTAGTATTAGCACTCAGATTTAGTATTGTGTGCCACAGGAGTTCATTCGGGCTGGCACAATACTGAATGGTTGCATTTTTCTAACACAGAACATCATTAGTTAGACAACAAAATGTTGTCTTTACAACCGGTAGAGAGAATTGCTTTTATTCTGAGAAACAAGTTTAAATTTGCAATGCAGGCCTGGCAAACTTATTATATTCAGACTCACAAGATCTATCTATCTACCTATCAAAAACCACCATATATCTACCTATATCAGAGATTTACAGCTTGTTTATGGCTTCCTTTCCTCAATAAATGAAACAAAGTTATTACACCAAGCCCCTCAATTACAAATGCTCTAAATCTGTTATCTTTCAGAAGGGACTGACTCAGGGACTGAACTGAACACTTATCATCCAGTCTGAACTTCTAGTCACGAGTTAAGCAAATAATCTTACACTGTCTGGCTGATTTTTACCGAACAGGCTTTTCTGCCTTTGCCTTAACTCTTGTCGTGGTTTAAACCCAGCCAGCAACTGTGCACCACACAGCCACTCGCTCACACCCCCCCGGTGGGATGGGGGAGAGGATCGGAAGGGTAAGAGTGAGAAAACTCGTGGATTCAGATACAGACAGTTTAACAGGTAAAGCAAAAGCCGCACACGCCAGCAAAGCAAAACAAGGAATTCATTCACTGCTTCCCATCGGCAGGCAGGAGTTCAACCATCTCCAGGAAAGCAGGGCTCCATCACGTGTAACGGTTACTTGGGAAGACAAAACGCCATCGCTCCGAACGTCCCCCGCTTCCTTCTTCTTCCCCCAGCTTTATATTGCTGAGCATGACGTCACATGGTATGGAATATCCCTTTGGTCAGTTGGGGTCAGCTGTCCCGGCTGTGTCCCCTCCCAACTTCTTGTGCACCCCCAGCCTGCTCACTGGTGGGGTGGGGAGAGAAGCAGAAAAGACCCTGACTCTGTGTAAGCACTGCTCAGCAATAGCTAAAACATCCCTGTATTATCAACACTGTCTTCAGCACAAATCCAAAACACAGCCCCATCCTGGCTACTCTGAAGAAAATCAACTCTACCCCAGCCAAAACCAGCAGAACTACAAAATTGCTGCGCATTCATAGCTCACTTATTTCTGGCACCTGACACCAACATACACAAAAAAGCCTCAGTCTTGTGTGAGACAACTAGAGTCAGCAAATACAACCAGATTTATATAACCTAAGTGAATTAATCTCAGCAGATCTTTGCAAAACCTCTCCATAACATGGATAGAGAATTTATCAGACTCTAAGCCACTGGTGAGGTAAGAATGACCCTTGGTAGGCCCCTAGAGCATCCCCCAGCATCTTTCTGCACAGTGAAGGAGGGAAAAAGTAAACAAATCTGTGGAGGCTGAGGATCACTGAAGCTAAGTCAGCACTGTAGTTTGCAATCTGGTGGGAACTTCTAATAAATAAAATATTGGGCAACCTCTTTAACAGCAACACTTTGGTGATTTCAGACAACTGTGAACATTTTTTGTCTTAAAAGAATATAAAATTACATTCAACCTAGCCAAACTAAAATTTACCAATAATTCAGATACAATAAGGATTAACTGTGCATTCAGCAGTGCACTGAATCTAATAGTATGTAAATAATTAGCACTGGTTTCTGGGCTGTATTTCAGAAAGAGAGTCCAGATCCTTTCTAAAAAAATGCCAAATACCAAGGGATTAACTACAGGTAGAATTGCCTGACAAGCTATTTATTACTGTTTTGCTCAACATTGGCACTGTGAAAGGCCACAGTGCACTTGGCACTCGGCACTTGGCAAAGCAGATCGAAATTTTTAACTGTGCACCTACATTCAACAGTGCTTTATTGTCCCTAAAGGAAAAAGACATTCAGTCATTTCCAAAATCCGCTGAGTATCCTACTCTTTTATCCTAAAGGCAATCATCTTTCAGAGGTTAGAACAAAGAAAGGCAAGAAAAAGCTATTAATCTGGTGACAGATTTCTTGATAATCCCGCAATTTCCATTCATAGCAATGTAAAACAATGAGATGTACACGTTTCACCATGCACACAATAGCACATACATCACTGATTTTGAGCAAAGACACTCATTCCTTTTATCTCTTGTTGCGTTTTGTTTTAAACTGTAAACTCCTTGGATCAGGACATTCTGGATAGAGCTTGCACAGCACCTAGCACGATGAAACCTCATACACAAGAAGACCTACAATGTTATTGCAATAGTCAAAAGGTTCAGAGAACATGCAAGAAGAAAATGCAATGGCCAATGCAAGAAGGAACATTTTATCAGTCAAAGAAAAATGCTTAGGGATTTACTTTACATTAATGAAGATACTTCCTTAGTATTATATTACATAATACTAGGCAATGTGTTGAAAAGACTCTAGCATGTTTTTCACAAACAGTTGTAATGATAGAAATGAAATTAAATCATGTGCTAGCTTCACTTTATGCTTTCCTTCTGCTTCGTCCTAGTTCCATCTTCTCTCATTTTGAAGGTAATGAGTCTCTAAAAACACACCCATTTTTGTTTATGAGGGCAAGCACCACATTTCAGACAAAGTCGGTACCGATCCAAACTCCTAGATTCTCTGGTGGATGGGACCAACCAAGTTCTATTCCTCAGTCCTCTTAAGGTTCACAATAATTGGGGTACCATACACAACTTCTGTGTGGTTTTTTTATTTATGAAGCACACAAATCTAAAAGGAGTTAGCCTGATCGCCATTTCAGAAAGGTCACAGCAAGAGACAATTTTTTATTTGAATCATTAGCAACCTTTCACTGTGAGAAGTTCTGAAAACTTAGGTTTTGACTAGTTGCAAGACAAATTCAGCCTTGGTATACAGGAAAACAGCTTCATCGACCCCTTTTTTTACACCAAAGATTGTGGCCCAAGCACACAGCTTGAAACTCTTTGGAAAAAAAGTTGAAAAAAAGTTTTCAAATAAGATCCAAATAATCAGGATCCTTTTCTCATTTCTTAAAAGTTTTTAAAAAATAGTTGTTTCTTGTTTGTTTCAATGGATGAGAGAAAATTATCTTTCTTCATCTAGGTTTTCTTTTTTCCCCTGAGGGACAACACTTTTCTAAGTGAGAGAATGGTTGTACAGACACTCCTGGGCCACCAAACCAGCCTTTTGCAAAATTGAAATTAATACAAATTGAATTAATAAAAAGTTCAGTCCATTTTTGCCAGAAGAGAGCAGTTAAAAGTTACAAAAATGTTCAGTATGTAATACACTAGCATGCAGAATGTTCCTCATTAAGTAGTCAAAGCTCTCAGTAGGCTGCTGATTCCCTCTGCTCACATTTTGAAGGCAGTGTGCACCCAAGTTTGTTCATGTGTGTCAGCATCACATTTCAGACAATGTTGGTACAGATTCCAGCTCCCAGCTTCTCTAGTTGATGGGATCACCAGAAAAGCTCTGTTGCTGAGTCCTACTAATGTTCACAGTTAAGTGGATTAATCATTGACAACTTGATTTTTAATGAAGCACGTAAATCTAAAGTGAGTGTCAGATGCCTGCAGATAACTTGTTGGAAGTAGAAAACTTTATGATTCCTCTTTTGCATTCAGTGTCCCATGGGGAACTGAGTTGCTCAGAGTTTAAAGCAATTTCAAAAATGACAACCAATTCTAGGACTGCAAATAGAGCAGCCTGTGGATTATCAGAACTTCTGTGCATCCAATGACATGTTTTACCTTGCACATAGCTCCTGAAGTGCCTTGAAGAAATTAAGGTCACTTTAAAAATTGTGGCTGCAAATGACCTGACAACAGTCTTGTAGGCCATGTCTGGATTTCACAGTAAGAAAAGGCACCTGGTCAGAGGATGCTGTGGCTCACATCTAACCCACCTGCCCAAGTTTCCTTTCCAATGCAAACCCAGACATGGGACTGGTTGCACAACTTGTTGCTGTCCTGTGATGGAGCCAGGGCCTGACTTCAATCATTCTAAAGTTTATCAGCTTAGACACAGCCCAAATAAAACAGCAACAGAGCTAGAAATTGATCCTCACACTCAGGTGTGTTATTCATATTCATAAAATCAGACTCATACCACTCCGTATTCAAGATATGCTTTGTTTGTCCACCCCACACCCTTAAAACAGGCTATTTCTACACATTTAGTATTCCAAGACGGACAGGTCATAGTCAGTGAAGAGGTTAATGCATAGTTAATTGTTGGTAGTCACAGTCACCCTTACTTCTTGTTTCATAGTTAAGTTTATAATAAAATCTCTCACAATATTTCAGTATTTTCCCAGAAAGAGACTGTATCCTGCCTGGATAAAACTTGTGCTGGGGTTGGATCTCAACACCTCCTCCTTCAACTTCCCTCACTGTGTAATGTATATTTTCTAACATGAGTATTCAATAGCAGCTTTTAAGGTTCAGTTAGTTCATTTGAGTTTCATTCCAGGACTTAGAAGGCTTGCCCTTGACACACTTGACTACAGAAAAAGAAAACTACTGAATATTTAATAAGCCCTTGGAAATACAGCATTTAATATTCTCTAATGCAGGTACAGAATTGCCTTTAAAGAAGAAAGATGACAATGTTGCTTTAAATAAATATCTTCACAGGCACATTATGAGACTTGATACATGCATGTTGCTGGAATTCAAAACAATTTTAAAAAAACAATAATCCTCCCCACCACACTTAGTAGACTAAAAATACAGCTATAGGGAGACCGTCACAGAAAAGAGAGATTGTGTTATTTCTTAAAGAAACCAGCTTTGACGGCTTGCTCACTATTGAAACCAAAATCCTGCTTTCATTACAAAAGATAAGAGTTTACTGAATGACTTAACTTCTCCTGACCAAAACAAGAGTGGGGGAGTTTCCACAGTCATGAGTTCTTTGCTTTCCCACCAGATCATTCTTGCTAAACAGAACGCTCAAAACAGAGTAACTTTTCTGTTGGATAACAAAATACTTAAAAGGAACGCAGTATTTTTTTTTTTAATACCATATTCATTTTGAAAAATCAAAAATAAATTTCCATACTTTGGAGATTTAAAAATTATTTCCAGTGATGTCTGTTCACATCTGTTAGTTTAAGTCTGGTCTTTTCATAGTTCAGAATATGATACAAATTATTTGAAAAAATAACTGATTCAGTTTCTTCCTCCTACTAACCCTCTGACCACAAGAAGTAAGCTAATCTATGCATTAAACGCATCCAATCTCATTGATTGCAAATACGTAGTCAGATACATTCATTACAAAACTGTATTTTACAATTTTTCTTCATGTGTACTCTAAGATTCGTTGATCAACACTATTTCTTAGGATAAGACAGTTATAAGTGGTTATACCAGAATTAAATATTCCCATCATAAACATTATAATCCGATGTTGACTTTTTTTTCTGTCAAGGTTCAGGAAAGAAGTCTTTCTTCCTGTCAATCTTCCATATATTTGTCTTGTATTATTCTCCACAAGCCTTTTTTTATTCTTCCAGGAATTCAAACCCTCAGTTACTTTGTGGAATCCCCCTAGTTCTGTAGGAGTGAGACCCAGTCAAACAGGGAGCAAAGCCAATGGCACGTACTACTTTCCAATCAGTCACAACTAACTTGCAATGCTGATTTTTAATCTAGTTTTATAGCTGCTTAGTCACATAAAACCAAAGTCTTAAAACAAAAAAAACATAGAAATTACAATAAATTTGAGGGATTTAGGTGTTCAATGAAAATATGACTCAACTATGGATGTTACTTAAGCAGAAAAAGAAACTGCATTTGTAAAGTACATGGCATGCTTCACTCTAATGAGTAGCAACTAACATTGGAATGAAATCACAGAATTAGATACTACTTCCAGCTTTAAAGAGAGTTGTCTCTGGGTTTAGATTTGACAGATTGTCCTCATTTCTGATTTTAACACGATAGATTTTTTCCCTCTGTTTAATTTCATCTGGCTATCAGGAGACTGATAAAATCATAATGTGATTTCAGAATGAGCTCTTGTGACAACCTTGCCTCTCTGTATGGTTTAATGTTCTGTGGGGTGAAATTTAAACATTAACGTTCATTTTACACAAACCCAAATATCTCACCAAACAGATCATCAGTATCTTTACGACTCTATTTCTCAAAGTTGCTATTCTTCCTTAGCTATAAGCTCCCCTTGGAAAATTATCTTTTCATGCAAAAAGAAAGGAAAAGTCACATGTTTTTATGGTGTGAAGCATTTTCAGTGCATTGCATCTGGGTATACTAAGAAACCAAATACCATCAGTAGCCACTAACCAAACTACTGGCATTTAAAACATAAACTCAAGGCAAATATACTATCAGTTTGCTTCATCACTCATAAATCATAATCTCTCACATTATCACTCTCCAAAGCTTAAGGAATGGATACAGACACAGCATTTTAAATAAATCTTCAAGGGAAAAACAAAAACGATACATGAAGTATCAGACACTAAGACCAATTTAATGTCTCTAAAAATCTATAATTCATCCTCCTTCTGGGGGATAAGGTGGAATGTCAGCATTAAACAGTTTTTTAAATGTCTACATAAAGATTTAACAGCCCAACCTTAGCATCCTAATTGGGAAACTCTGGCCATTCTAATTTCTCAACCAACATCAAGCCACAGTTGGTAGATTTCTTGCCAATATTTTCATTTTGATCCTGTGAAAGATAAGTCTACTCTTTTCAAATCCCCAGTACAGTTCTTCCTTGTTTGTACTCTCTCCTGCTAACATTATTTGGCATTCAATTTAACAGTTAACACTCTGCTGCTACAGTTCTACACACAGTCATATTTGAATGAAAAAATCTCTATATCAATACACTTTTATTGATATACTGTTTAAGAACGGCCTATAAGTAATATGTTATGCATAGATTTATAGTGCGGGAGTATTTACAGCTCAGACTGGCTACCATCTGTACGTAGTAGCGGGAACACAAATGTTCTCTTGCTTGCTCATTCTTTTCCCATTTGTTATAGTTTTACAAAGCAGTTTTCCTTCATTCCCAGCTGGAGCACAAACAAAAAGGTATGAATGCCTCTTTTCATATTCAGAAATCCAGGTCCACAATTAAGTCACTCTAACTCAGCTGTCAGGTAAATCAGCAGTCTGACACCCATTTGACCCAGATACGTATCTGACTCAACAAATCTTAGGCACATCTACATTTTAAAGCAGATCATAAAGAAAACCAGAGTTACAAATTATGCTGTATTTTAATTGCATTTAAGTGACATATATCTTCCCAAAGGATTCAAAACTGATTTACAAACTTGCTCTGATATAGACACAGGTTCTGCTGCTCAGCATGGAAAACTGCCTTTGCTGAGCAACTTGAAAGATGTGACAATGCGTTTCAGTGGCAGGGTCACACTTCACGCAGTGGGAGTCCCTGGGACAGGACTGATATGCTGCCCAGGACATTCCCTTGTACTCCATCCCTGATTGCCTCACATCCAAGAAAATTACTAATTTCCTAAATGGCCAGTGCCGCTTCCCACTAGGCAAATCAAAATCATCTGACTTTGTTGTCCCATTGAGCAGGTAAGTCAAACACGTCTTACCGACACACAACGTATATCCCACTGCCTGTTTTTTCCTCCTAAAGACTCATCAGAACTGCTTGAAAAGCAATTATGCTGCCTCCAGAATCTTCCTTTTCCCATCCGCTTGAATTTATCAAGCTTGTTTCACTTGTGATATTTCTGAGCTGTGACTATCGCAGCAATGATGTTTTAGGTCTTACAGCCAGCTGTGCTGATTTTTTTAACTAGACTTGGCATTTCTATTCTAGCAATCATTTTTTTTAAAAGGCATCAACAAGGCTCACTTTGACCTTGCTTTATTGAAAAGGTCTGCATGCTTATGTGGCCTGATAAGCAAACCACTGCCATTCATTCATTAAACATTGCTATAAATCTATGCACTCAAACAGGCAAAATATTTCTAGCGGCTGCAAAAAATGCAATGGATGTTCTTCCTGGAGTCAAGGCAAAGGTGAGAAAAAGAGGAATTCTCAGTCCATATTCTGGATCTGGTATCACACATTCAGAGGCTTCTTATTACTAAAAAAGCATCTTCCAGAAAGAAGCTAAAATTCTCTGAAGGGCTGAAGAAGGCAGATTTTGAAGGACCCATTTCAGCCAATCCCAAATTTACATGCTGAGTTGAATTAGCCTCTTTGTATCCTTTGTTTCCCTTCCCTAGACTACCCACCGTTCACACCATTACAGCAGAGATTAGGCTCTGGGACCTGGCAACTTGAAGTACTACACAGGGAGTATCTTTCTTTCTGTGCCTGATTTATCAGGAAAAGGTTTCATTTGGCTCAATGGGTCAAAACTGGAAAAAAAATCTTCAATGTAATACTATTTATTATTAATAGACTTTCACACCCAGGCAGACAAATGGAGAAAAGAGAGAAATTCTTAAGAAGACAAATTCATGAAAATTCTATTATAATGTCGTTTGCCTAGTACATAAATCTCATGTGCATTAAAATTACAGAAACATTTTCAGCCCTATCGTCGCTGTCTCACTTAAGCACTCAGGCTCACTTACGTCTACTTTTTCTCTCACTCAAAACAAGTCTGATGGCCTAATTTAAAACTACACTTGGGCAAATTTAGAAAACTTTAAGATTTTGAGGCTTGACATCCATTAAGATTTGTAAGAGCCCATCTTAGCTTTCACCAGAGAAGCCTTATAACCAAACCATATAACCTTTTTTTGCCATCCCAAATCTAATCAAAACATACTGGAATTATTTACAAGTTTTCCAGGCCTGTGTCTTTCCTGTACAGCATAGTAAGACTTCTACTGCAAGTGCTGGAATAGAAATTACCAAACTACTTCTTAAAAATTGAAGGGACGGAGCCATTTCCAAGATACCCAAAAGTGTATGCAGAGCCTTCAAACAGCTGATTACCAGGTCTCTTTTGACTGGAAGCTCTGTCTTCCTTATACTGATTAAACAGCATTGGTTTAATTTTTCATACCTATGCCACAGTAATACAATACAGTTGATATTAACTGGTACCCTTGTTTCATGATTGCAAATTAATTACGGGAAAGCAAAAACATAAGGAATAGGCTACCTAGCCTATGGCATTGCCTAAATCTTAGTTGCTTGGTATGGTAGTCTTAATGATGAGCTTCCAGCAGGTTTTGTGGAGTAATCTAGATTTAATAAAAGCAAATGATGAACACAGAAACTTCATTCTATGGCTTCTTACGGGAACTGTCACAGTTGCAATCCAGTAGACAAAACTCCTCTGCCATTTGCACTAGCAGGGTAGCCAACAACAGGAGTAGTTTAACTGACTCACAGTAGAGCACACAGTGCCGAGACTCGGCAGTCTCAATCTCCCTGGTTCTGACATGAAAAGCCTCTGGGGAGCACAGATTTTTTTTCCCCATGTGCCCGTAGCTTGCTCCTTTCTGCATTTCAGACTCCAGTGTGCCCCTGCCCTGGTATTGTCTCTTCCCTGTTCTTCACTCCCGTTCTCAACCCCAGCTCAGGTTTACAGTTGGATCCCAGACTTTCCTCCTCTCTTCTTCTGAGCAACTAGTTCTTACCTATTTGTATATCTATGTCCTGTATCTCCAATCACTCATTTTCATACGCAGTTCTCTCTCCAGAGCTGATGTGCCTCCCCTCTTCCAGGGTCCTCCTCCAGTCTCAGCCTTCAATTCACATGCTACCCTGGCTCTTTGTCCCAGGCTGTTTGCTCAGCCAACCCTGTTTTCCTCCTAGTCTCAATCTCTGTATCTTTCTACCTCTCTCCACGTTTCTGGAGGATCTTCAAGCCCTTCTTCTCTGACATAAATCACAACAACCTCCCTATTTCCCATCTCCAAAAGCAACTTCATCTTCCTTCTGCTCCAGTGCTGATACCACCCCATGGTATCCTGGTCCAGGCACTCTCCGGTATCTTTTCTGCTTCCACTCACATCCTCATCAGGATTTTTATGCCAATATACTCTCCCTGGTTTCTGTGACTTTTATATTTGAATCTGAAGGGCACACGTACCTGCAAACTCATCTGCTTTTTCCAACCGAATTACTGGTCTAATGAAAGATATTATTTCTTCCTCCAAACCTGGCCTCACTTTGAGGCTGAAGGCTTCCTCCCCCGCATCAGCTAGATGCCAGGAAAGCGGAAGGGAGCATAGGATAAATGCTGACCTTAATTAAACAAATCTACCATCTAATAAAATTAGAACAGTTCCTCTTCAGAGGAAGATTTATGCCTTTCTATAGTCAAATCACTGGATAGTCTATAAAATAAAAACCATGTCTCAGCTTTAACCTTTTCCTAGGCCAGACAAGACAGTGTCCTTGGAATTCCTCCATGATCTCACAGGAGCCTCTGACAAGTCTTTTAAGATTAAAAAAAAAATCTTTGAGATACCTAAATTGATGAACTGTGTACCCTAACACCCTGGTACAGCTGAAATTGATGAACTGTGTACCCTAACACCTTGGTACAGCTGAAAGAGTGATCACTTGGAGAAGAGTTTGAGGTCAGAAAGGCATTTTTATGAGAGGGGTACGGGTAAGGCTGTTAAAACTCCTGTGCATGAGGTATGTGAGTATGTTTCAAGCTCACAACACAATAACATAGATCAAAGCTAAATTTAGAGACAGTGAATTATTCATTGCAACAGTAGTCAGCTAGGCTTATCCAGACTCTCAGGAACTGAGCACATCACCCCAGACAACACTAGTTCATACATACACATTGTTTTTTCAGCTCTATCTTTTGGCTCCATGGTGCAGAAAAATTGCATTGGTCAACCAGTTGCCCAGAATCTTGTTGAAGGTTTTCCTAAAGATAGGTAAAAAACTGTATGTAGCTTACTTGCAGTTCTTAATACATTAAAATTCCATTTACCCCTGTCTCCAGGGATGCAGAAGTGACAGTTCAATTGAACTGAGAAAAGGAAGGTAGGAAAGAGAAAAGCCACCAGTACGACAGTTATTAGGATACTCAGTCAACTGTGACGTTCAGATTTCATTCCTGCCCTGTTCAAAGCAGACCCTTGAACTGAGATGAAAGATAGTTCAAGTCCCTCCTCTAGATCCTGGGAGAAGCATGTTTAAGCATATGAAAAAGATTACACAAGTTTAAGAGAGGGATTATATGACACTGGGCCTGTGATAACACAGAATTGGACTCAAAGACCCAAGAGGCTCCTCCAGCCCTCTGTCTCCATGAATATTTCCAAATCCAATTTACACATTTATTTCACACATAGATTATGTTCTAAGCTATTACCATTGCAAGCATTAGCATTGAAGCTGCATACAGCACCATTTCAAATGTATTCCTATTATTTAATAGCATCCGCATCACCAACGTTATTTAGCTTAAACATTCTCTTAGAGCTTTATCACCAGTTTGCCCTAGGGACTGACACTAATCCTTATACTCGGGGCTGGACTAACTAGCACAATGACAAATACCAGCGATGTTGGGCACAGACCATGATCCTGCTGAAGATTTCTTTATCCAAGAGCTTATTACTGATGAGAGGGAGCTTGCTAGCAGCAGCGGGGAACCATACGGGACTTGCCTTGTGACCTCAGGAGAACTGAGGAATTAATTCCTGTGTCAAACCTGTCAATCCACCATAGCATGTATTTCTTCAGAACCAGGTGCTGAGATAGACAAGAGCATTCATCCCAATCCGGCAGGCTTCAGAAGCAGCCTTCCCAATTTGCTGGGGAAAACTACTGTCTGTCTGCTGCACTTTTGCTTTTAATGACAACTCTTGTCTCTTTCAGAGGTATAACAGTTATTCAGAAAATAAATATCTTTATCTTTTTCCTTGTGATTCTAAACCCCATTTATTTATTTTTTAACTTACATTAATAGCTTACTTATGAAAAATCAATAGTAGAATATACACAGTGGACCCATTCCAGGATCTTTTTGATTAAATTCTCCACACAAAGGGGTGTGGGAAGAAATATAAACTTAGTATAAACATTTGGATGTCCTGGCTAGCTAAAATTCATCTGCAGTAAAGCAGCCAGCAATATCAATACGTATATTATCATTTATGCGTCAGAGTCAACATGCCATTGAGTTGGCTGGGGCAGTTCTTTCCCCGTGCAACTAAGATTTTGGGCTATCTGAAGGAAAATAACCCTGCACTGGTTATAGTTTGGGCTCGTATCTTTACAACAATCCTCACAGCAATGAAAGGCAACGTTTGTAGCATGCAGTGGAAACTTTGCATTAAGGGAACACAATTCTCTAGAGAGAGTTTCTGTGGCGAAGACCAGCCAGGAAATCAAGCAATAAAGCGGGTCTTTAACAAGACTTGAGATCTTGCTGCTGATTACATACAGAGTAGGAACTCTGGGAGAATGAATTACCACCGCTGCCACTACCAGGCAGACTATGCTCATTAGAGACTGTGAATGTAATCTGCAAAAGGAGTAGAATGTAATGCTGCACAGAGGCACATGTCACAGTTTCCATTTCCAGTTTAAGCTCTACATAGGATATTTACTGCTGGCACATTCCTTTCAAGACTGGTTACGTCTGTCTGCACACTTCTCTTAAATAAGGAGCAGGTTACTTGTACATGGAATTACAAGTGGTGTCGCTGCTGAAATATGCATGTGACATACCAGCAGAGGTCGGTCACTGGTGGTGTTTATGAAGTAGCAAACTGGGCTTTGGGGAACCCTGTGTTTTTTATTTAGGGCTTTGCAGTCCTGATTTGAATGGTAATAAATTCTCTTTGTTTACATATCACTGACAGTCATACAACATCTTGACAAAATGATGCATGCCAAGAAAAACAACTTTATTTAACAGCATACAAGCAGAGAAGTCTAGTGGCAGGCTCAGCCTTCATTTTCACCTTGTTTCTTCAGCTCTTTTTCATCAGTTCACCTACTCACTCTTCTCTTACCATTCTGCAGTTTGAGATGTAGAATATGAAGATAAGCCATTTCATCAGGAATCTCCCAGATGGTTTGCTTCTTCAGGAGTTCAATGAAAGCCCATTTCTCTGGTGTCTAATGAAATTTGCCCTGGTAACTCTTGGGGAAACTGAAAACAAAACCAAAAAATTAGCAGGATGCTAGTGGCGACTGTGTTCTTTACAGCCTCCTAATTCCTAACAAAAAGTGTTACTCACAAATGATTCTTAACTGTTAAGACTCTCTGTCCCTTAAGATGTTCAGAATTATAATAACTGCATTAAAACATCAACCTTTATTCAAATAGGGGTTGGTGGGGTGGGGTTTTTTTGGGGGCATGGCTTTTGGACTGAAGCTACTAGGAGAGATGATGCTCACTAAAATAATCTAATATAAAGTTATTGTTTGCAGTGTGCAGGATTACTTTGCCAAGCAAGAGCAGAGACACATTAAGAGACTGTATGTGACAAACCTGGAAGACTGGGGGAAACAGAAGCAAACATAAATGCACTAGAGGGTTCTTTCTGGTTTGCAGCACACAGCAGATAGGTCTTCTTTCTGCTGCATTTTAGGAACAAAAGGCTGCTTCTTCCTTTAGTAAAGGATATGCTGCAATGTAAATGTTATCCCAGCCAGTCAGGTATTTCCCCTGCCCTCAACACATGAACAGCTGAAAAAAATATCAGTCATGAGCAGGGTTTACCATGTATGCTATGTTTATAAATATGTTTATAATATATGCTATTTCCAGTTCAAATACAAATTACTTATACATCACCGTGTTTGACCTGCAGTTTTAAAACAGGCACCTTTGGTGCGTGTCTCAGTGCAATTATGAGTTTGGTCCATAGGGAGAGACAGGGAGTGACTGGTGTCAGATGAGCATGATGCAGGACTCACTCGAGGTACCAGAGCAGCGTGTCCACTCAACAAATGGACAAATGTTGCTACAAAGGGGATTTTTAGCATTGCAAGAAACTACGGTCATCTTATTTCACAACAGCAGTAGTGACTACTGTCTGCAAATCCAGTCCCCCTCTTCTCTAGAGGAAAACAATGAAAAGAGATATTACTTGCTAAATTAAAATTAATAATAAACTCACCTGTGCAGAATATTTTTCTTCCACCCAGCTAAAGTACTCCAGAATGATCCATGATACCATCCGTACTGTGTGGGCTGGGATTTTGGATCCCAGGTGCCTCTAGTGCTTCCTGATCCTGAGCTCAATTCCATCTCACCATGGCAAGGACAGGCAGCTCCCAGGCCACAACACTGCTCCAGATGTCCCAATGCCAAAAAAAGGACTATTTCTAGCTTCCTCATATACAACGGAGATGAAAATCATTGAAGTTCAGATGGAAATAACCTGTCTCCCACATGTCTCAGGGAGGCTGGTTGCTTCCCAGACCTTCAGACCTCTCATTTTTCTGTCATTGTTAGATGAAATGAAAAATTCCTATACAGTGAATGACATCCAGTTATAAGTTAGGGTGTTTGGGTAAGTCTGTTGTTCTTCGGTTTGGTTTTTTTCTCTTGGTCCAAATACGCCCACTTGCACCTGCTTCATTCATGTGAAGTTGAACCCTCGATGCCAGGGCATGCTCTCTGCACTGGTACCACATACAGCAGTACACAAAAGCAGCGCCCGATAACAGCCATCGGCAACTCCAGCACATTTGCACATTACTGAGAGCGTTTGGAAGGACTGCATGGTGCATGGCACTTTCATTGGTGAACTCTTGTGTGGAGACAAAGCTCCTGTCTCGGGCCATGTGACAGATGCCCTCCAAACCTACACACTTGCATATGAATAACACATTTCTAATAATATCTTCCTTTATGCTGAATGTGGACATTCATATGTTACCCTGTTTATCCAAAATAGTCTTAATACATGAATATGGCACTTAAGTCTTTTAAAACATTCTGTGGCAGTGGATCTTCCAAGAACACTGAAAACTGTCAAACTTCTTCGTCCCGTAAGTCTCAATATATTTTTGGGTGGGAGGACATAAAGAGGTGTTATACAACCTTTGGAAATGTTCCAGTTTGAAAAATCATAATGTCTGGTCAACTCCCTTAGTCCTGGCACATCATTTGCATGCTGCTACTTTAATTTCTAAAATAATGCAATCCAAAAGGTGAAAAGCTGCAGTTATTCACAGAAAAACTGTTAGCGAAATTTTCCTTAGGAATTCCAGTCTCTCCAAGAGAGATCAATTTCTGCTGTTCCCTGTCTCCCTCCCACAAAAGAGGTTTCCCACCAAAACAGCCAGTAGCTGGGATTTAGGATGCTCACAGGGGAGATGAAAGACCATGTTAAAGTCTCTAAGGAGTCAATGCGTGCCCCAAACTACAGCCTTGGACTGACGTGGAGTCCACCTTTCCTCACCTTCCAAAGGGCTATGCAACAGACTGCAAACCCCCAAAATTTCATGAAACAAAATTTTTGTTTTCCAGTCAGCCATAACCATGATTTTATCCCGGTTCCTAGTGGGTAAGATTTTCTAACTTAACTAACCCCAACATACTCTCTCTCTCCTTCTTTTCCTCTCCATCTCTTCTGTCTGCATCAAGCTCCATCTGAAGTGACAGACAGGCAGACAATGCGCCAGCCTTTTCAAACCCTACTGGGAAACGCACTTGAAAGAAAAGTATCAAAACCATCCAAAACCACACACAAAATATAATGGCATGCAATTAATTAACCTGTCAAGAGAGAAGCAGACGTTATTGTTCTGATGAGCTTTTTAGATTGTGGGTTGCTTCCTCTTGCCAGGTGCAGCTGCAGTGATAGCGGGGAGGAAGCTCACAAAAATACTATACTGCCAAACCAGAACAAAAACTGGCCTTCAGACAAACGGCCTGGCCATGCGATCGCTGAATACAAGAGCTTCTCTCCAGAAGAAATCAGACACAGAATGAGACAAAGCAAGGGTGGGGTTTTTCTTCCATTTTGCACAGCTGGCACCAATACTATTTCTATTAAAAAAAAAAAATTTTGAGAAAAAAAAAAGTGTGGCTGGAGCTCAACCAGAGCCAAACACATGGAGCTTTTCCGGCTCAATCCTGTGAAACACTGAGCACCTCCTGCAGTGGGAACTGAGGATACTCAATAGAGGGAGAGATAAGCAGAACATAGGACTGGTCCGGTGAGGGCTGTTTGCCCAGGCTCCCTATAGGAAACATATGAATATGGGAATCTGACAAAGTTCTTTAGCTTTGTGGAAAATAAAAACAGTAGTGATCTCAGTTTGTACACACTGTTTCATCTGACACTCTTGGGCTTTTATCTCCATTTCTGTATGGGATTTATAGCAAACTTTATGGCAGTACTTCCAGAGCTCATGCCTTGCTGTCATAGCTTTCTGGAAATTTTTTCACTTGATTAACGTTTCATCTACTGTTTCTTTGATTATATAATGTCTTAGTGCAGCTCTTACAGTTACCCACACTGCCTATTACAGCTTTCTTTTTTGGCCCAATCTTTAAAAATTTTCTGGGATTCAGAAAATTCTCTATGTTACATGAGGTTAAATCACTACCAAGATTAAGAAGGCTTGTTGAACAGTTGCCATTACACAAGTCTCCTTATTCTGAGGCCTTTCTTGTTCATAAGTTCATTGTAGTTTATTCATAAGGTAAATGAATAGGAAACATACAATCCTTCAGGTGCAGATAATTGCAGTGCCAGGATGGGAGGTTCTCTGAAATAAAAAATAGTTATTTATGTATTATTCACTTTTATTTCAGATTACAGCCATGAAATTTCAGCTGAATCTCAACAGGCACCCTGGAGAACAGATACACATTATAGTCTGGGAATAATATTTTAAAAGCTAGGTTCTGAAATTATGGATAGCAAGAAGTTGGGAAGCAAGAAATATGGTTTCTCTTAGAAGACTACCAATATGGAACAGGTTTTGAGAGTACTTTTTTAAAAAACAGGGTTTTGGACACTTATGTCCCCAACTGAAGTATGTGTCAGGCCAGATGAGATGGACTTTTGCTCACTGAGTATAGGTCTATGTTTAAAAGATAAAGAAAGTTTTATTCCCCATGTCGCTTGTAGGGATTTCATTAAACATTTTGACTACTAGCACGCTATCAAGTGATATAATGCTTCAGATATGAAGTAATAAGCAACAGTGTGAAAATCTAAGTTTCACAGCTTCATATTCATTAACAGTTTATTTCAAATGTATGTAAAATGGTGCTGGATATGACCAGAAAAAGTACGCAAATGTCTATTATTAAATCCCTTTTTATCTACCACTGGCTAATGATCCAAATACTCAGATGTTAGAAACTGAGGATGAAGAAAGCTGGGAAGTTTTTTGTGCATTTGTAGATAGCCCTGTGCCCACCCTAGAAGGACTGGCTGCTGGTGTATTAATATTACATTACTCATTGTCACAAATCCATGACTGCATCGGATAACCAGAACAGGAAAATAGAAAGTCACTACCTGTACTGGTTGAGTTAAAGTATTTTTCTTATTTTATTTTACTTATCTGATAATAGTACTATATGAAAACATGACTATATTTGTTTTCTGCAGTTCTGTGTTATTGAAATATGCACATTGCAAGAGGCTAAAAAGGCCACAATGTGACATTGCTATAACTGGTTTGGCACTAGGTTCTTGCACTTGCCAGGAAAAGAATATAGGGTAGGTGGAAAACTTCCCTTATGAAAGCAAAATGAGCCAAAATTCTGTGTAAATAGAGCCAGATATTAAAACATTTTGGGGTTTTTTTTGCTGCAGAAATGACAATGCATAAAATTGGCTCATGCAAGATATGGTCATATAAGATTTACATATATCAATGGATGCACATGGAGACCAGAAGCAGCCTATTTGAAAATTAAGGCCCATGAAAGATAATAGAAGGGAATAAGGCAAGCCACATGAAGAGCAAAAGAAGAACATTTATCAGTTGAATGTGCATTTACAAGGCGCACTAGGGGGGCAGTTAGTAGGTCATTAGATAAGACTTAGTGTGGTACACATGCACCCATCTATGTGACAGAGCAGCAACAGCCTGCACAGGCAAAGAGATCTTTTCCTCATTTCATTCAGATCCAGGCCGCCTGCAACGCTAGCTGGTATCAATGACCAGCTATATTTGGAAGATATATCAATATCTTCCAAAAATATAAGCTGATTCAGGCTTGTACTCCTTCAGTGGCTGATCATCACCATACAAGACCTAATTATGAATGCACCCGCACTGGTGTAATAACAGAATAACTTAGTACGATGCAATGGAGTTTCACGCTGTTAGAACCGAGACTAGAAACAAACCCAATGTCATAGAACTGGGGAAGTGGGGAAATAAGCCAAAAAAGTAACCTAGCCTGGCAATGTCAGACCGTCTAAGACAGTGACTGTGCAATTCTTTTGAAGTCAATGTGACGACACAGAGGTTTCAATGGGGCACGTGCTTAAGAATCTTGCTGACCCAGGAATAAACACATCGATTTTGGTAATGTGATGCCGAGACTGTGTCCCCTGCGTGTGTGTAAGCTCACTCAATGTGCACAGACTGCTGCTGTATTGCTCTGCAGCTACTAGGTGTAGTAAATTTATAGAGAAGCAATAAAACTAACTCTGAAATCCATTGTTACATGATCCAAGATTCGGCTCATGACAGGGACCTTAAGATCTTTCTTTTATTCAAAGTAAATCTGGAAAGGCTCATGTAATTTAGAATTGCCCAACAAATGTATTCAGTGCAGGCTTGCAAGATATGCAGACATGCAGTGAGATGCTGATCTATGAATCATTAATTAATATTCTCTTACACGCTTACCTCAGAAGTAAGCTTGAAATGAAGTTCAAAATGGTGACAGTGTATGTGAGAAAGCTCAATTTCTCCCATGTCCCTGCTAAATTTCTCCACGAAGCTATTGGCATGCTACAAGTGTTTATTAAACTAAATCTGGATGATATATATGCATCAAGTCATTGGAAACTCTTCATATATCAAACCAGCCAAACTGAAAGTACTCAGTTGTCACTGTAAACCAGGCACATGTGGACAGGTTGGTGTAACAGAGAAGGCTGGTAAAATAAAACTTACCCAGCTCTCCCCAAGGCACTTCTAAGACTATGACACTGCCATTTTTAAGATTACCAGCTGGAATGACTTACAGGAGACTGCAAACAGTTGTTGCTATTTCCAAACTTTAGTTTCATAAAGGGACTCCTAATTTCTAAGGATAGTACTAATAATTACACCAAATAATGTAGCTGAGTACAAAAGAGAAAGTAAACATGGCCTTATTCAACCTTTGGTAATATTCTTACCTTAGATGCAACCCAAGTCAATGAAATGCCAGCAGAAATGTTTTGAATTAATGGCATTCATCTGATTAGAAGCTTCATTTTGATCTTCAGCATGAATTTACTCTAAACCTCAGGCTAGATTTGAGAGTTGCTTCTCATATGCGTGCTAACTAGCTCACAGAGGAGACAGGAGGAATTCCCAGGTTAGGAGGGAAAGGAAGGCTCACATACTTGATACAGAAAAATAAAACATTTTTTCAATTCAGTGTCCTATTAATTTTTTTTAAAATAAGTTACCTGCAAATAGGGCAGTTTGATTTAGTTCAGAAGCTTGCTGCCACCATGCAGTACTGAAGGAGCACTTCTTCAGAATTTCCTGTTTCTCCGATACATGTAATTTGGACAGTTGGTCTAAGTCATGGATAAAAACACCGTGAGGCACAGGTTTAAATTTTCTGAAGTTCTTCCTGTCCTGGATGTATAAGTGTTCTTGTGTGTGTTTGTAAATTCTGTGCAGTTCTTACTTTTTTTACATTTTCAGCCCACATTGTTAATAAGGCAAAAACTCAGAGAAAATACAATAACCCGTTCCATGTTTTGACTACTGTAACAGAGATTTACCCACAATCACTGAAAGAGGAAATAAATCCCAGGCTTCAAAAGCTTATTTATTTTCTCAACTTGGTAGACTCAGGAAGAAGTAAAGAAGAAGGAAGAACCCATCAGGACCTTCAAAAGCAACACTAGATACTGGGATAAACAGAAAAATAGGATTCAGACTACCTAAGGGAACGTGTCTACAAGTGGGAGCTGCAGTGCACCTTTAAATGAGCTGTTCTTAGCACAGCAGTGTAGAAACACACCACAAATAACTGTAATTCTTTTTCTTAGAGCTGACCTTCAGTCAGATGGTTATTTATGGTGTTTACCCTGGGAGGAGCATCCTGATTCCTCAAGTAGACAGTCTGGCTGGGGAAAAATGAGGCATGGGCAGAACATTTGCTCTGATCATCAGTACCTATTTAACATAATAGCCATTCACACGTTTTGGCAGTCACTCGTGCCACAGTCAAAAACAAGTTTTCCATAAACATCTACCACCTCCCACAGAAAGACTAGGATGGGACATGTAGTTTAGACTCAGACCACTAACCGTACATACATCAGATCAGAGGCTTGTACCGTTGCACAGGCATGTCCACAGGTGGTGAGTTAATACTGAAAATTTGTGAGGAAGGAGCTCATCACAATTACCACAGCTGGAAAACATGAAATGAAACAAGCGTTTCCTTCTGTCAGTGCAACAGCTTTGGGAATTGCTCTTGTACACTCGGCAACAAAGGGCAAAGAGAAAGAGCTGCTGTTTAGAAGATAGGATCCCTCCCTGGCAAATATACATAGCTGAAAATATGCCATTGCTACTGTACTCTTTACAGTACATCTAAAGAGAGACCATATTTTCACTAGGAACAATAAAAAAAATACATCATCTTGTCTTTAACCTGACCATGCCATAGGCAATTAATTTGTTTGCTTTCCTAATGAAAAGGTAAATAAACATGACATAAATATTTATTCTGCAATCTTTCCCTCTTGCCAATATGTGGCTGGTTTCTCATAGCAACAACAGCCGTGCCATTGTCAACAACAGGCCACTTGAGTTACTGCGAGCCTGGACTAATTCCACTGAATGTAACAGTCTTACATCTGTCCGTCGTAGCTGTTCCCCTGCTGCCAGCTGGAAAGGTTTGCTCATGGTGGTTCTGCGAGCCAAGGGTCAGCAAACAGTCCTAGTCACAATCCCTCCCACCTCCCCTGGCTCATCTCCCTTGGATGCTTCTCCTACAGGGATGCAGGAACAAGTGGCGATAAACACAGATAGCTACGTGCCCTCCAGGAAGCATTGAGCAGAAATAGCTTTGTGACAGCGAAAAACAGGGGGAACAGAAACCCAAGCTGGTTCAGCAATTTCAGGTTAGGTGTGTCAGGAGCGGCATCTGACCCACCATCATCTCACTGTGATGATATTAAATCTTTTATCTTGTAGCCCCTACGGCATTCTCCCCTCTGGCAATCAGTCATGCAAAGTCCCTGATTTCATTCTGCAGATGATCGTGCTATTTATCAGTGAACCAATTTTATGCACACGACCTTCTCCTTAATATCTAGTTGGCCGTGGTCAAACTCCCAATTAAAGATTCTTCCTTCATCAGTAAACTGTTTATATACCACTTTTTAGCATAATAGCACATCAGTCAAGATGCCAGCAGTCACTAAAAGCAAGTTCATGCTCCATAGTAGGTAGCTGTTTGTTTCTCAAGCTGCCTATAAATTTCACAGCTCAACTAATAATGCATGAAAGCAGCTAAATGTGAGGGAAATTATAACAAACTGAACTATAATAGCTTTTTATTGCAGTTTATGTTGCCAGTGTCTGGAATCCTGGAAATATTACTGATCAAATCACTATTATTGCAAATAATTGCATGTAACACAGTGAATTATTCCCTCTTAATATTAGACTGTAAAAGAAACTGTCTAGATAAATTATCTGGAGCATTCCAGAAGACAAGGATTTAATCAGAAATCAATCAGCATATATGCACTTTGAATTTAATAATAAGGAACTGTCAGTGCAGGTAGAAAATTTCCCAAGTTAGATTTCACCATAGTTGCTAGCCTGTTAGAAGAATATGAAATATGATCTTAAAAATCCCTGTAACCAATTGACTACATGTGTCAACTTGCCTTCAAAGATTAACTTAATTATGCAGAAAGGGGGAAACATAGCTGGTAGGATTGGCAGGATTTAAAACTCTTTGATGTATGTTTCTTAGGTGCTGAGATAGGGCAGTTGAAACCACATATAATACTATGAAAATGTGTTTTTAAATGCTTTGAAAACATACAGTGCTACATGGCTGCTATTACAATTACTGTATCTAAAATGTGCATGCACACATCATCTTTGAATGGGAAGTGTTATGAAATCCTTGACCAGGTTGGAAGTTACCTCAAACAAGTCTTATTAAAGGATGTGTTCTTACATCTTCTAAGTTCCTGTTATTGTAGGACTAATAAATCTCATCAAAGTTAGTGGGAAATAAGCTTGTGTGGAAAATCTAGCACTTGCTCATTTTTCTGAATTGGCATCTATGTGTTTTCTGTTTCTTCTTAGCTAACAAACTCCACTTTTCTTGCGTTCCCAGGTTCACGAAGCCAAATTCAGAGGTCTTAGGCACCACATGTGATTTACAGTCCCAAAACCCACCAAAACTGTGATATAAAAGAGCCTCCTCATCTGTCACCAGAGCTTGGAGGTGCCCAAAATTACCAGCTGACTCCTTATTTGTGTCTTTATAATTTTCTGGGCATCAGGAGATGTGCATATCCTCCTTACCCAGAACAGCCCCATTTGGGGAATTTTAACGGCTCTGTTCTGTTTAAGCTGACTGAGGCTCCAGAAAATAGACATTCTCTCACATTTATAGCATGTCCTCATAGAATTCCTACCTTCTAGCCTCTTTTATAGTCAGCGGAGAGTGTCAGGCAATTTTAAGCTACCACTCCTCTGACCCGTAAAGATGTCTCCTTTAGAACAGAACCACAGGACGTGAAAGTGGGCATTTGCCTCCGCTGATTATGAAAGGCAACCAGCGTGACTGAACTTCTGTGTGGACACCAACATTTGAACAGATGCCTCCCGTCTTCATGTCTAACGCACTCAGGATACTAATACCATTGATACAACTTGTAGATACTTCACACAGAGAGAGTAGATTTCTTAAGACAGTAGATTTGATAGTGACAGCAATTCTGGTTAGATCTGTTGTTAGGCTTCAGTTACCCTAATTTTGAGGAGAGGGAGACGGGAAGTACAGATGTAAAATTCACATCCTGTGAGGAAAGTCTGAAATGTTGAATATAAGATTTTACATTGGAGAGAAAATTCAAAATTTTTGAATGTTTATGGCATTCTAAAATTTCACTTAAAAAAAAAAAGAAAATCAAAGTGAGAAGATTATTTCCCCCCTGAAATATTTAATTATGGCTAGACTGCATCACATTCTTTAGATGTCCTTGAATGTCCATTAAAATTTTTTACTTTCAAATCAAAATGTTTGTCTCAGACCCCGAAGCACAACAGAACAGTTTCTGCTTGTTGCATCTCAGCCATTTGTAGCTGTAAAATTATGTCAAAAGAAAGAATTCTGCTAAGTCAGGCATTAAAGGGAATTGTAATATAAGGGCAGGTTTTAAAATTTTTTTTTCCAATGTATTGTTAAAGCCAGACCAGAAGAAATTTTTATCAAAAGAATAATGTTGCAATTTTATCAGGTCATGAAACAAATGTGCCGTCTTAATTTGACCTTCAGATACACCCTATTTGGTTGAATGACCAGCCGCTTACTCCTTTCTATTTAAAATGCAGATATACAACCTGGGGTAGAAAAACAATGAGTTAATAGAAAGCCTACACATGAACTTCTATACTGGAGTGAAAAAGCACTGTAATGAACAAAACCTCTTATTTTAAATACAAATTAAGAAATATTTTGCTCTAGAGAAACAGTGCAAAGAAAAGTTTAAGAGAAAAACATCTTTGATATAGTATGATTTAAAGAGTGCTTATAACCCCAGGGACCAGTGATATCTCCTGTTACACTAGCACAATTTTATTTAACAGAGGCAAACCTGGATTTGCTTGCTACTTTTCAAGCTAGACATCATGATTCAGAGAACATGAGTTTTGAAGGTCTCCCCAGAGACTTACCAACAAGACTGGCTTTGCAGGGAACGCTCCCTTCATTGGAAACTCAGAAGGTGTCCTAATGCGCACACTCGCGTGTGAAGCCTTTCAGAAGACCTCAGGGCTGAGAGTGGGATCTTCAGAGGGAGAACATGCTGCTGAGAGCAAGAGTGACTGCCACATAACAAACTTTCTTCTTGGGCCACAGCGCCTTTTTTACAAATCGTCACAGCACACCACTTCATCTTTGCATGTTTTAAAAATTAAGAAACTGACACTTAATGCGGTCAGATGAGTTTACTTACAGGAGGTCAGAGTGATCGTTTCCCTCCCTTCCCATGCTGTGGCTCCACAGCTAGGTGTAGTATCCTTGCTACTCACTTCTGTCACTTTTCAGAAGAACGTCTCTAACGTACTAATACTGCCATCACATTTTCTCGTTTACCCAAATGCAGTTTAATCTGGTTACTTCCCACTTCCACTACTGACTACTGAACTACTAACAAAGCCTAATCTTCCCCTGTGTTCCCCAGGTAAAATGCCACTGAATTCAAAAATAAGAAAAGGAACCATACAATTACTTTTATGAAGGAAAAAAAAGCTAAAACCACTCTCTTTTTCAAAGAGCTTCATGTTTTCTCCATCATATCAATGCTTTGAAAATATACAGTGCTACATAGCTGCTATTACAACTACTATATCTAAAAACAAGCTATTCAGGTTATCATAGAAAAACTCATTCAGAAAAAACATAAATCACAATACTCTAGTCCTATAAAAAACACACTCTTGAACGTTTTTATGAACTGGTTTCACAAAATACATACACATAACTGTGATACACAGAGGCCAACTAAGGCAGCACATTAATATTCCCCCTCATAATATTTGATAAATGAGTCAATAATAATAGTCACAACCAACCTCCTATTTCCTAGATGTGCCACCATTGCTACATTTTCCTAAGCTAGATATATTTTACTGTGACGTATTTTGTATTTCTTGTTTCAATTAAGTTGGACTCTATATGGATCTAACAATGGCAAAAATAAACAGATGAATGGAAAAGTGCCACCTCCTTAATATACCCACAACAGGTGGATGATTATTGTGTTGCTTGGTGAACTCTTCCTATGTAAGAAATAGCAGACCAGTATAAACTAACATGAGCAGATTTATAACCATTGGGTGTAGGCATTAGGTGAAATAATGTCCCTATGGAGTGAAAAATTAATTTTTCAAATTGCTGACCTTCAGAATTACTGATAACGACATCTATTTATACCTCTAGGTTTACAGCATATGAAAGAGAACTTCGACTTGTTGCCCAGCACATGCACCTTTAGACTCTATATTCTTTTTTTTGTTCTGGAACAAATGAAAGAAAATAATAATAATGAAAGTTCAAAAGAAGCAAACATTGCATTGTAGATAGCTCTTTACATTTTCAAAGCTAAGAAATTATTAGCAATTAGGAATTAGAAGCATTTAAATAATAAAATTCAAATTAAATCATATATTTTTGCCAGCCTTTAAAGGCATTAGTTAACTTCATTTTCTAATATTTAATATGTTTTTCATATAATTAAAAAGGATCTGTGATACTTTCCCTTTTATTTTTAAAACCTCAGTCTACACATACACAGACTGCATCTTCCTACGGAGTTATCAATGCAAGACAAAGCAAAGCAAAGCAAAACAGAAATACAATAAATACTGCTTGCCTTGAAAGAGGAAAATCAAAGCAAAATTCAGTACCTGATGAACTCCTTTCCCTATTGCTTCAAAAGTAAGAGTACACCATGGAAGAAAGCACTCTGTTTTCTCATTTAATTCAGTCGGTAAGCCTCCCAAGGGGAAAGGATGTCTGAGTTACGAACTAACGCCTCAGGAGTTCTCAGAACTCTTGAAGTATTTAGTTGCTTTACTCTCCTTGTCCTTCACCCCTGAACGTCACGTAGTAAGGTTAAAAAACAGCCTGAGTCTTGACAGGCAGGTTTACATGTGAGTTAAACTGCTATGGCTTTCATTTCTTGCTTTTCACATGGCAAATGGGGATTAATTATCTGTATCTTTAATGGTGCTAAAATGTGCTTACAAAGAACATCTGAAAAAATAAGGCAGAAGATAACAGCAAGAATGCTTCTGTTCAGCGCTTTTTCTTTTGCAGTGTAAAAATGTTTGCTGTAGAGATCTAGAAGAGACTTCATTTTGGGGGCATATTTTTGTAGTGCAGTGGTGCAACGTTGTTTGGTTTGACTTTTAAATTTGCTTTCAGATATTGAAAAGTTCTTAAGTTCAGTGGCATTAATTTTCATTTTAACTGTAAAGTAAATCATTATCATAATTCCATGAAATTTCTTTCTCTTTCTAGGGAGGCTTTTCTTTACCTCCCTTATATAGATTGTCTCCACCTGCTTACAAATATTTAACAGCAATTAATAGACATTAGAAAGCTAGGTTCCTTCCTTTCTGACGAACAGAAAATATGCAAAACATGTTCTTGCCGTTTTAGACACTATACACCAAGAAGGCTTTCTGAGCATGCTAAATGAACTAAGAAGATCAGAAACGTTCAGCTCAAATTTCCCATGAAGAGCTACTACATTTGCAACACCCTCTATTATCCCATTCTCTCCTTTCTCAGGGTTTGTGGGGTGGAAGGTGGCATTTCTGACTGACCACCGAAACCAGCAGGGAGCCAATGGAAAGGAAGGAATCCATTAAACCTCTCCTACTCATTATATAATGCTAAAACAGCATTCCTTCCCTTGTTTCATTTGCCAGCACTCAACAAGAGGACTGAGGAGTCTCTGTACTTCACTGTTCAAAGCTAAGAAGATGATCAAGAGAAAGCCCTCCCTGAACCTTCTCAGCCCTTTTCACTTCTGCAAGTCAAAGGGGCAAATTTATTTGTTGTCAGACAGGCTATTTCTCCTCACCTTCAGGTACCTCCTTCTTAAAATACCGGGGGGGGGGAGGGGAAAAAAAATTATAAAAACGCCGGGGGGGGGGAGGGAAAAAGTAACTGTTTTCCTGACATTCAGCAAATCTCTGTTTTTTACGCAGTCCTCTCCAGAACCGTGTTCTCCTTGCAGGTCTTCTCAATGAAACAGGGATGGTTGGTAGGTCAGGGAGCTGCGAAGAGTAAAAGAAGGTCAGAGAAGCCAGGAACAAGGAAAATTGCAGCAAAAGGGGCACTGTCATGGAGCAGGAGGGTCTAACTAACAGTACAAGTCGTCCATGAGTGACTGTCACTTAGAAAGTTCATGCGATAAGCAGTCTGCAGGCATGGGGAGTGAAAAGCACGTCCCATAAAACAAGTACACAAGATATGGGGCACACTTCAGCCCATAAAACACCTACACTAATGCCCATGATGTGCTAGCATCTGGCCCTCAGAGTACACTACTACAGTTGAATAAGATAATTCAGCAGTAAGGTTTATACTCTACAGTGGGTGCTTCACAGCATAGACATGACATGGGCATGATACCGTGACACCAGCTGGAATCCCTTACACAAGAAACCACGGAGGTAGAGAGGTCGCCATTCTGGGAACATACACTTCAGTAAGGGGCTGAAACTGAAGATGTTAGATGGACAACATAAATGAAAGAAAAATTTAAAAGGAGGCAGGGAAACGTTTCTGCCATTGACTATGAAGGTTACATACGAGATACCGTTTAGAGAGAGCTTCAAATGACAACAGATGGTGTTTACACGATTTCAATCCTACTTGACTCTTTTATGGATATACCACTTATCTATTGCTCCATTTGCCACGTAAACAAAGAATAAAGGAAGAAGTTTAAATACTTGCTTTGATTGTGCATTTTCTTTTTGGTATTGAAATGGTTGCTTTTCATAATTTCATACTTCAGTTGACTCACTATGATACTCATTATGAAATAATAAAACTATGAAATAATGAGTTCTACAAAACATACATTTCTGCAATGGTCCCTTAAGACACATGCTTGGGGCTAGACATAAAATAAAATCACCTTTCTTTTTAGAAGGCTTTGGCAGAATTATACTTAAAGTTGAATAATTTCTTCTAAATTGTTTGTTAATGCATCGATACACACAAAATCACAAGGGTTAAGATGGTATGTCTCTATTCTTTCCCCATACCCTCTCTGCAGAAATTTCTGTAACACGTATTTGAAGTGACAGTATGTATACCATCATATACTAAATCATTTCAAATTACCATCTGTATATAGACATGTATACATGCATATTTCACACTTCCAAGAAAACTTGTTATGTATGTTCTGGTATAATAATATTTGTAATCCTAAACCAGTTTCCTTTTCTATATGAAACAATTTTCTCTCTCTGCCTCTACTGTATTAGGACAGATCCCACGGTTAAAAGAAGAGAAAGCAAAGACAGAAGAAGAAATGCTGCTGGCTGATTTGCAGTTACCGAAGAACGTTGACTAGGATGGACCCATAATTTCACCTACTAGGGAAATCCTCTGTGCCCTCTGCAACACATACAGTCAAAAGCAGACTTCCTTCCTAGCAACTGACATCATAACATGTCAAAAAGTCTGATAATTGATTATGGGGAAGAAAAGAGACAGGAAACCGCACAGTTTTCTTCACCTCCTTCTGACAACACGGGAAGAGCTGAATCCGTGGGCTCTCTGCTGTGCTTCCAGCAGGGAAGGGCGTATTCACCATCCCCTTACCTTGGACAGCGGCTCAAAGCCACGGTTTATTTTTAAACACTTTAATAATAGAAGGCTGAAATAACCTTCTGAGGTCTGAATGGGTCGGATCCAGCGTGCACATCTGACAGCATGATAACTAACACTGCCTGAGCAGCTGGTAACAGTCAGAAATACTTTGAAGTAAACTTGATTGAAGTACACTGGCTAAGCGCTAGGTGCATTTTGAAGGCAACCCCTCAAGCTGCGGCTTCTCACTCCTCCTCTGGCCAAAGCACTGGCTCAGTGAGCGGGCTCTGAAACAGCTGCAGCCGAAGCATGGTGACTATTAATTCTGGATAGAAAAAGCCATTACAAGTGCCAGGGGAAGAGGAAAATCTCTGAAGTCTCAGGTATGGGGAGCTGCTAAAGGAGAAACACAAAATAGCTTTAAGTCACATTATTTCCTCTCGTAAAGCACAAAGAGAGCAGGCACCACTGAATGCAAAATGAGTAACTGCAAGAAAAAAATCCAGTTTGCACTTATGCCATCGATAACAACTTGGTTTGCACAAAATACAGGACCCTACATATTCTGTGAGCATAGGAAGGCTTGTTAAAACAAAATCCATATTTAAATCCACAAAGAAGGGCAATTCAGACTTAGGGCTCCTCTGAAAGTGTCGTTCTATAAGGCACTTTCACACCAGTCAACTTCCAGCCAGTTCCTTCTAGAGAAAGGAGCACTATCAAGGAATCACTCTTTCTCTCCATTTACTACATAAGGTTCCTCAGAAAACTATCCTCTGAATTTGGCTGTGGTTTCATGAGAAGCACTGTCATTCTGACTTAAATTTTCTCAGTTCACATGCTTTTTAAGCCATCCATTTCCAAATCCAATTCACAGCACAGCTGCACAAAGCTTTGTGGCAAAACAGCAAAGGGAGCAACGTGGGAGGGGAAATGATGGGCCGGTGACAAAGCAGGACTACCACAGGCCAATATCACACATATAACCTTGGCTGTGGCTGGTTAATGAAGCGCCTGAATTTGGGTGATGAAATCTCCTCTCTTCTCCCACCCCACACCTTAATGGTTAGGGGTGGCAAATAACACAGCAACCTCAGGGAAAACGGGAGCTGCTGCATTAGGAACCTGCCCCTCTCTCGCTGCAGCCAACCTGTACAACCTCTATGGCTCTCCACAGCAATGCACATCCTGAAACACCCAGTGAACAACAAAAAACTGAACAGTCATATTTCAGTAATATTTACTAGAATAATCAATCTGCCACAGAATGATTAGTACTCCTTGTGCAAAATACTGAGCATGTTACATGCCCTATACTGACAGGGATGCTAAACACTGTGTTTGCCCCTACGACAAGCACCTACAGCCAGTGAGAAATATTAATTGTCAAAAGCAGTATGATAGAAGAGGGTTCATGAACAAACATACGTAACCAGACTCTTCTTCCCTCCAGGACAAACCAGATATGATTGTGATCAGGAGTCACAGAGGTCTTAGTTCTGATTTAATACAGTGAAAGCATCATCATCTTGCCAGGTTCTAAGCAGAAGAGATGGAAGACCAGAAAACCACAAACAAAATATCTCTGAAAACCGCACAGGGCATCACACAGCGATTTACAAAAGACAATTATCTTTCCCACTGCTTCATGCAAGGCATCTTTCCTTAAGTCTAGATGTGGGGAGATAATGAACACTCACACAGCTCCTTTGGGTTTGAGTGCTAGCTGCCAACACTCAACACATTCAAATTGGAGGCCTTCAAATTGGAAATGGACAGCTAAAGCTGCACCTTCTTCATTTTACTTCACATCGCTTCCAGTATCTAAGGTATCACCTTAGAGGTTGTTGACTCCCCTTAGCTGTACAACTGGAGATGGGACAGAGGAAAGAAAGATTACATTTTTCCTTGCTAAGCAAATTCAGTAAGGCCTTAATTTGCACCAAAACAACTTTTCATTGATGAATAAAGAGGGAATATTTAAACACAGAAACAATCCAGCTCAAACAGCTTATTCCAGCAATGGAAAGTGACAGCATATGCACGCATATAATCACATGGGAAATAATAATAGTATGTCCCAGTGCACTGCATAGCATAAGAAAGCCAACTGCCCAAGGGATGTGTCAAGAATGATTTATTTGTATACAGGGCTCTCTTTCCATGTGTCACCTCCTGATTTCTTCAATGGAATCACCAAAACCTCGGTGGAAAAATAGCTATAGCTTCTTTCCCTTACCTTATCTCTTGTCATTTGAAAATAACTTAAATAGTCCTTTAAAAGAAATATAGGCTCTTTCTCAGTAGTTGAAGAATTGGAGGAAGCTATTTAAAAATACTTTGCTTCTAACTTACATTCACACACACATAAGCAGATAAAATGTTTAGATTCTACTGAAAATATCAGTATTTTGATTTGAAAAACACATTCCTAATTCAGAAACTGATTGATGACTTTTCTTATCTCTTCCTGTAGATGTTATCTTATATAACCTTCTGTCTCAATATTGTCCAACTTTTGCAATGTGATTGTTTTGCTTCTGTATATCCATTATATTATTTCAAACCAGTCAGATGTATAGGTAAGGTATCCATAGATAGTAGTCACGAAGCTATTATCTTCTTCTCCTCACAAGACTACTCTCTTCTTTTACTTCTTTGTTTCCCACATCCTCCACTGCAACTTCCCTGGAAAGTTTAAAGGATCTACTGGATAAGGAACTGAAAAACAGACAACATAAATAACTAGTGGTATCATTTGGCTTTCTCTGTAAGAATTGCTTCTAGAAGAAGGTGGTTAGAACTTTGCCAAAGATTCAGCAACACTATCTGCAGTATGAGCTTTATCCAATGCACAGGAGCAAGATGAGTATGAAACAATGCTGCTTCATCCAGTGGTCTGACAGATGAGTGGATATTGTGTTTTCAAATCTCCAGTAGTATTAAAACTTAAGAAATCAGAATCCCTCTAAAGGCAAAGGCAGTGCTCCTGAAAAGGATCCTAACTGTTCCCACTACTGCTGGACTTCAACAGTTAGTCCATCCTCCCCTTCATCTTTCTGTGTTCTACCTGCCACCAAAGCCCTTAATGACACAATCCTGTTTCTCATGCTATTTCTAGACTTACTGAAATTTTGAAAAAGTACAAGTTCTTACAAGATTTCCAGGTGACTTTTGAAGATCAGTGAGCTTTAACTGTGGCCTGGCAAGGTTTTGAAAAAATTAACAAAAAAATTATGAAGCAAGACCACCTATTATATAAAAATGATGAGATGGTACACCATTATGGTGAAACAAGACAGTTTGCAAGGAGATGACGTCAATCTTAACACACTCAATTAAAGTGGGTCTATATGAAACACATCTGTCAGTAGCATTGAATGGCATAGACAAATGCATTAAACAGCTTTGTTTTCACTTATTTTCTTGTTACTGTCAAGGGAAGTGAGGACAGAAATTATACACAGACTCATAAAATGACATAAAATTGACCACATTTTGACCTAGTCAAATAATATACATGAAAAGAAATGTTCATTACTTCATACAACACAGAGTTTTTAAACAGGATGCCCTTAGCATTCCTGTTGATGATCTGCCTACATTGTGCCAGAGATACAAGCAAAATATTGCTATTGTTTCCTTGACAGCATCAAAATTGTCATCAAAGGACTCCTTGGTCAACAGGCAACAGCAAATCCGGTGAGAGAAGCTGCACGTGTTAAGCATGTGTCCAAGTCAAAGGGAAGGAGCAATGGTGCTCCTCTATGAAGTGAGACAGGTAGACACACGAGAAGCTACAGTCCAAGTGCCACACAGTGAGTGCACAAGGTATATGCCGCAGCACATAGCATAGCTTAGCCACGTGGGAGCTGGAGAATTTCCTGATTCCCAGCACAGAATTTAAAGGCTTATTCAGCAAGGGAGGAGGTGGGATGTACCAGAAAATCTAAAGGCAGAAGAAACCCAGCAGAGGAAGACACTGTCACGGCATTATTCAAAGAGGCAGTGCAGAGACAGAGCTCCTTGGATGTGAAACATACTGAAAGGTAGAGGTGGGAATTTCTACATAAGCACCCACATTCAAAGTACTTCTAACATTACTTTAAGAGTATATTTGACACAGTATGATTAGGTAGTGACAGATTTATTTCAGCAGGAACAATTACTGCCATTCTCCATGCTAAACTGCAGAAAAGAAACCAAAGATATAAACATTCAGTCAGGTTTACTGATGAGCTAGAGTTATGCAGGGTAGAGGACTTCATGTCTTACATGTTTTCAGTTTGCCTACAGAAAAAATACTGCATTCATTTATCATCAGTCAATTTGCATAAAGGAGAACAAGAGCATAAACAATCACCAAGCATTTTTATTTTTAAAATGTTGCGGCCACAAGCCTCTTTTGCAAATTTCATAACCTGAGTTATTTTCTGCCCATATTAGATAAGCGAGACAGGGATGATTATACAAATTGCATTAGAGAAACCTCTAGAACAAACTATACGGTCTGAGCTAATGCCTTTTAATTACAGGCCTGCATGAGCAACTAGGAAAAGTCACCCAGCTGGAGAGAATGACTGGGGTATGTGTCAGGAGACTCAGTCCCCAAAAGTCACCTTGCCTCCTGGACCACAGAGGCTGAGCTGAAGAGGGTGGGAAAACCTTCCCTCAGCCCCTTAAAAACGTGTGAGCTGCTGAGGCCAGCAGCAATTCATTTCTGCAAGGTTCCCGATGGTCTGCAGCCCCACAACAATCAGCCTGGAGTCAGTTTTGCCTACCCTCTCCGTATGCCCAAATAACCCAAAAAGGTTACCTGGAAGCCTGAAAATAAAACAGATGCATGCAGCTCTCTGAAACATGCATACGCCAGAGAGATTATGCCAAGGGCTAGCACTGTAAATGTACCACAGTCAGGATGCAATCAGGAACAGGTTTGCTTTATTCAATAACAGGAACCACATCACCTCACCATGCAAATGTGAATCTATGCTGAAGAGAGAGGCAGTTTGTGCAGCATTAGTTATGCTTAATAAGTCAGATCCCCCTCTTCCTGAGCTCTTTTTAAGAAGCTTGGGAGAAACATCTGTTCATTTTGTTATTTGACTGCTGCTAAGCAGACAATAAGGACTTGTAAATACTCATAAATACTGCAGTTATCAGTTCCTCTAAATACAGTTATGAATTGCCACCAATTCAGTACGGAAGACTTCAGAACATACAATTCAACTACCTAAACAGCAAGTTCTTTCTTTCCGTAACTACCAGGACTCATTCAAATACAAAGACATGTAAACCTAGATCATTACCTAAATGATTTCTAGGCTTTAATTAATTTTGTTTGTTTGTTTTTTAATATATACTGTCCTTGCATCTAAAAGGGCTTTTTATTTCCCTGATAAATATGAAATATTTCACATAAGGAAGAAAAATAAGCCTGTATGAAAGTGACATTTCTTTAGAAACAAGCAAATGTATGAATCTTACACGTTTACAACCCCTTCTATTACACAGGAAGATGTAAATTAACATGTCATGTTAGTGAAGTACATGTGGAAGTAAAAGAGGAAATGGCCAATTTTTAAGAAAGCGCTGATAACATTTGTCATATTCAGAAGAAACAAAGTAGAACCCTCCATAAATTATTTAATGCACATCCTAAATGTATGAAATTAAAAGATTCCTATCTTCTGCTATTAACTCAATTGTGGTAGTACCAAAACCTTCAACTGCAATGAGAGCAGAATTTTGCAAACACTGAAGTGACAAGTCCCTGCCCCAGAGAGTTCCCAACATAATTTGAATCCATGAAATCAGTAATGGCTTAATTGCTTCAAAATTTTAGATGAAGAATATAACTATCTATTTGATGAAAGCATGGAAGAAATTTCTGAATAAGCTTAGTGAAAATGCTATTTAATTAATTCATTATAAGAATATAGTTTTGTGTATAGTTATTTCTACTTGCATCAACTTGGATAGCCAACGAGCCATAATTAGTTGCAATTTTGACAGAGCATGATCTTCAGGGACAGTGGAATCATTTTACATTACAGCAATTAATCTGTTAAGCCCTGTAGCCGTATGCTTAAAAGGTACATAATATTTATTACTCATGCAGAATGGAAGTAGGTTGCATGGATTATGCAAAAATAAAAGTTACACAATACTTGATTCTTTCTCTCTCTCTAAAATAGATGTATACGTTAAAATTACCTAAGTATATATACATTATAATTCATGTGTTCTAAATATAAATATATGCATTATATATAGAATTTATATATACGTACACACACACAACCATTCACTCATTGATAAGGACAACGTTCCTTGCAGTTTTAATCAGCTAACACACACAAAAACGAGAATTTGGGTTCTCTATGCTCATTCTGAAAACAGATTCCTAGAACTTGTTTACACGAACGCTGGCACTATGGACACTCCCCTTCCTCCCAGCTACATAAAAGTCAGCCTTCTCTGCAGTCAGGTAAAGCAAGACTTTGCATAGTGCTCTAACACAGCATTTAACCAACAGGTCCTGCCAACCAGTTGCTTCCTTTTCAGCCTTAGACCTCACCATAGAAGAGTAAATCTGGAAAAATTACTCTCTCCTTTATTCATACAGCTGATTCCCCAATTTCTCTGGATCACTAGGCTATTTTCTATGGAATCCAAAAAGAAGACAACTAGCATACGCAGCATTATGCAGGCATTAATGATCAAATGTAGGTACCTGTACTGTAGACATCTAAATCTAGGTTCCCTTCATAGACAGCGGAGAGAAATAAGCATTCTTAAGAGGTACAGCATCTCAGCACATAGTAAAGATTTTCTTCTGCCATTGCAGCCCAGATGGACATGAGATAATGGTCCTGGAACACGTAAACTGTTTGACATACTCAGTTCTACAGAGAAAAGCTGGGAGAAGTGGGAAGCTTTGCTGGAGATGTCCTCTTCTGTGTGTGAAAGGTACGTAAAGACAAGTGTAAAAAGAAGCAGGCATGAGGGATCAAACTGAAGCAGCTCCAGTGGAAAAACTCACAGATAAACTCACACCCACAGAAACACTGGAAAGGGCAAAGCACGATCTAGGTTCAGGGTGGTTTAACTTCATCAGCTGCAGAGGTTCTTCTCTGTCTCCTCAAAGGAAAATGCAATACAAATACCAGCAACCACCAGGCAACGTACCTACTAGAAGGAACTGAGGATTATATGGATGATAAAGAAACCGGATTCATTAGCATTTCCTTTCATTTTCTAGTAGATGGACCTTTTGGGGCTTGCTGTGTTCCAGACAGGACCAGACGAGTGCAACAAGGAGGGTAATTCCACAATTCTCCTGCCACCAAGTAAGAAAGACAGGAACTATTTTGCCTTTTAATTCACCCTCGGGACTACTCTATACAGCCATGACTTCTGAGTGATAGGCACTTTGGGTGCTGGTATTAAACATTAGCTTCCTTACTTTCATGGACTGTGTTGCTAAGAGACGCTCACGTGCAACTTTTACTCTAAGGTTACAACTTTTTTTCCTTCACTTCTTTGTGAATTTTCTATGAGTTCTCACTTGCCATTGGACCCATGCCACAAACTTCAGTGCTGACCCTGAACTTCTCCAAAGCCCATGAGGTAACCAGCTTTCATCTGGAAGCTTCTCTTCTTCATGTAACTTTAAAGAAAAAAAGTCAATAGACATTTTAATAAAGCACCAGTTTTAAGAATTAATTTACTGAAAATTTTAACTTTATTCATTTAGCGTAACCAATGCAGACAGGAACATACGCAGACATTGTGCATTACGATTCAGGGCGAAATGCTCAAAATCAATAGGTAAGCATGGAATGGTTTCCACATTCATTTATCAGTCTGCAAATAAATGACTGGAGGTCAGGTACTCTTTTCTTATGCCATACTGAAGCGGGGAAGTACACGTGGGAGCTCAGAGACCCAATTTAGTTTCTTGTTGGATACACTGCATGGCTGTTTCAAAAAGAAACAGAAAACACTTGTTGTTAACACATGGAAGTGCTCATGATCCTGTCTTTTTCCACAGTGCATGTTTTAGACTGGGCAAGGGGAGGATATTATTTGCTAATTCCCGCAGGATTTTACCTAGGGAGTAGAAATGCTGTCACTAAACTCAACTAAGACTACTCAGACCCTGTGTATTTTCTTAGTGATTTTTCTCCCTGGCCAACAAACAGTTGGACCCATGGAAACCTCATGTTGCTAATGCCTCCTACCAGGAACATCAGCACAGCCAAAGCAGACATTTTCACAGGCTGTGAGTAAAACTATCATTGAACTATTTTCCCAGATTGATTGTATATATTTCTGCTGCGTCAACTCCTACATCTTTTCAGGCTGTCTAACTGGTACTTGGTTTTGCACTAGCACTCCACTCCGAAATGCTGATTATTTTTCAAAAGGCCTGAGACTGGATGAGCCTGCAGAGAGAGGGACATAGATGCTAATAAATCCTCAGTGAAATAATTCCTAGAAATTTATCTTTAAAGTGTTTTCTTAGGAACAAAAGCAGCTGAAGTGCAGTTTATAGAGCCTGCATTCATACATTTTTAACAGGTCTTCTCGATTCAGTATCAATGTTCAGATATTTAGATGCGATAAATCTGTGTCGTGGAATTTACACAGTCTATAGGCTTATCTGAGGGTGAATTAAATATTTGGCTTGGCAGACAGCCTCAGAAACATTAAAATGGTTATTCGCACATAACTTTTACAGCTCAATAAAATAAAATCTACAGAAGAGAGTGAAAGTCACAGCTTCCATGTATAGCCAAAGCCCAAGCCTTGGAGCAGAATTCCTGCTAAAAGTAGCACTATCCTGCCAGTCCTTGTTTTCTTATTAGAAAGATTTTCTAGCTAGCAGAAATCCCCAACCATTGTGTTTTTTGCTTTAAGCTCAGTTTTTCACAGGCAACATCTCACTTTGAGTCTAACTTCAGCCAAAGGTTACCTTCCTTGTGTTCTAGTCAATCTTAGGTTTGTTACCACAAGGGTTGCAGGCAGCATCTCCCTTCCAGCACTTACTGTCCTTATCAAGCGTAGACAATTAACATTTGCTTAAGGGACTTCAAGAAAGCACTCAGTTGTCCCCTTTGTCGGTAGACTGCAGTTCAGCTAAATATCAGCCCTCAGAAAACTTTCATAAAAGTAAATCCTAATTAAAACTTTTTTCAGAAGAAAAAAATAATCTAGTTTGGTTTATAGGCTTAATGGCGTATTAAAGAAGAATTTTCCTCCATCTGATCAAAAGGCTCCTGCACATTAAAGCTGTGGCTGAACTTGGAGCTGGGAGTTTTTCTGAGCTCATGAGTCCAGGAATTTGTTTTGATTTGTCCTGAAACTGAGCTGTGGTCAAGACCCTGATATGCAACAGTTCCCTCTCTTCCCTCCTCCAGAAGGTTTCCCCAAGAAGGAAAGCCAGGCATGCAAAGCTGGGAATCCTGGGACAATCTGGTAGGTCCAGGATCTCTTCAGGCAGAAATTGTTCAGCCTCGACATAGCCTGAGGCACCCACCCAGCTCGCCAGGAAGAATTATTTAAATCTTGCCCACAGCTGTAATTCTCATACTCCCAGCATGCAAACCCCTCTTTTGTCCTCCGCAGTATTAATTTCAGCTTTTCCAGAATCCTAATGTTCATAGATTTTAATAGAGTTTCTTGTTCTCATCAAGAAAATAAGTAAACCTGCTGAAAGACTCTTGCTACAAGAAAAGGCACTAAAAACAAACAAAAAGAAAACCAAGGATTTGGGTAGTTTTTCGCAGTACCCAGAAGTACAGTAGCACTACAGTGACCTTAGGAGCACCCATGATCTGTAAAATGTTTGTAATGTTGTACGTTATGTGAACAATGCGGTTACAAGAGGAGAAGAGACAGCAAACAAACAGTTTTAAACAAAGATGAAGGGAAGTGCCTGAAGAGGTGATTAGCAGAGGCTGGAATGACTCGCAGATAACTAAGGATCTAGCGGATAACTAGTGTGGAGAACAGGCAGCTGAGAAGCAACTGGAAAAAGCCTACTTGCTGCAGATAGGCTTCATTTTGAAAGAACAGGGTCTACACTTCAGGTGGAAAACATGTGGAGTTCTTCCAGCTGAGGAGTCATGCACACACCAGAGTCACTGACTTTCTAGCCTGGCTAGGTCTGCCAATAGGGGTACGCTGGGGGACAGGATGGATTTGAGTCAAAGAGCCTGACGTACCACAACAACCGAGCTCAAACCACAAAAGTAGGAAAGCAGATATACTGTGAAAAATATAAACCTAGTGTAAATCCAGGTAGGGCTAATATATCCCCTTGGCTGTTTGAATATAGAACTGGTTGCACATAATACAGGAAAAAATTCAAGAAGTTGGGACAAACACAAATACCTTTGCCAAACATCACTCTTAACCAGGAATGCCTTCAGGAAAGCAATATGCTGGATGAGGAACCAAGAGTAGAATTACTCTTCTATAGTCTATGGAGAGAGATGGGTATCTCAGCAGAGTGATCCGTCTTACCCTATGGTAACTCTTTTCACTGATTACGGTGAGAGTGCAGACATTAGCTAAACGCAGACAAATAATGTTTATATGGATTAGGCTAGGCAAAAAGAATGGTATACTTATTGATCATTTCCACCACCAGTTATTCTAAGCCTGTACTACCCTGTCACTCACATATTGCTGGCTGGGATCAGCATTTCAACAGGCTAAGTACAAAGAATAACACGTATCAGTGACCTGCATGCAGAATGTTAGACAATTTATACCGTTCTAGGAAACAATTTTGCATGGTCCCCAACCACAAGCCATGTAAAATGAGAAATTAGGAGTTAAAAATCTACAAGAGAAATTTCAGCTTTTCTTAATTATGCTTCTAATCTATGTGTATGTGCATCATCATCGTCATTAGAATACACTAACGCTATCATGAAGAGATTTACAAGAGGTTTATGCATGTGATATTCCAATGAACATACCTGCCTCTGCCAAATAAACAAGTGTAGAGCTTCAGGGATAGCTCCTGGAAGTTGCAATGAGGGTAGAACATGAACTATCAGAAGGTCTTAAGGACAAAAGTCAGCTTTTGTTTTCTGGGAGGCGTGATTAAAATCAGTAAGGTTCTTCAGACTTTCATCTACCTGATTAAACATTGTTTTCCACTCAAGTACAGACTCTAATACTAAGCCTGTTCATGCTTGGCCTACTCGTTAAGCACAACTAAACCAGGTCCTGTATGGGACTCCATTGGGACCCTACTCAATGAGGACTTTCTCAGGGAAGTTCATTCTGAGAGGTTTAATGGGTTTCAGAGGTACCATAAACAATTCTGTATGTATTTCAGTTTATTTCCTAAGATGAAACTTCAGCCTAGAGAATCCAGGAGAGCTGGTAACTCCTGCTAGAAGCCAGGTTGCTGGAACTTTAGAAAGCCGGACAAATCCTGTTTCCCCATGAAGTTAATAGAAACATCATGAAATCACTGGTTCTCCAGCACAGGCAATTACCCTGTTTATTGAGCTAGGGTCATGGCGTTGTTCAATCCATTAGGAACAAAAAGGAAGAAAGATAATTGAAAGTCCAGTTACCTTTCAAGCTCAGTGTGAATCTGTTGTTATAGTTCTGGATGAGTAGGCAAAAGATGTTTTACAAGCCTGACATAAATTGCTAAGAATAATCCCATTCCCATTCATAAAAAATTCTTCCATTCTATTTCCAACAGCTGTCACCCAGATATCTGCCTCTCTTAAATTTTGTGTTTAAACAGTGGGGAAAAAAAGAAAAAAACTTTATGAGAAGGCTGAAAATATTCCCCTGATGGATTTCTTCTGAATTTCTCCAGAGATACATCAAAAAATGTGGCTTTAGGCAACCGCCTATGAGTTTAGATTAACATTCAGCTAACTTTCTGTGCATATTCATACTACCTGGTGCATATTGTGTTTCAAATCTTTCTGCCTGGATAGTTTTCTACAGTTTTATGCAGCACAATACAAAATCAGTGTGGTTACACCTACACTTCAGCACTACCATTTTTAAGGACAGGGTCTCTACAAAGCATTTTAACTTGCGTGATCTTCCCCTTAAGTCGTTTTCAAAAGAAATTCAGTATAAGAAACCATATATTACTAGCTAATAGAAACTGTTCTAGTCAGACAACGACCTTTATGTGCAGACAAAGACCTTTAAGTGCAAATAATACTTGTTTTTCTTTCAGAACTACAGCTTTTCAAATTCCCATTTTGAAAAGCCAACTTGAAGTTCACTTGTTTTGATTCTTCTCCAAATTCAATATCCATGATTTTCAAGTCACTACTAAACAGGACAGAAATAAACATTTTTAAAGTTTAAGAAGTTAAAAGGTTAGGTCATTAAAATTCTTCTATTATAAATTTTTAAGACATTTCCCTCGTTTGCACAGTTAGCTTTAAAGATGTAAGAAGAAAGTAAATCATTTAGTCCAATATTTTTTACATAAATGAAACAAACGTCCACAGTTCTAAGAGTTGAAGGAACAGAGACAATGAAATATTGCACATTTATTAAGCCAGAGAGGTGCACAAACCACCATCTTTAGCCTGTTACTTACACTGTGAATCTTTATTTGATTCTGTCTTAGTTGCAGTGAGCAACTTACCCCTGATAAGACAGCTTTTTGCATCTATTAAGCAATTGCTTTATCTGGCCAGTACACTGAAATAGCTTTTGAAGTTGCAATGCAAAAACTGTAAGAGCCAACAAGCAAAGCATGTAAGACGTTAATAAAACAAATGGCTAGGGAAAAGCCTCAGATACACTTGATCATTTTTTCCTTTAAGAGTTGACAACGTTGAGACATAGTAAACTACAGACGTGTAGGAATGCCTTGTGAAGGACTGAGATTACTGGCTCAAAACCCTAGATCTGACATTCAAAATCACATCTTCTTTTCTCATATAAAAATAAAAAGATTGGCACAATTCACCCTGCCTATCACCATGAGGCTGGGCCAATTCACTGTACTGATTCATTTCTATTCTATACATTGTAAGGGGCATGGATCATATAACCTAAAACTCATTCAAAGTTACTGCCAGGGATGAGGGAGGCTTCCTTTTTCGAATAAAGGCAGATTATCAAAAGGTGGAAACAATTTGGTTACTACCTCTTCTTGAAATCTACACAGGGATTTTGTATTCAGCAGGCCTGCACTTTGAAGGTTGCTCATCCGTCTCTCTTATATACTACCCTGCAATCAAGTGCCTCAGGTTCTTGCAGACTTGAAAAGAAACGTTAAAAGAGTTTCCTTCTGGATCTCAAATAACTTCCTCCTTTCACCTGCTTTACATATCTGTATTTCTTAGCGTAGCAAAATTAGTAACTATAATAAACCATATGTTAGGGATAAAGTTTTCAAATATACAGTATTTGCCTAACTCAATAAAAGCTTATCATTTAATTAGAAGAAGGTTAATCCTGATACTTTCAGTATTTTTTCCCTAGATGAAGAACTGATTTGGCTTCAAATTTTTCTCCTTCCCTGGGAGGTTACTCATGGCAAAGACAGTATCTTCCTACCGGCTGATTTTCTACCAGGAAAATATACACAGCATTTCATTTTCTTTTCACTAAGGCAATATACCATTAGAGACACTTTAGTAAGTAACATGCATCTCATCAATTCATTATTCACTTATTTTTAGCTGTTTGTTTCATCTGCACAGACTGGCTCTTAAATATTTCACCATGGGACAATGGATGTTCTAATCCAGAGTAAAAAAAAAAACAATAGTATGCTCCATCTTAATGGGATGGATATTTTAAAACATAAAGTTGTTTTTCAATAGAAAAATTACTTAATTGAAGACAGTTCTATTGAAGAATATTTACTTTCCACCTCACACTCTAATGTGAAACTAAACCAGATTCAAATTTCAAAGCCAAACACTTTGTTTCAACCATCTCAACCAAAGTACCTCCAAAGAACTTCAGTTCTCTACTCCCCCAAACAACAGGACCTCTGGAAAACTCTAAAAGCATTTCCAAAATCAAATAGGTAGGATGGCCAGGAAGGGGAAGACTGTCCATCAAAAACCTGTGCAAGTTAGTTGAATTCAGGGGTTTCCCAATAAGCTTTTTGAGATCAAGTAATCAGGATTTCCAGATTTTGCTTTATTTGAAAATCTATGATAATTTCTTTTCTTTAGATAATGCCTGAGAATTATTGTTGCTGCATATTCCTGGTAGAAATTCAAAATTATTTCAGAGTTGGAATAAACAAAACAGAGACTATCAAAGTGGTCTCTGTTGTATGACATGAAAATGAGATTCATTTCTAGCTCTTCCACCATTTTTTTAATAAGTTATTACTGTGATACACATCAGCTACTCAGTAGTGTGGTTTATGCTCTAGATAAAAAATTAATTAGCATATTAATCAAGTTAATTTAAATAAGATAAATTCTCCTCTTGAAATAAGCTGCAGTTGTTGCCATCTGCTCCTATTGAAATAAGCTGCAGTTGTTGCCATCTGACACATCCACAGGTCTCTGAACACTTTGCAGCCTTGAATTAGCTTAGCTTTCCTGTACACATTTATCATGCCATTTTACAGACATGGAAACAAAGACATGCAAAAAGGTTAAATGATTTCCTAAAGCTTCTGCCACAGCTGGAAATAAAGACCATGCCTGACTCTTATTTCTTTGCTTTAATTATGAGCCATTTCCTTTTTCCTCTAAAATAATTTTTCATAAATATAAATTCCAGCATTTTCAAAATGTTCTGCCTTATCTCTCAATCACTGTTAACATTCCAGTTCACCACTAGCTTTAGCATTTCTCTGTTTTGGGAGACAGGAAAAAACCAACACAACTATTTGATGGGAAAAAAAAAAGAGCCTGAAAGTGCAGTATTCTCACCAAAACCTGACAATTCAGTGATAAAGGCATTGGAAGTAAACTGTCTCAGTGTGCAGGGGAAAAGAATAGTTCATTAACATAAATTCAAGTATTTTAATATAGCTTGTATTCACAGATTTGACATTACTGTAGGTCTTTACTAACTGGTTTAGTCAGCAATAGCTAGTGCTGGAGGCAATTAGTACATGTCAAATTTATCAAATTTCACCTACCACTTATGCCTAAAATCTATTCAGTCACTATAAATTTGTTTAGCCTATTTCACCTTATCATAAAAATCCTTTACAGTACTATTTTTAAACAGTTTATTGCCTTTCACTTTACATAAAGTACTCTGCGAAAAATGTAAATGTCCAAAAGCATCTATTTGAAGCCCTCACATTGAAACTACCTGACTCTATATGGATAAAGACAGTGCGGTACATTCCCTCTATTTGAGGCCACATTTAATAATGGATTAACTTTATTTTGTTAGAGAAAAGAGACCTCAGTCTTCAAATCCAGAACACTTCTACATGTGGATTGACACCACTGAAACCAAAGGCAAGGGTTGGTCTGTGTATTAAATGAGGCTGGGTGTTCTCACCAAAAACACAGAAACCAGATTATTATTATTAGTAGTATTAGTATTAGTATTTAATAATAACAACAACAATAATACAAAGGCTTAATTGCAGCCTTGCTAGAGCCTTAGACAAGGTCAGCCTCCATAACACAAAGAAAAAGCTGATACTCATGAACTTAAACCTATAATAGTCCTGATTAGTATATCTTCACCTCACCTCATATGCTCCAGAGAGGGCTTAAACTGTGCCGGATTTAAACCCATTGTGTCTGCATCGTGCCAGAGTCATTTTGTTGGACTGGAGGACCATGACACTTGGAGTTAAGACTCCATTCCTACAACTGAGCTCTATGTTTTTAAAGAAATATGCTGCCTTTCTGTATGGAAATAAAATCTTTTTAATAGATTATATTTAAATATTGGCAGACAGGGTAGTGTTCACATGTAATTTTTCTTTCAGCTATGGCAGCATGTAAAAATGCTACCCATAGACCTAAACACCAGTAAATTATGTATCATATAGTCATTTGAGAACTGAGGCTTGCTTTGACAGACAAGAGAGATCTTTAGTAGACAAGGTCATGGTCAAAAAAGACATGGATTGTAAAGGCAAAGCAGCAGCAATAAAACAAAAATCTTGCATTTCTATTTGGCTAAAAAGCTCAATACCGATAAACATTATTTAAGAACTTCATTCATCCTTACATCATCAAATCTCTTAACTGCTAAAGGAAACGCCCTGAAGAAATGAAACGGATTGAGCAATTGTATGCACTGCAATGAACAAGCAGAAAGGGGGAGGTGAATTTGCGTGGGCTGCTTGAACTTTTGCATGCCCTGACTTTTGAAGTGTGCAAGCCTCATGACTTTCTTCTGCAATCACACACAGCAGTAAGTCTGAGCATCCCCCTAGGCTTTGTGCATCCCTTTGAAGCATTACAGACCTTCTTTGTGCATGGTGCTATTAATAGCTATCTCTGAAAGATCTTAGAAATCTCAGTGCATCTCCAACACTGAAAATTGGAAATAAGTTATCTGCTGCTATGCATAGGCTTTTTTAGAACAACCTGTTGAGCTCCAACAAATTTCGTCTTACAGATCAAGATGATGACAGGAGCTCACCCTTTTGCTAATCTGAGCTTATTAAGAGTTGCCAGTCAGGTATGTGGTCAGCCTTCCTCTCCAGCTCAGCACCCGTACTGGGGAAGCTCTCCTTCAAAAGCAGCTGTGAAAATATTCTTGCAAGAGGGGATTAAAGCTGAAGCAAAGAGTAGATCTGTTATGAAAGTGGTCCTCACAGTTGATATCTTTAGCTGTGTAGTATTTTGTGATAGTTGTTTTGCCATTTTTCCTGCTGCTAACAAAAATACGTTTAAAAAAAAGTAGAAGTTTGCCACAGGAAAAAAAGGTTGTTTCCCTATTTTACCTATACTACTTGACAATATACCCTGAATTTTCACAGTCAAAAGCTCATAGTTAAACTCTCTGTATGGATTCAGGAGACAGGGCAGAAAGTCACCCTTCTCCTCACCTGAAAGGATTTTAGTTCAGCCTACATGGCTTGTATCAAAGGTTTTCAAACTTAATATGAGATATCACTTATCTGCTTAGGCAGCTTTTACAAGCCACTTTGAAGAGGTTTTCATACCACTAGTTAGATGGTTTCCATAGTTGGGAACCCTGACCCTACACCAAAGGACACTGAAAATAGTATTCATTACTTTTCCTGTTGAAAAATAACAACCTCTTACTTACCATCACAAAATTCATACTCCTTAAAAAAAAGCTAGATTCTTCGAAGATTTATATTTGCATCTTTGCAACTATTGTGTATTTTTTTTTTGTGTACATGAAATTTGTTATATTTCATGCATATAACTTGCTTCTCATTTAAGCATAAACCTTTTAAAATACAGTTCCCCTTTGCTAGGGAAAGGGATCTGCTTGATAAACTTCCCCTTCTGTGCACTGTAAATTAGTTTAGTACATACTGTTATGGAGTGATTCTGACAAACATATAAGCAACTGAAAAAAAGGGATTTGTAATGAAAAATAACAGGCGATATAACTGCAGGTTACAGCTATGGGTTTCTTTGATTCTCACTGTGTTCAGAAAAACTGAACTGATTCTCTGTGTTCAGAGAAACTATCATCTTTGCTGTTAAATGAAAAGAAGGCATTAAAAAAGACTGCAATAAGAAAAGACTGAAAAAAATTGAGGCATTGTTGACCAGAACAAGGGGAAGAGCTAATTATGGAATGTCTGGGTCAATCTTCAAATCTTCTATTCTGTATTTTGTCTGTCTATTCTATATTTGGTTTTTTAATTGAAAAATATACATTGCTGTTTTTAAGAGAGGGATGCAGAAGCTGTGAGAATGAGAATTGACATGTAATTGACTTACTGGAACTGAATTGCAAAGGAAAGAAAGACAACAGCAGCTCCTCTTTCCAAGTATTCCCATGCTGGCAAACTAAACAAAAATGTCTGATCTCATGACTTTTCCAGCTCAATAGTACATACCATGGCTGAGATGGGAGGAAATGAGAGCAAGTATGCTTGTATTTACTCATATTCTTTTCTTTCTTCTTTCTTTTCTTTTTTTCCCCCCCCTCCAGATTCCCAAATCTGGAAGGTCTCCAGATGGTAGAGTCACAGGTGCAATGCAAGAACTTGAAACCTAGTCAATTGTATCCGTATTTTTTTTTCTTTCTGTTTGCTCCCCTTCCACTTCTACTCTTGCAAAAATAAATCATTAATCATTACAGAACATCATATGTATTCATGTCAAAATCCACACTCCGATTTTCTGACTCTTGAGAGGAAAAGACAGAATTCCACTATATAGGAACATCCATGGAAATAGTATACATGGAGTTTGACACAAAACAGAAGTTTAAAGCCAGTTTCCAAGTTACTTTGTGCAAAAGTTCACAGAAGTCTGAATATATAAAGCAGAAAGACTCTATTTTCTCTCTCAGAATTAAGTACAAATTCTCCTCACAAACTGTCCATTAAAGAGTTTAAATATGATAAATTATCACAACATTATTTTCAATATGCTATGCACAGCTGAAGAGAAGGGATTTGAATAAAATGTCTGTCTCAGCTTTAATTGCAGTGTCATTTCCTCAAAGCTGTAATAAGGTTCATTTCCGCAAAGCAGTTTTCCATTTTTCCCTTGCTTATTTTATCTCAGCAGCAAATGCATGATTAAAAATTTCTTAGGATCAGACCAAATGTGCCATGTTACAGAAAGATTTAACAAATCCTGTGAATCAGTTCACAGGTGAAAATTAAGAGGGAAAAGAATAAGAAGAAAACAAATAAACTCAACACAAAAGAAGAAGCTGCTCCACTGTAAGTGTTGGAACAGAATAAACACTATTGGTTCATTTTAAATACTGGAAAAGTAGTGGAAATATATTTTTTTCCTAACTATAAATGTGACAAAATCACTTGGAGTGAAGGTAATTGCATATGTGGCACACAAGGACAGCTAACTACATTAGCAGATCACAAATGGTTCGCACATCTATTTCAGCTGTTTCTTCCACCTTTTTATCCTAAATCCCTTGTGAACAGCAAGTGGAAAAGGCTTTGAACAGGCTAGAAATACTCTGGACACTGTATGAAGATCTGACAAAGTCTGAGTCATCGTGCTCGTGTTGTGGTTAAAGGTTCTCCATGAAGCAGACAAGCACAGTGCCAACCAGGGAAAACCACTAGGAGTTTGGCTATTTTCTCCTGTCAAGATAAGAGGACTACATCCCTTGAAACAAATCGAGTAAGCAAAGACAATACAGAATTTGAGGCTGAGCATGAACCTAAGCTCCAAGCTAGCACAACTAAAGAGATTGCAAAGCATAGGCATTACAGTATAGACATAATAGCCAGACTACTTAAAAATACATCACGCCCAATATGATGGTGTAGATCAGTTAGCATCAGCGTCAAGTCACCACAGACAAAAATACAGGTGGCCTTTATGCCTGAAACTGATTTCTTGAGTTTGGAAAGGAGTGGAAGAGGTTTGCAGAAAGTATAGTAAAAGAAAACATAGCTGACTCCTAGCCTTCTGCTTCCTAGCGAAGGCAAAAGATGGAAAAAACAGATTTTCTAGGTGGATTAAGAAGAACCAGAAGAAAGGCTTGGCAGCAAAATGTAAATAATGCAGGAGTGAACAGGGAAGACTTCGTGTCACTGTTAAAAACAGAGAGAAGGTTAAGAGGGAGTCCAGGCTTGGGGAAAAATCTGTAGCTGTTTGCTGGTGTGTGGTACAGAACTGACTAGCGTACAGACTGGAAGTGCTGTGTGTTGATACTGGGAACTACCCGACTGCGTGCACCGTAACGAAACATTCGTTCAGTTCTGCTCCAGAGGGCCAACGCTACAGACCCCACACTGCTGTCCTCGTACTTCCAAACTCCTTAACGCAAAATCTGCAATCTCAGACAACTGAGACCAAGCGTAAACGGCAATGAAAAATATTTTTCATTCCGATATGTTGAGTATTTGATGAAGTAAGGATAAAAACACATTAAAAATTAAAATTACTGTTTCCTGCACCTGTCATCTGAGACACCTGGCCACAAACTGTTCAAATAATGGTTCTTCTACTGCTTCATAAAATTGAAAAGAGTTAATTTTTTTCTAAAGTACAGTGTGGCACAGTAGCTAATAAACATCACAAAACTGCATGAAACCTCTTACTGGCTAATTTATTACTCCAGGGGAAAAATCACACACAACAAATATTTTTAAATGGATGGTTATTTTCTATTTATATTTAAGTTTTGACTAAATGCACTAATCACATTTTAAATGGCCTGTGATCAAGAGCAGGATGTCTCATATTGCGTCACTGTCAACACGGAGAGGTAAACCTCCAGAGTACACAAAATTTAGCCCTCGCTTGTCTCCTACCCTGTTCATGCATGCACTGCGCTGCAGCACCGTTGAGGCAGGCATCATCATTCTGCAATGACTCTCTGATTTACAAGACATGAGGAAGTTAAAAAAATTCTTGACACTTCCTTTTTTTTTTTTTAATCAAGACTCACAGTCTATCAATAATTCTGACTGAAAATTTTGAACATTACAGCAACATACAGCCTGTGAACAAAACAAATCCCTTTTGCTGTAGGAGCTGTCTCAGCTGGAGGTCGCTACAGTATTAGTATACACTGGCCAATGTGGAATATTACCCTGCTGGGTTTAGACTAGTGCTAACTTAGCTGTAACATAAAAATAACGAGATAAACTTGCAAAAAAGCAAGTTTTACCTGAACGGCAAAGAGGTTGTACAGCAATTTGTAACTACCATTAGGTTTTTTTAATATATTTAACTGGAATTTTCTCAAACATAATCTCTTACTAACCGGACAAAAATACTGTATCTTCAGAGAAATGTTTCCAAACTACGCTATATTGCAAAGCAGAAAACAGTTCAGTTGTCCTGTTTCAGATTAGTCATTACTTTTCCTTCTATTCTGGCCACAGTAGTCTTTCATTACTTACTTCCAAGCCTGTCGGTTGCAGAATTTTAGAGCTGTACTGTTGGAAAAGCAATACCCAGGTAGTCCAACTTTTCTCCCAAATATAGCACTGCTGTTCACAATGAACATGATATAAAAGCCACCACGGTCACTGGCAATGTTTGAAACAATTTGCATCGTTGGCTTAGTTCTTCACTACTGAATGTTTATTTGGGAGCACAGTACCAGAAGCAAGGCATGCACGTCGCCCAGCCAAGGCACACCGATTTCATCTGAAAGCCAATCGCTGCAACAAACGCAAAAGGAAGAAGTTGAGTCTACGACCAGACAATCTTTCCAGCCTCTCCGTAGCTCGGCCCAGCCTAGCAGTTGATATTCAGCAGAGCTCTTCTGCTTTTTATTTGGGTGGTGCCCATTTCTGACAGACGGCGGCTTACATAATGGTGATAAATGTGAGTGAGCAGCTGTCACCAGTGCTCATCATTTATGCATCACGCAGTATCGGCAGTCAAACACTCCCCTTTTGAAGCGGGGGGTGGGGGGGAATGTTTTCAAACCACCAAAATCAACACCTAAAATCACTCTCCCTGGCATAAAAATAGCAAGAGGAAACAGTAATCACCACAAAGTAGCGACTGGAGAGTTAGGGAATAGATATCCTTGACTATTTTGGAAGCTACCAGAGTGGCTCAGTGTTACCACTCTTCCCCAAGCTGCTCGTTACTTGTCCTCTCTTACAGCTTACCAGTCCCATAGGGAAAAAAAATGCGTAAGCATCCTTATTTCATTTCAAAGCAAAGCCTTTCATCTTAGCTCTAAATACCTTCCTAAAGCATTTTGGAAGACCTGAATGACAAATGGATAAATAATGCTTCCTTGCCGCTAGTATCCTTTGGTCATAATAACCTCCATCCTGGTGATAACACACAGGTAGCTGTAACGTCGTCTTTGATGTCTGCAGGAAAGGGGATCTGCCTTTGCCCTTAGCAGAGGAGGAAACTGTTTGTCATTCAGGTTCAGTCTTAACAACCACATTTCAGCATTTGTCACAGCTCTGCAATCACGCTGAGGTCAATACACTGGCATCAGTGTATATAAAGGCATACTTTGGCTCATCTTTTTAGGTTTTGACTCTCTCACACCAAGAAGAAGAGGAGCTATAAAATTAATTAACCACTAAACATCAATTTGCTAATACGTACTATTCCTGTTTCTCTTTACATATTGGTCCTTTTTAGCAAGTCACCTACATGGCTGCAAACTCTACATGCCTACAAGAAAACTCCAAGTAATTTAAAAGATTAATTCTCCCACCTTAATTATTGCCTTTTTCTACGCTACCAGATACCCTGCAATATAGTTTCTTGTGCTTTTGGGCTAGTATTATGAAACTGGGTTGGCGCAGTGTCTTTCAAAACCAAAATGGAAGTTGATTTTTTAAAGAATCTTCCATCAAACTTTGTCCAGCTATAAAAAAAAGTAAGATGAGAATCCCATCTCCTGTCTGTGAATAATGTACATAAAGTTAGGCAATAGCCAAATACCACACCTGTCATCTGCTGCTTCCTATCTTTTCCAGTTCATTCCCTTTAAATCAAAAAAGAGTCATTGGAGCTTTATATTCTGTCTCTCAGAACATAAAAAATGGAATTTTAAACAGCCATTTCAAGCCAAATCAGGTTCTGATTAAATGCAATCTACAAAATTTAAAGTGGTGCCAATACACTTCACGTATTTCCCTCATTTTCAGCTTTCATCATCCATTAGCAGGCAATATGAAACTCTTTACTTTCTAAGTATCCTTACATTTCTCAGCAAATAGTTGTTTCTGTTATCAAGTTCCATGAAAAAGTGCATTCTTTTAGCTGAGAAAAAAGTGTTTTGACCTAAATTTATAGCCATTCATTTTTTTTGTTCAAAACCTGATCTGATTCCAGATGGCAGATTTTCCAGCTGAAAACCACAATGGAGAACAGGTGTACTTGAAAGCACAGTTAGCAAATTGAAGCAATTGTAGTCCATCTACGCAGCTACACACTGTGTTGTACCCAGCCCACCCACATAGCCATTAGCTCATTTGCCCATTAAAATGCAGGAACTTAATAAACTATAATTTTGCATAATTCATAAGCAAACAAATTCCATCTGTTTTACCTTCAGAGTCAGTGTTGATTAGGGGGCATGAATGTAATGAAGTAATACTCAGTGGTACTCTACTGGTATAAACATATGCTGAGAGAAAAGCCTAAAGGCTTCGAAGATTTGCAATAGTTTCAAGCTTATGTGCAAAAACAAATGCAATCGGGACTTGAAAAACTGAAGGAGGACTCGGGGAGTTCCAGCACATCTTGCGATGCTATGCCACAGCATTTAATCCTCACGACCACCCTTGCAAGAAAGGTATGCACACAAAAACCAAAAAAGGAAGAGTGCAAATGGGAATATGTAGTAACTTTACATCTTTGTAAGTGCTCATCTTTATTGATAGATCTGCGAAGCAAAAGTCCCTTCAGGGGAGGCAAGCCCAGACCCATGTGTACAGCCTTCTTTTTAGACCATGTGAATTGGAAGAAAAGCAGCAGGCTCAATGTGTTTCCTGCTCCCAATACAGTTCAACAATATATTATCTCTTCAACAGGCTGTGACAAAACCTTCTCTCCTCCAACTGCTGTATGTGTAAACACACACATTTTATTACACAGAAGTCACAAACTATCCTGAACTTTTCTTAAGTACACAGTAAATAGTGTTTCGAATCCTCAGTTTCAAATGAGGTGCTATGGATATTGTACGTTTTCTATGTGTTTTGGCTTATGCCTTCTTCTGATTTACAGGGATAACACGTTTAGAATACTATTGTACATTTTAGGATTTACAGAAATAAAACACAAACTTATGACAAATCTTCAGCTGGTGTAAGCTACCTCTTTTCCATTGGTTTCTGCCCCCTTCCACCAGCCATGAATTGCTCAGGTGCTCTTGGCTGTCCTACTGCATCTGTGTCCTGCTCCAAAGGACCATTTTGGAATTTGATTACCAGTTACTAGCATTTCCATTTTTTAAAAAAGACAGTTATTCAGTTGCTGGCCCTTTACAGAAGATCTCCTGGCCACCTCAGAACTACAGCTGCAGAATGATTGCCTGGTTTCAGCATCTGTACTAAATAAATGTTGGCAGCTGCTGAAGGCTTTCCTTTCCGCTGCCTCCAACTACAATGCATACAGATAATTTCTTTACTTTTGTTCTAGATACCAAGCATGTCATATGACATCTGGGGAACTTGTACTGGCGTGTTCAGTTAACTTTGCTGACATCTTGCCACAGAAAAGAGAATTCTCTGTTAAACATAGAAAAATGAGAGAGTGAGATGTAGGCTAAGCGGATTTCTTAAGGAAGGGAGGAAGGGAAGGAGGGGAAAAAAAAAAAAAAAAATAGGGCAGAGTCCTTGGAAAAAAAAAAGGGGGGAGGCTGGGGGGGGGGGGGGGGAAGCCAGAAACAATATTTTAAAATTTTAAAATATTTTAAAAAAATATTTAAAATATTTAATATTTTAATATTTAAAATATTTTAAAACTGCATTATAATAATTTGAACAGATGCCTGTCAACAAGCAGTAAAAGAGATTCCAGCATGGCGACAAAATAATTGCCCAAAAATGATTGTGCATTCCCCCTAACATACCTGTAGACCTGAAGGAAAATCTGTCTATCAGCAATTTTTACCAGCCTAAGGCTTGCCTCCTCCAGATCAAACAATGTGATCCATCACAACAGTGCAGTCTGCACCACAGGTAGGAAGAATCCTTTTCTCTGAGTTATCTAGATGATCTATATAATTAAATTCACAGCGACTGTCTTCAACCTCTACTATCTCTGTTTTTTCTGTTTCTCATCTGAACAAGGACTTACACAGCCAAAGCCTTGCCTGTTTCTTCCATCTATGCCTTCTGATCTAAGAAAAGGTATTATTTCTACCTGTAAATCATATTTCTCTTCCATCTTTACTCTAGCAGAACTACAACAGCCTGACTACCAGAACTAGGACAAACCTCTCGTATAGGATGACTGGTTTCTCTTCAGCTAGTTGCTCTGTCAAAAAGCCCATTTGCCAACATCCCAGGTTTCTGCTGCTGTCCTCAGTTCAAAAAGTTACAAAACATTACAGTTCCCAGCAGCAGAAAGGGTTCAAAGTATATTTTAATTCTGACATTCAGCATTATCATTTCAGAACTCCTTTTTTTTTTTTTCTCCTTCATAAACTGCCCCAAGACTAAAGAAACAGTCATAATCTGCTGCTTAGCTCAGTTCTTCGTTAAGGGAACCTTCAGCTGATGAGGTCTGCCCTCAGCAATGAGTACTACTAAGTTGATGGGGATAATTTTAGAAAGTTTGTGGGAGATGAAAGGGTGATTCACCCATATGAAAACAAAAACCAAAAAAAGGAATAAACAAAATTAAAAATGTAGGTCCTGTATGTTTGCTACATGGTTACTTTTCATCTCACAGAATACAATATTCATGAACTTTCCCAACACTAGCTGCCTACTGCTCAGGAAAAACTGTTAAATATGTAGTAGGATGATATGCTGTGTGAGCTTTATACATTTAGACATTCAATTTTTTATATGATGCTTTTAGGATTTTCATGTATTTCACAGTTTTCTGCACCTCAGTTCCTTGCCAATGCCTCTCACAAAAGGCATTATATCACATGGAAAACAGGCAAAGAAGGTTGGAGAATTTTCTCTTTTTTCCCAATTCAGGCAGAAACACTGCAGAATTCATGTCAGACAGCAGAGCAAAATGCAACTAAAGAAAGCACCTCTTTAAAAGAGAATAAATATTGTAAAGTAAAAAATAAAAACCATGGGAGGAAATTTAAGATGAGAAGAAAAGTTTAGCAACCCTTTAGTTTGCAAAACTTACAGAATTAAATATCTTCATCTCACTTCTGATTAGAATTTCAATTGTATAAGGAATACAGGAGAAAACTGTAATTCTCATTTTACTATCTATATCTACCCATACATAAAAGCCCACGACAAGTATTTTCAATCAACTGGTCATCCTGTCAATGTCCAGACTGATCTCTGCCCCAAGGAAGGACCAGCCTCGAGACCCTTCCCAAGACACGTACAACCCATGCAAACTCAGGTCAGATCACAGCACACTTCTTTTTCAAACCAAGAGCTACTGTGATGCCGCCTCCTATACCTCTGACAGTGTGAAAGATGTCGGTTTCCAGGAGTTTTATAGTTGGAAGGTAGACAGTATGGTAGGTAATTATATAATATTCTAAACTTTCTGAAGGCAGCAGCTGGACCAGTGCTCCATTCAGAAGTTTTTGAAGCAGTTTTTCACGTCTTTTGAAAAGAGAAAATGTGTTTATATGATAAACACTCCCATAGCTCACAGACAATTGATAAATACCATTTGGGTAAATGATTCCTTCGCTGATGTACATGAAAGAGCAATCATTAGTCAACTCTTCATAACAGCTGCAGCCTATGTAGTAGCAACAGAAGTTCAATATTTCTCATTAAACACAGAAATTTGTTAATATGTTTGAATAAAAGACCTATTGAGTGAGAAGGTGCAATATTTGTGCACTACCTTGGCACAAAGTAAATTTGCAAATGTTTAAAAAGGACTGAATATTAAATCAATTTAATTTATAAAGATTTACCTTTTTTGAGAGAGATCCACCTCAGGACAAAAAACATTTTGAGGGATACACTTCATGAGTAACTGGAATGTAGTTAATGGAACAACTGTTGATGCAGATGCCTGTTGCTTTTATATTTTGTTTTCTTCAAGTGTAAGACCTAAGGTAAATGCTTCATCTTTCAAAGTTATTACTGCCTGATAAATACATTGATATAAAAAGGTAAAATACAAAAGGAAAAATACAAATAGTCCACACTGATGGAAAAAGTACTTTTTGTATCATCTTTGTAGGTATTTCCTACATGTGAAAGTTGCTTTTTTTATAACTGAAAAGAATGAGGTATTTTTCTATTCAGTATTTTTCAAAAAACAATTTGCATAAAGCAATATTCTGTATTACATACTCCACTCATAAGGAAGTACATTAAAAATGTCAATTATGTCATAAAAATCAAACACTCAGAAGCTGGAAATGCCAGGCTGACTTGCTCAGCGTCCATTCACAGGAACACAGGAACAGAACATGTCACCAGCGTCATCAAGCCTAATCCCTCACAGGCCAAGTAGGCAAGTATTACTATTGCAGGCAAGTAGAAAATAGATTTTTATTTTATTTTTTTAAAGAAGTGACCCCACGTTGCTGCTAACAAGCACTTTACAACACCCTATTTAAAACAAAACAAACTCCTTCCCAAACAAAAAAATAAAACAACTTACATTTCTGTCATAGAAGAGACCCAAAGCTCCAAGGAAGTGGCCCAGACCCCATTCTGTAATGGAATTAAAATGATAACAAACCAACCAACCAACCCACTCCTGACTTCCAAACCTGGGTGAGAATCCTCCCCTAGCTGTAAAACTGGTGACAGGTCTGAGCACGTGAACATGACAACCATCCAGGGATCGATGACACACCAGTACTTCTCATAGCATCAGCAGATCCCACCAGTTTCTCCTACCTACCTACTTGCAGCCACTCTTGTATGCTTCAGAAAGGAAAAAAAAAGAAAAAAAAAAGAAAAACCCCTGAGAAGACAGGGTATACAACGGAAGGTCAGGGGACAATCCCAGTAAGCTGTGGGCTGTGATTCATACATAAAGGGTACAAATGAACACTGTCAATGCCAATCACATCTCCTTTGAGGATATCACCAAGATGGACACCCATGGACTCATACTAGTTGGTCCAATTGCTAGCAACCTTGTCACCCAATTCCATCCATAAATTTACCAAGCTCTACCCTAAATGAGTTTTTCATCTGTGTTGTTGGATAGCATGAGTTCTCCTAGTTCCAGCAAAGCCTAAGCTAGCCTACCTCAACATCAGTTTTACCATTAGAGTCCATGAAAAAGCTGAAATGCATAAAAACAGTGGTCAAACAAAGGAAGACAAGGCTATAGTTTCTCCTTGCACCCACCCTTCCTGAGCGTTACTCCCTTAAGCACTCCCACCCATGGCTGTCCTCTTCATGAAAGATCCCCAGCTACTCCCAGATGAGCAGATACTCAAGGAATGCCTAGTTTTGTTTACATTTCTTTGTAAACAGAAAATTTTCATTCTCCCCTCAGCACATACACACATGCATATACAGTCCTGACCGGCCACAAGGGAGTATATCTTAAAGTGTAAGGGCAGCTTTCAATCTGCTTCTGGTACCTCTGCCCTTAGGAGATACTTGCTGTAATCCCAAATCCTGACAGAGAGGCATCATCAAACAGCAGGCAGTTTAAAGGACCAGATTTTCAGGCTCAGCAATCAGATGGGTTATAATCCAAGGCAATGCTCCGTGATACCTAATCATATATTCTGCAGCTGCTGAAAGAGGACATTTTTACTTCCCAAAAGAGCTGTAATTATCCTCCACAGGCAAAGTCTGCAGACTTCTTGCAGGACAACTGCAGAAGCTAATATCCTGTTGCCTTAACTCTTGGACAGTCTGAGTGTACATATTCTTCTCAAGGAGTAATCACCTCAAGGCACATATGTCCCATTAGGGCAGCAAAAAATTATTTATACAAAGGCTCATGCCCCTACACAAATCTGCAGGCTTAAAATGAGCAGACCACAATACTGGAAACTAATCTTCTACCTAATTCTCCTTTTTCCTCTTTAAGTAATAATCAAGCCATGACTTCTACTTAACTGAAAAAGTAGTACATGAATTTTATTTGTAATGCTGTTGGAGCTATAAAAGAACCATTTCATGAATAAATATTTTTCTTTTAGCAGAGAACATGAACTGGCCAAATCAGCAAACCTTGTGTTTAAATGTCTTAATGACAGAACTGTTTATTTTCCACAAAACTAGATTCAAATTTGACATTTAGTACGGATGAAACTAAGGCTGTTGCTCTTAACCTAAGCACTCAGAGGAGAAAAGCCCTCATAGCAGCCTTGTATCCTCTCACCTTTGTTGTGGTTTCAGCTGGGATAGAGTTCATTCTCTTCCTAGTAGCTGGTACAGTGCTGCGTTTTGGATTTAGGATGAGAATAATGTTGATAACACACCGAGGTTTCAGTTGTTGCTAAGCAGTGCTTACACTAGTCAAGGACTTTTCAGCTTCCCATGCCCTGCCAGCAAGAAGCTGGGAGGGGGCACAGCCAGGACAGCTGACCCAAACTGGCCAGAGGGACATTCCATACCATGTGACGTCATGCTCAGTACATAAACTGGGGGGAGTTGGCTGGGGGGCGGTGACCGCTGCTCGGGGACTGGCTGGGCATCGGTCGGTGGGTGGTGAGCAATTGCGCTGTGCATCACTTGCTTTGTATATTCTTTTATCATTATTATTATTATTATTCTTTTCCCTTCCTTTTCTGTCCTATTAAACTGTCTTTATCTCAACCCACGAATTTTACTTTTTTTTTTTCCCAATTCTCTCCCCCATCCCACTGGGCGGGGGAGGGGAGCGAGCAAACGGCTGTGTGGTGTTTAGCTGCCTGCCGGGTTAAACCACAACAACTGTAATGCAAAGCCTTCCAGAGGAAAGACGATGCTGGGAAGGCTGGGGCCGCTGGCTGGCGTGAGGCAACACAGCAATCCGTGGGAAGCGTGCAGGCTTTGAACCCAAGCCAAAGCCAATCTCTCTCACTCTCAAGAGCTTTCCGTTAAAGTAAATTAATTAAAATCAGATCGTTTTGCTAACATACCTTGTTGATCGTATTTCAGAGCAGAAAGAACGTATTTAGCATAGTTACATCCTGAAAACCGTGACTTAAATGGAAGCGTTGACACATCCTGAATTGTTTGAGGCCACAAGCAGCACTTGTGATAGCTAAATGAGCTTTCAAGCACTGTTTAGTAGTTTAGGAACAATGGTGGAAAGTAGTGGTAGTTAATAATGCCACACAAAAAAAACCCCTGTCCAGACAAGACGATATTCTGAAGGTCACAGAGGACAACAAACACAAGACATCAAGAGACATGAGCTTTGGCAACAGCCACTTGCAGTCTCCGAGTCCAGTCTGCTTCAAATTGTTAAAATTTTCTACATAACAGGGAAATGTCTCAGCACTGAAGGAACTATAAACACAAAGACTTCTTATTAATCCAAGCTGGGTTTCTATCGCTAGTGTGCTGTGCTCATAGCTCACGGAGACTTATTGAAACGTTTGCCACTGCAAAACAGGAGATTTCACATGTATTGCTCAGAGGGTAGGCAATTATGAACCTATGAAGGCTACACAAGTTTTAACGGAGAAAAATGGTCTCACCCTTTGGTATGGCAGGTGAGGTTAATAAGATTCTTCCCCACGTCGTGAAGTAAACATCTGGACTTTTTCTTTTCTGTGCTGTATTTCTTCCTTGCTGAAAAGTAAAATACCCCACTCTCCCACTGGTTGAAAATTAAAACCAGTGGCTTGTCTTGCACATTTTTAACAGTAAATTCACCTGTAAACAACAATGTAATCATTTAGACCTTCATTACTAAGGGACCATTCTGTGCTATCAATTTTTTCTGCCAACAAAAGTGACACTGTAGAAGTACATTGTTTTATAAATGCATATTAATTTTATTCACTGAGCTAAAGACTACTTCTAACAGACAGCAGAAAAGGATGTACAATAAGAAGGTGCTGTTTCCTCTGAAACAGAAATTTACCTTTCTTCCAGTAGAGTTAATGTTTGTTTCTTTTTTTAATCAAATGAGCAATAATTTATTTTAAATACTGAAAACTCATCAAAATGCAACACTAATAAACCACACCAAATGGAATACTAAGAATACTGTTTTCCCATATGGTCTTAGAAAAATCTAGAAGATCTGTATCTTAATGCTTTAAGCCTCTCCATACAAACAATTTGATGCAGGTACATCATGATGATTCAAGCCAAGTTTAGGGCTGACCCAGCTCAGCCATGCACCAGTGAAAATGAAGGAAGACAGAAGACAGACTCTTCTCCGATGTGCCCAGAGACAGGACAAGAGGAACTGGCACAAATCGGAATACAGGAAATGACGTTTAAATGCAAAAAAAAACCCCATGTTTTACTGCAAGGATGGTCAAGCACTGGCACAGGTTGCCCAGAGGTTGTGGAGTCGCCATCCTTGGAGATATTCAAAACCCAGCTGGACACAGTGCTGAGCAACCAGCTCTAGGTGGCCCTGCTTGAGCACGGTGTTGGACTAGACAATCTCCAGAAGCCCCTTCCTACCTCAACCATTCTGTGATTCTACTGGAATTTCTTGGGATCACTGATGACCTAATATTTATTATCTTTTGTATTTGTGTCATCACCTCAGTTCTTCTTCTAGCCTAAATAATAAAGCCAATAAACAAGCCATTTGGCTTGACTCTGACTTAGAAGCACCTTCATGCTCTTGACTTGGCCAGAACTGTAAATAGGGCTGTGTTATGTAAGGGAAATGAAGAGAAATGTGGCTTAGACTTCTAACTGTAAGTTAGGAGAGAAAAAAAAATAGTATGGGAAAAGACTTATTGTATCACCAAATTATACAAGGAACTATCAAGATAAGAAGAAAGAACATGGAATCAAAATCCTAATCAGGTCTAGGAAATAGTTCCATCAGTTGTGACAGTGACATTGAACAGGAAGTTGATACTAAACCTAGAATTGTTCACAGTCCCATAAACTGGACTACATTTTGGCTTCCATCCCACATTAAATTAATTTCTAAAGCTCTTGAGATATGCCCAGCAGAACCTCATGCCAAACTCTCAAGCAACTGCCTCTCATGCACTTTATTTTGGTGTAATATAATTTCCTTTTCCCTCACAAAATTAAAATATTCTCCCAAGCCAATTTTCCACTTAATAGTCAAAAGAAGCAAATACTTTTCAATGTCTGAGCCGCAAGCAGAAAACTAAGGATGTGAATTTATTAAAAGTAAAGCCATGGAATTCTAACATACAAAACCAAGGCTTTTTTCCCACTTAATAAAGGATAGCGATACTGAGAAATAAAAATCCTGAAATAAATTAAGAAATAGTAATAATAGCTTTCTGATGCATCCAGTAAAGAAAAAAAGTGAGCTTCTATGTTGTATAAACAAGAGCTGCTCCACTGAACTACACCAGTATTCATTAAACCCAGTTTACAGTAATTTACAAGATGGGTGATATATTCGACTATTGACATCTGTCAACCAGGAATCACAAAGCAGTTGAATAAGTTGAAACTTTATTGGCATGTAATACAATTTGGCACATAGTTTTTCTCCTTTGAAAACTGCAGCTATGAGCCATGGAGAACTTCAGCAACAAGAAGACAGAGTATCATTTAATTCTTCTTTTGGAATAAAGGAAGTCTCACGTGATAGCAGTTTTATTCATTGCATGTAGGATAAAGACAATCAGTTGATACTTCTCTTAACTCCAGAGCTGTGGATGCAGCTAGATCCACAATTTCACTCCTCAAATATTTCCTTCTCAAACATTTCAGTGTTGAAAAAAGCAAATTTGTTCCCAGAGCTACAAAATACAAGTACCACAAATCAGAAAGTCATGCTGCATTCAAAACACAAGCAAATAAAACATGTGAATCCTAATGTGACCCCTCCTGCAATTTCACTGGGGGTGGTATTCTTTTGGCACATTTCACAGGCCTAAGACTAATTTTAAAACGCATCTCAGGAAGACCAGACCATTCACCTCTACATCAACAGGAGGCATTCAGTACTCCTGTGTTTGGACCTAACCACACTACTTGCCTGCTAATGGAAACTTAACAGGCTCTGGGCTTGAAGACAGTGATTAATATCACAAATTTACAAAAAGTATTTCTCCTACTCTTTTACCCATTCCAATACTCCCATCGGCTTCAACACGTCAGATGTTCTTACTTTGCCTCATCAACCTCTGTGGCATCCCATCTGACCAGCGACACATTAAGTGTCACAGTTTTAATTTTCAGTTGTGTCCTGAGACACTTGGCACTCTGCATTTAACATTTCCACAGGGAAAAAAGGCTCCGTGTGATTGATCAAATATATCATGTCACAGCAACTTGCGTTTCTATCTCTCTCTGTTCCAGTGGCACTTCATCTGCTATTTAAAAAAAAATAATAATAATTTGGAAATCCCCAAATGCCATGTCGCAGTTTTAATTTTCAGTTGTGTCCTGAGACACTTGGCACTCTGCATTTAACATTTCCACAGGGAAAAAAGGCTCCGTGTGATTGATCAAATATATCATGTCACAGCAACTTGCGTTTCTATCTCTCTCTGTTCCAGTGGCACTTCATCTGCTATTTAAAAAAAAATAATAATAATTTGGAAATCCCCAAATGCCTGATCTGTTATGGTGGAAGTTTAATTAGACCTAAACTAATTTGAAAGTGTCAGCAATATCTTTTCTGAAGAGGATTTAGGTATACTCCATTTAATAATAACATGACATGAAGTAATGAAATTATTACCGTAGGAGTGAAAAAGAAAGACTATTATTCATACTGAATACCACATGTTTAAGTGACTGGCATTGCATTAATACATATAGTAGTTATCACTCTCCATTGAAGAGAAAATCTATTCAGATTACTAGCTCTATTATATTATAGCAAAAAGAAAAATAAGACAGATTTAACATGTTATTGCAGAGTTGGGGTAGTCATTTGCCAAATTCTATTCCCATTATTAGTAGCCCATTTGTTTTGAAGTCACTGAAAATCTGGGTAAGAAAACTGTTATTCATACAAACATATTTTATTGATAGAAAGCCAAATAGATTTAAACACTGAGTGAATTAAGAAAATGCATTTTTGCATCTCTTTTTGTTTTCTTCACCTTATTCTATCTGTCCCAAATATAACAAACATTAAGAAAAATTAAAAGCTTATTCTAGTTTCCATTGTTTTATGACAAGTACAGTTTCTATGTAGGACAGATGGACATAAAAAAAAATGCTGTTTCAAGTTCTGTTTTCTATCAGAAATAGTTAGATAAGCTAGAAGTGCCTTTACCTTGGCAGACTTCATCAAATAATCATTTCCCGTGATGACCACCATGGTTTCCCTGGGATTGGAAGATCTCTCTAGCGTTTCTCCCACTTGCCCGTTAGACTGCTTGGTATTCTTTAAATAGTTGTAATGCCAGTAGGTCACAAGCAAAAGAATGGCCACCTTGGATACTTGCTAAAATTACATACAGAGCAAAACACCAGCTCTACTACCAAAAAAAAAAAAAAAAAAAAAAAGTATTGCCTAAAATCTATTGGTTGCACCCATAGCAGTTATTCACTGATGCAAAATCAGATTCTTCCAAAAAGAGAGCTAGTTCATCATCGTACTAGAAATGCTACTGAAGCAGATTCAGTCTACCATTCCTAACACAGCTGTCTGGAACTGCTTGTTACTCCTGGGACAGACAGAAGGGAGAGCAGAGGTGCCCCGTTTTGCCCTTTCAACAACACATACGCATTTTCTACCTACACTTTGTGCCTCTTTCCTCACCACAGGTACTATAGCCCTTCCTCCACTGAAGAAATAAGTCTCCTTAACACAGAATACAGCCATGAGGTTCATGTTGCCCTAAAAAGCCCCTCATGATGCATATTCTGGAGAGTCAGTTCAAAAGGTCCTTGTGTGGGTCACTCCTCAGCTCCCTCACTACTGTACATTCAAATGGATTCAGTGTCCAGATTTACCTGGCCAATTATTAATTTCTATGGCAGAGGAATCAGTGAAGAAAAGAGGACATCAAGACCATGTTTCAAAGCCCCAAGCAGAAGACCACGAGCTGAATGATCACACTGAAGACAAGGTGCCCATTTCTGCAGAGCTGCCAAAATAATGGCATATAAGCAGCTAATTTGGCACTGCTCAAATTCTGGGCTGATTTGAGAAATCAGCAAATCCAGTCACATAGTTACCAGGGCAGGTTTGGTATTTTCAGGAGTTTTTTCCACCCTTTTTTGATTGAATTATTTGCTGCTTTGATCATTCAAAGAACTTTTTAACCTCAAATATTCACAATACATGCTTTCATTATTTTAGCATTTCTTTCTCCCTTTAGCAGCATTGCTCTGAAAGGAAATTGTTATAACATTGTGAGTGCCAGAGAAACACACTGATGCACCTCTCAGATGAAAACCTTCCAGCAGCATCAAGAACTTAGCACTCCCGGTAAAACATCTGCTGGAGACAGTTAACACTGACAGCCCTGTGAGCAAAAATATTAATAACTAAACAAGCCTATGCTGTGGGCATAGGTGTCTGCTGACGTTCCTGTACAAAAGGCCTTCACCTCAGACTCTGTCCATCTTCATTACCACGTCAAACAGATCGCTGAACTGAGTTAACTCATATTTCAACTCATACTACAATGATTGGGAAACAGCATGGAGCATAGTGCACGTAAGGACTGCAAAAAAAATTCTGTTAATACTAGAACAAAATTTTAATATAATTAAGGATTTTTTTGGTGGCTATTCCTTCACACAACACACCCTTTGTATCATAATTATGCAAAAGGGCTCCTCGTACATCTGCAGGGAATGCACACAGCAGCAGTACACTCCTTTTGTATGAGGCTGCCAGCAAGTTGTACAAACTTCTTTTCTCCCAAAAAACTTATTTTCCTGCAACCAGTAACTACTCTTGCAAAGAACAGTTCTGGTCTGAATTTCTAACTAGTTTATAACTTTTTCATCTTGGTGAGCAATTACCATTTAATTGAAATAGCATTTCTCCTGCTTTGAGATTTCAAAGTGAAACAGTCATTTAAACCTTGTGTCCTGGTTTCGGCAGGGATAGAGTTAATTTCCTTCCTAGTAGCTGGTACAGTGCTGTGTTTTGGATTTAGGGTGAGAACAATGTTGATAACGCACCAATGTTTTTGCTAGGTAATGCTCACACTAGTCAAGGGCTTTTCAGCTTCCCATGCTCTACCGACAAAAAAAAGGACAGCTGACCCAAACTGCCCAAAGGGACATTCCATACCATGTGACATCATGCTCAGTACATAAACTGGGGGAAAGCTGGCCGGGGGGGCCGCTGCTCGGGGACTGGCTTGGCATCGGTCGGCAGGTGGTGAGCAATTGCATTGTACATCACTTGCTTTTTGTATTATTATTATTTTTTTATTTCAATTATTAAACTGTTTTTATCTCAACCCACGAGTTTTTCTCACTTGTGCTCTTCCAATTCTCTCCCCCATCCTAGCAGGGGGGCCGGGGGGAGTGAGCGAGCAGCTGTGTGGTGCTCAGTTGCAAACTGAGGTTAAACCACGACACCTTGCAAATGGGATTGGGACTGATTAGTTTCATCAATGGAGCCAAGTCAAAACTGAGTGCTGTGCAAAAGACTTCGTATTACGTGCAGAGAGAGAGCATGTAGGACGTAGTTCCCAATTTTCCCATGTATGGGAAAGGAAAGTCCCTCCCTACACACGAGTAGGTCTACAATGTTCTCTAGAAGATGAGAAAGACTCATACAGGTCTGCAAGTTAACATCACACCAGCCAGGTGGGACTCGACAGCAGAATCTCACACCACTGGCACTAGATACCTCGGCCCCCACAGGACGGCTGACATTCACAGGGCCAGGGACAAGCCTACACACTTGTACAACAGCTCAGTGACACCTGGACAACAACATTCACATGCACATCTTACTCGCAGTGTAAAGAAGATGCACCATGGCACAAATTACAGGAGCATATAAGAAGAAATTTTGAGTAGGCATTCCAAATAGTAGAGCAAAAGCAACTGATTTCCCTTGCAGAGACGCCTTTTAAAGCGTTTTTTGGTTCTTTCCAGTGGTGCATCTAAGGATGATACTTTCTTCTTCCTTTAAGAGAAAAGTCCTTCCCTTGCCTGCATGCAGTCATACTCCATTAATTCAGTACAGTTGCTGTTATGGAGAAGTTAACCGTTGTGATTTCTCACGTTGAAACTTCTATCATGCTTCTCCACTTGCTTTTTTTTATTTCAATAAAATTTAAAAGTAATCTAAATTGGTAATATTTATTTATTACCTTGTCTACAAAGAAATTCTGTTCCATTTCTGCTGGTAATTGGGCCATTTCTGTTACAATTCACTTATTAATTCAGCAGAACAAAGCTCATCTTAGGAAGTTATGCACATTAATAACAGCCTATTACCCATGTCACCTTCTTATGAATCCATTAAGTCTAATGTCCAAACTTTAAAATGAGCAGAAGCGACATATTTCTGCATAATGAACTCTGTTAAAAAGCCAACAAATGTTCATAAAGACTCACTACCTCTATCTACACAAGCTTTTAACAGAAGATATGCATGTTTATATAAGAGATCTCATCTACTACCTTTTTCTAAAATTTGCCTCTACTTGAGCCTGAGATTTAATGAACTCATCAAGACCACCAAGCACACCAGTTTTTGGTTTCTTTTTTTAACTCCTCGCACATCTCTCACTTCTGCTGAAATGTTGAGCAGCGGCTTCCATTTTTCCTCTCACAGGACAACTATTATTGTGAAATTAATGAACCTTCTCCAGACAACTGCCGTCAGAGCGTACACAGCTCAGACGTACCAGTACACATCTGAGCACACACCATCTTCTCCGACCTGAGCAGTCTGTCAGTTTTGCTTTGGGTGTTTGACATCCAGGGTGTTTCGCCCTTTAATGCTGCTACTGTAAGACTCCTCCAGAGAGCTCTAAATTCTGCCTGTTTTCTTCTTGCTTCCCCAGAAAGCCTTAAATGTATAACCAGGGACAGTCACTTGAGCAATAAAAATAATGGACTTCTCAGTTTGAGGAACACACTGAAATTCTACATGTTAATATAGATCAGGCCATAACGGACATTTTTCAGGGGAATTTTTTTCTTTTTTGCTCAACATTGAAATATGTAAACCTATCTTATCCTTTTTTCTAATTTTTAATGAGATTTCTACTGAAAATTACATTTCAGAATTAACAGCTGATAAAAAAAAAAATCAGCACCTTAAAAATGTGACCCCTTCCCATTATTTCTCCTTCCCCATATTTAAACTATCCAACAACAACAACAAAATTTATGAATAGTTTCTATCTCCTCTAAGCTGCAGTTTGGACAAATTTATTACTGGCCAAGTAATAAATACTGCCCAGAACTTCAGCTGTTTTTCATGCATTTGAATGGACTTCCACATATGAAATACACGCACTACAGGAAAATATTACAGCCCTGACTCAGAAAAGCATGTAAGCGCATTAAACAGGCACTTATCTGCATAAGCACAAACATGAAAAGGCACAACATCAGAAGGCATGACAAATTCAGAAGGAGAAACAGTTGAATCACTATAAAATATATGGAAGATAAAATCTGTTTGAGTTCAAGGTTTTGGAGAGTATTCCAGAAGTTTTTTATTATTATTTTCAGGTTTTTCAAAACCTATTTTCAGGTCTTGTTTCAGGTAAAAATCTTGCTACCGTTTTCCATGAGAAAAAGATAGGCGTCTCAATAAAGATAAAATATTTTTGGCACAAGCACACACTATAAATATATCTATTTTCCCTGCACTTATTTAGATACCTCACTGGATTATTTATAAACTAGTATAAGTCTCTCGCATGGAGTGTATATACAGAGGTACAAATTGGCTGGCATCTTCTCTTATGTAGAAGAGGCTTGTAAATCTTGATTTGTGTGACAGAAATCATAAATGATGACTCTGGATTTGATGTGGCCAAACCAATAGGATCTGGCACCTCCTTAATCACCTTTCAGAGTCTACTTGTAAAAAAAACTAAAGCTTGCTTCGTGACTAGAAACTGCAGAGCAGAAATTCATGACTGCAAATAGAGGCTGTAGAGCAAAAATGTTCCAACTTCCCAGCCAACTATTCCTGGTGGACTACTGCTCTCTTTATCATCCCTGTTGTTACACAGTGATTTAAATATGAATGCAAAATAGCTTCAGTCTACATTGCCTGACTTCACAATTCTCTTAGCTCCCAACACTCCTGTCATAGGGAACTACTTTTGTCACTTGGTGCTTTTAGCAGCTACACACAATGACAACATGGAGTAAGAATGCCTGCAAAAAAATTAATCAGGACTACACAAAACCTTAAGCTATAATCTGAGACTACTCTCTGGTTTTACAAGTCTATGTTCACAAGCCACTGGCAAATACACGTCCCACATTTCTGTGACTAGAAATATATAATCTCCTAAAAATTAACAATTTCTACCACTTTTAAAACTCTTACAAAGTAGTACGGCAATTAAGAACAAAACACAAAACAAGCATGGATGGGAATAAGTTATGGATGACCTCATCCAAGGCAATTGCTTGTTAATCTATAACTCTCCAGCTACGGAAGTACAACTTGAACTTTAAATCCTAAAGACTGTTTGAAACTCCATAGAATTTGGAAAGATGCAAGGAGACAGGAGCAAAGTAAGGCTTGATGTTTCATGCTTATGGCTTCAGCTCAGTCTCATCAGAATCTGTTCTGGCCAAACTAAAGCACTGAACTGAACTAAAACTAAACTAAATCTATACTAAATCTTTCCACCTCCAATTTAATCCTATTACATTTTGGTCTCTTTGGTATGGACACTGGAAAAGCTTACTCTTTTCTTTGTAGCAGCCTATTTGAAGTCCCCTGTGTCATTCTACATTATCCTGTTCTCTAACACAACCAACCTTAGGTCCTTTATTCTTTCCCATAGGCCATAATTTCTAAATTTCTGACTACTTTGGTGATCTGGACTGTCTCCATTAGCCCACATTATTATCTGTAATAAAAACAAACTCACGCTTAGAGAGGTTATGAGGAAAAAGCTACACCTGCATACCCAGAAGACTTGATTACAATAAATCATTACCTTCTTCCCTGTTTTTCCATCTTTCCCCAAACATGTTGTATCAGTTTAGAGCAGTTTAGGGACACTTGAGAATTTGACCAAGACAACCAATGAAAGGATAACACTCAACAGGAATTTATGCAGCAAATGGAAGATGCAATGAGCCTGGCCCACCCATTCACGCAAACACCTTGGGAAGAAAAGCAGCATCACCTATTCCTGTTCCTGGATGACAGCCACTCACTCACCGCAAGATGGGACTTTGCTACTGTCCCCACTGGAGAGCCTCTCAGAAGGGGTGCACCAGGAGGAGGAGGGCAGAAGTGCACTGGTAAAGCTCAAGCTTCGGGTAAGCTCAGGAGGGAGGAATACTGCGGTGTGTTTAGGGCCCAGGCTAATAAGAACAGGTATTTTTTATTTTCCATTTTTTTCTGTGTTTGTGTCAGGTATTGTTGAAAGGAGTCATTTGGAAATATTTCATAGAATAGAATCATGGAATAGTTTGGGTTGGAAGGGACCTCTAAAGGTCATCTAGTCCAACCCCCCTGCCGTGGGCAGGGACATCTTCAAC
>NW_008795251.1:416630-439675 GCF_000699145.1 Aptenodytes forsteri
GAGCAGAGTAGAGGGGCAGAATCCCCTCCCTCGACCTGCTGGCCACGCTTCTTTGGATGCAGCCCAGGATACAATTGGCCTTCTGGGCTGAGGGTGCACGTTGCTGGCTCATGTCCAGCTTTTCATCCCCCAGTACCCCCAAGTCCTTCTCAGCAGGGCTGATCTCAATCCCTTCATCCCCCAGCCTGTGTTGATACCAGGGGTTGCCCCAACCCAGGTGCTGGACCTTGCACTTGGCCTTGTTGAACCTCATGAGGTTCACACAGGCCCACTTCTCGAGCTTGTCCAGGTCCCTCTGGATGGCATCCTATCCCTCTGGCATGTCAACTGCCACTCAGCCTGGTGTCATCTGCAAACTTGCTGAGGGTGCACTCGATCCCACTGCCTAATTTATACAGCTGTTCAACAGCAGTTGAACACACAGCTTTTGTGCCTAAAGATTAAGACCACGTTTTACAGAAAAACAACAAAACCTTACAAACCACAACACAAAAGTCATATAAGCTTTATAATATTGTCTTCATAATGTTAGAATTTCACAATTCTAATTAATGAAAGCATTATCTTTTATGATATCAGTCTATCTCAATATTTAGTTTTAGTCTTAGTCCTTAAGCTACAATCTTTTCAAGTTAATGGACTTCACATTTTTTTACAAGATTACATAAATAACGAGAAAAGTAAGATTTTTTTTTTTTTTTTTAATGTGTTCCTCAGTTAAAGGGTTAATGATGTTGGCACTCATGTGGTCAGAACCTGGCTTCAGCATCCACCGAGGTAAATGAGAAAGTTCATGTTCTTCACATAATTGTTTACTGCCTGGCTCCAGACTAAACAAAACATTACTCTGGATCCAGAATCAAACCTAAGCTCTGCAACAGCCAATCCTTGGAAGTCTGTATGTCCTCAGAGGTCAAAATCATGAAACATTAATTTCTCTGCTAAGTCAGTTCGTACAGTGGTTACAAACATTTGAAATTGTAATAAATCCTACTACATTTAGGAACAAACTTAATTAAAGAAATCCATCAGTATGAGGTAAAGCACCACATAAGCATCCACCAGCCAGTAAAGTGGCAAAACTTCTGGTTCTCACAACCTTTCTCATTTGCTGGAAACTATAATACAAGTATGAAACAAAATACGTTGAAGTGATACCGAGCAGCCACACATTACATGACCAGGTTAGAGTCCCACTAGCAAGACCTGTTATTTTGAAATTTAAAGCAAGGTTTTTTTCATATTTATGACATTTCCAATGACATTTAGTCAAACAATCAATCTCTTTCTAGTGCACTACAAGACAGTTTCCTCTGAAATGGGTGAAGCCATTAACCGCAGTTGAGCAAATGGAGTTGGCTTCCAGCTTCTGGAAAAACAAAATAGTAATGGGCAGCCGTCCTTCAGAAGCAGTTTTTCCGTACTGCTTTGTTCATTCTGGCAATATTTGGAGGGCAGTTCTTGGCCTTTGACTGAAAGTCTGTATTTGTTCTCTAGACTCTTTGCCACTGCTGAACACTACATTGCAGTAAACTGTCCCTTCAGATCAGTGCATACATTAGTCATCCTGAACAAAAAGCCAGCTTGGATGGACACAAATCACAGTGATGCCCACAGGCTTACTGAGCAGGTAGCTTAGCATGCAATGAGGAAGCCAAGGTGGTCTTTACAGCATCACCATGTTATCCTTCATTTAATCTCTGACTCTGTTTCTTTCAAACACACCCTATAAAAATAACATCCTTTCCAATGACTTTCAAAATTACAAGAATATTTTCACTTCCCACAGAGGTAGAATAGATATAATCCAAAGAAAGGGAAACCCTCTTAGCACAAAAGAAAACACAGTGGTGCCGAATGAAAGCAATTCACAGTCCACGCTGGGATCCTTGCTTTTGATTACACCAGATTGCCTGATCTATAGATACTGAATTCATTACAAGGTTTTCAAGGAAATATAAGTACATGACAAACTAACAGCTACCTATCGGCATGTCTATACCATGCGATGGAGTCTGGTGAACAAACAGTGGAGGTAGCAACAGCCTTCATTGACTAGGTGAACAGTATCACCCAGCACTACAATCTTGCATCTTAAATATACACATAAGGATGATGTTACTGCTAAATGCTGAATTTTAGTATGCCCTAATTCAGGGTGCTAACTGTACAATTTTAATAGATGCCTTTTACTGTAATTTCTGCATTTAAAGGCTATATATCGTGTATGAAAGTATTTCCCATACAAGAAAGCATGGGTCTTATCTACAATGACAAAAAGATCTTGAGAAGGTTTGGGGTTTCTGTTCCTCAGGCAGACACAGACCGAGTAAATCATATAAAAGCTGCAACCGTATAACCTCCTACCCCACCCAACAGAGAGGGCTGTATTCATTTCCTCAAAATGAACAGGGGTGTATAGCAGCGGAAAGGAGACTTTTAATGAAGAAGAGGACAACAGCCAAAATTCAGTCCCAATAGTTTCTTCTCCTATCAAAAATTAAACCAGCAAAACTAGAATTTACGGTTATGGAATTTGTCCAGCTTCATGAAGTAAAAAGAAGCTGAACAGAGCTACCGTGATGCTGCATAGGCACATAGTGCTTTCCACTTGAACATCACTTCAGCACTGCTGAGCAGGTGTGTGCCTGCTGCAGCCTAGTCTGAGGCTTCCTGCTGAGCCCCTGCTTTACTTTCCCTTTGAACAGAGACTATTTACATACCTTTTTAAAATGAAAACGTGCTGGCCTCCATTTTGATTGTGACTGCCGTCTATTGTTTCATGTAGAAGAACAGCTTTTAAGGTTGCTGATGCTCTGGTGTGTCTCTTATTCTATCACCAAAAAAGGCCTGAAAGATAAAAACAAGGCTGCACCTGCATGGACATCCACAGGTCCGTCCAGGCAGCTGTCCGTGCCAGCTCCTTCAGTACTGCTCTCACTGCCTCACATGTCAGAGGACAGACAGACCTCACCCTTTGATCCTTCTGCATGCGACCCACCGCAAAAACACAAGCCCGCTATTTACTACAAGAATTTCTCTGCTGATTCTGAACACATCCCAGCCTCACACCAATCCTCCCGTGCGGCACAGCCATCCCAGCCTCTATTCCCTGGCTTGGAAGGGCAGAAGCTGCCGTGTGCTGGGGGGAACAGAAATCACTGATGTTGAAGTAACAGATTTAGAGGTCTGCCTCAACAGGGTTCATGCAGCCACAGCATGTCCCAAGAGCATGCAATAGCTCTGTTGTGCATTTGAGGGCCTTGGCAAACAAGGAGGGAATTCAGCTCAAATGTAAAGAATGAAAAAAACATCACTTGGTGGTTACGTGATGTTGTAAATTGCAGTAAGGTATGCTGGCAGCTGTCACAGTTCTTTCCCATTAACATTAATAAGACATGCTAGAATTGAATTAAGATGATTTTACTGACTGCCTAAAAAAAGAACTAAACATTCAAGCTCTCTAAAACTACGTTTGACTTTGATGAGGTCACAAACTTGACAGCAAATTGCATTTGCAACTCATTACTACCTCTATTGCAGTAACAACTAGGGAAGCCCCTAACCGACAGCAGGGGTCCTGCTGCGCAATCCAAAACGTGCACAAGTCAAATACGTGTGTACACGTATTCATTCACGTTTCCATACATATGGAAACAACAGTCTGTGCTTATATGGAATTTACAGCTGAAAGAGACCAAGGCAAGGAGTAGGAGCAGAAAACTACTGAACACAGGCAGCGAGTGGCTTGGAAGCAAGTATCTGAGAAGCTGAGTCTCGGTTCAATCTGATTTCACTCAAATACTTTAATTTCAAGAAAAGCATTGCATACTGAAAGCAAGCGTACTTCAGACATATCAAGCATTCAGGAGGAAAACTGATAGCTCTAGGCATACAACAGTGGTTTCCTAGAATATCTCATGAGAATCTGAACACCTTAATACCACAAGTGGCCTATACAGAAATCACACAGAAATTGCACCAATTTAGCTAAACTGGTTTGCAAATTGACTTATTTACATCAGAACTAGCCTCTGGTGCATTCTGTTAAGTTTGGGAAAATTGGTTTGGAAGCCAAACTAAGATAAATGAGTACTGGGCGCTCTTAACCCGATTGAGCCATGGTCATACAAGCTTGCTACACTGATTTAGGTAAATCAGCTTTAGCAATCAATTTAGTTAAATCAGTGCCAACTCTGTATTTAGGCCACAAATACAATTCACTCTTTTTTCACTTTTCACATTGCTTATTTCTCAGTAGCACAGCTTATGTGAAAACAAATGTATCACAATGAAGCAGAGCACACAAATGCCTATTTCAGTCACACATATAGCAGAATTATATTTAAAGCACTCAAAAGGGGATTTACTCTGTCTGAATGTATGCATCTCTCTCAGCTATTTTTAATCATCTAGGTCTATATGTCTAACTATTAAGAAGATGGGGAACTTGGATTCCTAATTTTAGGTGCTCTGAATTGTACCTCCTGGCCACCTAGCAGAAAAATTATATACCACAACATTTGAGAACTTTTCAAGCAGGAATCATGTAGGGGATCCTGTAATAGCAATATAATGGATCTGCAGATAGGATAAAAAAAATAGAGGCAGTTCTCCCTGCAGTTTTAAGTTTATAAGTCTAACTGTGTTCAAAAAGAGAAGAATATTGTTCACTACATTTAACAGTGCTGAGCTGTGAGTCTATACAGATTTTTTTTTTTTACATTACCCAGTAAAAGGAGGGGGGGGAAAGGGTATGGACTCTGCCCACGTATTCTGTGTTGCAGGATCAGATATGATCACGAGATGAACCACTAGCTCCACAGATGTAAAGACCCACGCTTATGGAATGGAGCCTTGCTGATGAATCTTTCTACAGAGGAGCAATGGGTTACTTAAATTTAGAAAGTCCTCAAGTGAGAAGAAAAAATAAATAGGAAAAAAAATAAAGAGGAAAAACAAGTGCATTAGAAAAATAGGAAATAGCCAACAGAAAATTAATTTGTTCCAAAAATTAACAAATTTATGAAATAAGGATGATGATGATTCATATACTTGAATTAAAAAAAGTTAAGAAAAAAATCTAAATTTAGTGCAGAACTAGAACTGTCTCTGCCGTGCTTATTTAGGCAGAGTTTTCCTTTCTATGCAATTATCAATAAGGCATTCCAAAGTGAACCTCTGATGAAAGTTATCATAAAATCATCATTCACATATACCAATTTTCATATGTTTTGTTGTTCCATTTCTTCCTGTTTGTTCCAAAATAATTCCAGTTTTCATAAGGTGGTCTGATTATGAACACAGACAAAGCAGTTTATCAAGACTGTCTGACACTGTAGTTTCCATCATTTATAATTCAGGAAAAGGGGTACCACAAATCTCCAAGCTTCATTTTCAATTTTTACTGTTCTTCCTCTCTGAGTCTTCATCTTAACTGAATGGATACATAATAAGTCTCCTAAACCCAGTAATAAAAAGATCAAGCAACATAGCATTTTATGTTATTTCAAGTCACTTGTTCTTCTGCTCATTTTTGTCTCTCATTCTTCATATCAAACTAACATTAGCTAATAGCATTAACAGTGCTATCTTTAAAGACAGAAAACTGATGACACAGTCAAGGACAATGATTCCACTTTTTTATGGTATTAATCCATAGCAGAAACAGTTCACTCTGAAATCCCCCTTGAAAATAATGTAAGACTCCTACAGCCAACCAAAGGATTTCCAGTTCTAGATTACTTACAAGCATGACTTCTTTAACCAGTATCAGAATTAGAGAGGCAGGTTAAGTGAATGATGAAGCAAACCACCTCTTCTTCATTGCTGTGAGCATAAAAATACATTATAAATCATAAACACTGCATATCACAAACACTACATATCACAAAAACATTTTTATTGCCATAAGTTTACCACAAAAAAAAAAAAAATCTATAATAAAAGGACTCTACTACAAAGCTTCAGATAGTTTTTAAGACAGTAAAAACCAGGAATTTGTATTAGGTCAAGCCTGGGACTCCAGAGGCCATCACATTCCTGTATTCCAGACAACAGCTGAGAGAAAATTTAGTCCTTTTCATTCTACAGAGAAAATTTAAAAAAAAAAAAAAAAAAAAAAAGAGGGGGTTGTTGAACAGTTTCTCCTCAACATTACCTTTGACCAAAGAAAGGCATGACATAAGATCAAAGGAGGAATACAGGCTTAGGAAACATGTTTATTAAGTTTCTAATTCATTCCTATTTTCCTTTATTAAAAGAGGGGGAATCTCTGCACCAGGAAATGCAGAAGAAATTGACATCGTCTTTTAAAAGTTCCAACCCATCATTTATAGTTATCTTCACCTTTTCTCTGCAGAGCAAGACATTAGCCACTCTTGACACCATATTCTGTGGTTCTCTCCCAAAAGAATAAAAAACACTGCTAGCTGATATCACATAAATGTAACTTTTGCAGAAGAGTACCCCACAATGGACTACAGCTCACCTATTTTTCTTAGCCTCCAATAACTTTAAAATTTTCTCTTTGTTTAAAAAGGTAGAAGAATCACCTGGTATTTGAGGTTCCTCAAAGCCCTATTAGGACACTTTCTTACTGTTCCGGTACCAGTGCTTTTCCAACAACAGCCCTAAAAAAGGTTTTGAGAAAAAGCCTTGATTTGAGTATGTCAGTTCAGAATGTACAGTATAGCTCCCTTAGGATAATTTTATTCAAGGCTATTTTGTAAAAACTAATGAGCTAGAAATAAAAGAAAAAAAATTCTCTATGCTCCTTAGCGGTTTTCCTGAATTTCAAATATTAAACATTTATCTTATTAGCCTCTTCTCTTTAATATGACCTATTTTTCACTTTCCTATGAACTGGGGGGAAAAAAAAAGAACACAACAGTGTTCAGTTTTCCTGAAAATCACCATATTATAATATTCATAATATTGGTACATATAGGTACATACTTAACTCGAAGTGTTTTGTCTAACACAGTTACACCTCAATGCCATATATGTTACATATTTCCAGGCATTTAACTTCAAAATCTCCTACCTAAAAAGCTACAAATACTGCAGAACGAGCACCACGTTTGATAGAGAGGTTATGCACGAGCACAATGTCAAGATTGTGAGCTACTGACTCTCTGGAAAAATAAAAAGCAAATGCATGTACAGGATCACATTCTGAAGCTTACAGAGGTACACTGAACTTTTGCCATTCGGATACAGCTTCAGAGAGATTCATGGTGAACTGAGAGATTTTATATATTGCTTTTCAAAATTAAAGAACCAAGTGTATAATTATGCCTAAGAAGACTGTGTAGCTCTGTACGAACGGGCAGCGAGGCTTCTCCCTGTCCTCCTTTCTCTTCACCCTGCCAATACGTTATTCTAATCAGCTGAAGAATTCCCAAGGACTGTGATAAATGCAAATATTTTCACCCTACAAAACTGTTAACATATATTTTTTCTTCCCTAGGCAACAGAATAAAGCAAATCCAGAAGCAACTACAACCAACACAACCTACATTTCAGGGCAACACCAGTCCCCAATTTCCTGAGCCTCACTTAACTTTATGGTCTTCAAACAAAAAACCCCTCCCCAACAGGCCTTTTCTTTTCTCTCCCCAGGCCTTTCTTTTTATTTAATTGCCATTTCAAATTTATCGTTTTTCTTCAGCATCTCCTGATTAGATTTTTCCTTTAAGATCCTCTCTCCTCAAGGTCTTAATGTATTTTTTTTTTTTTCAGACTGGTTTCCTATTTATAGGAGCACTCAAATCCTCTAGCACACTTAGCTTATCAATTTGACAATGCTCAGCCTGTCCAGGACTCCCTGCATATTCTAGGAAATCCTTTCCCGATTCAGAGATTGCCAGTCTAGTGCGGGAAGCGCAGTGTCCATTTAAACACAAACACGATTGATTTGAAAGAACAGCACTACGAACTCCAATCTTCACAAAAAGCAAGGTATTTGAAAATATTTTCTAAGATATTGAAATATCCCAGCAGTGAAGGAGGACCTTCTTAAGATCTAGAGTCAAATTCAGTTTAAAAAGCACTGCAGCTTATTATCATGGCTACCAGCTCGTAGCTTTTTCAGGGCCAAACTAGTCACCCATGCCAAGAATTTGCTATTACCACTAGGAATACATGGAACTATTTTTTTGTGTTTGACTCTTGTAATGGAAGGTTTGTTTTTTAAAGTTATACGGTGAAACAAGATCTGTCCTACACTCCTGGTTCAGAACCAGTTTTGGCAAATTCAGCATGGTGCACGCACAGAAGAGAAAGCATATGCAGCAGACTTATAAAGCTAGAATTCTGTAAATTTTCTGTTGCTAAATACTTTACAGTTGGCTTATCACTTGGAAATGTGCATTCAATTCTAAATAAGAGATTTTACATTGTTTCACAATCAGACATTACTCTGTGTAAGGAATCATGCTGAAATCCAGCACTGCTTAGTGCAGCTATTAACAACACAAATTTTTCAAACCTCAAAGCCTCAGAATAAATCCCAAAAATGCAGCTTTCTCCTGTCAAGGCTATAGGCAACAATCATTTCAGGTAGAAAAAGAAACTGAGCTCACTTATTTATCCTGCATCTTGTTCCAAAGCAATTAACTGAATGAAGAAATTGCTTGCCTGTCCACGATCAGAGCAGACTTAACGCTTGTCAGCTGCCATCTTTCGGAATTAATTCAGCCAATATCGTCACGTGCTTCAAGCACATCCCCAAATCTTGGCCAGACATAGCCAGATGGGTTTTTTCCCAGCACAGAAACACAGCAGTTAAACGATTAATTAATTTCTTGTAATAATTCAGTATGGCTTCCATGTTACGTAAAAGTAATGTAGCAGCCTGGACTGAGCTGGGAAGGGGTGTTTGTGGGGGAAGAGAGAGGGGGAATCAAACCAACATCGGTGGTCCCCCCAGGCATCTGTAAAGGCAGATCTTAAAACACTTCAACAATTTTGATGGCAATGCTCTTGCTCTCCATGGCTTCCACCACTTACAGAACAATTCCAATTTCTGCTCAAGTTAGCAAAATGTTTGGCTTTGATTCACAATAAACTATTAAACAATATCTTACTCATGAAAATGCATTCACCTATATAGGCAGAATTCACTCATCTCTCTAGGGAGAACTTACAGCCCGAGTTCTTGTATAAGTCAGTCTTGTATATGAGAAGCAAGACAGAAAGATGGGTGTTATTTCAGAATTAAGGAACAGGTATTACCTACTGCTTTGGAAAAATCTCTTACCAAAATTTACAGTAACTTAATTACAACACTGCCCTGTGTTTAGCCAATACTGATCACCAATACAGTTGAGCACAACTAGTTAACATATTAAAAAGCAGCTGGCTTTCACTCAGCAATGCAAATGCTCCTGAAATACAGCCTAAAGAATAGCAGCTGGCTTTCACTAAGCAATGCAAATGCTCCTGAAATACAGCCTGCAAGCTCTACCATTGCCCCATCTAGTGATGGTGATCCTTGGCCACCACACTTCAAAAGCAGGTACAGAACACAACCAAGAATCAACAAGAGATCATTGAAAATATTGAACAATCTTTCTAATATACTGCAGACCAAATTGGTAGCAGAGCCAACTGTGAAGATTGACCAATATTTCTCATTTTAAGACTCCCTACTCTGCTGTGCCAGAATTTAACTGCACAGGCCGAATGCCAAATGTCTTTGCGAACATTCAGCAATCTGTGCGAAAAATTGAGAATTACATTGTTTTCAGGTGTATTCAATTCTGGAAACCTTTTATTTCAGAAATGCTACCATTATGTTTTGGAGGAAAAACTTTGACAAACTGTATCTGTGCCAAACCCCACCTTAATTCGATTTCCTTGTGTTCACATGCTACAAAGCAATTTTTATTAACATGACCGAAGAATCTTTTCCCACGTAGACCCTGCCTCAGTCAGTTCACAAAATGGACAATGTTTTCTTACAGAATTCAAAGTTTTCTTTTTTCCGTATTGTTCAGGTGTGGGATATGTGCCTCCTTATCAGAATACACCCTTCCAACTCTGCTCTGCAAACAAAATTATCAATGTATTATGAGGATTTCCTCTCATACTCATTGCTGCGTATATCCAAATGACTACGCAATCCCAGTTTACTCCCAGCATAGATCCATGCTATAAAGTGAATGAGGCAAAGGTCTTGAAGGAAAAAAAAAAAAGAAAGGGGGAGGGGGGGAAAAGAGGACCATGAGATGATTATGTATGCTTAAATCTTTGGGTACAGAAAACAGCAAACTATCCCCAACTTCCTTTAAAAAGTACCTAAGCTCTCCTTTGCATTGTATTTGACAGTCACAAACTAAAATACAATTGTCCTTTATTTTACTGCATTATTTGAGCACTGCATAATTTTTTAAGGTTTTATTTTTTTATTTTCTAAGGTAAGAGAACATTCGTACCTTCCCAGTTTGCAGACGGGGTGAACCACAGTGGTGCAGTGATCCACAGAAAATGCTACAGCCTAGCAAAGACATAAACCTGGATCTCCAGAATTCCCTGCTAGCGCTTTAGTCATTGGGCCCTCTTCACTCTCCATGTCCCTCCTAGCCTGACCGAGTTGAGTTCATCATAACACGATCCCTACACCATTCACAGCTTTCACTGTACTATGACCTTTTGCATCCTCCGCTTAAATGTTGGTTTCATGGTTTTGTGCTTCTCTTTATTCCTCACAAGAAGCAGAGATGTATGAACTCGACTCGACTGATCCTCTCTTCCTTCTAAAAAAAAAAACACTAAATGAAAAAATACAGATAAATGAATAATAAAACAGGTTGCAACACTTCAGAGATGAAAAATCATGGTGTTATCAACATGGCCTGATGAAAATGATTACCAAATCTGATTGTATTTAATATATCCTCTTACCAACAGCTGAAGAAGGGAAAAACGCATCCCTGGGAGACATAATTTTCTTAGAATGTCTTATAAAATAATATAAAGAATATATAGTTTTATACAAAATCAGTAGGGTTCTAGTGCAATTCTAGATAATTTACCAGAAGAACTTGACCTTTTTATAGGTTTTTGAGCCATTCTGTGTAACTCTATAAAAGCAACATAATTACTTGTTGTAGGATGTTTGAAATAAAGCCTTAGAAAGAATAGCCTCCTCGTTTACATTTTATAGGTGCTTTCCATTAAAAAAAAAAATGTACACCACAAAATATTGGCTTGCTTTGGAATAATTAAGTACTTTTTAAATGACATAACACGTCATAGTACAGTAGGGACTGCACAAAACACTGTAAAAAAAAATCCCATCTTGATTTAGTATTCATCGCACAAAAGGCAGAGGTCTCAAGCGTGGAAGGATTTCCTTACATCTGTCAGCCCCCCCCCCCCCCCCACACACGATCCTCTGGAAACAGTCCTTGCCTCTGCTTGGCTTGCTCTTTTACCCTGTTCTTGAGCTCCAGTTACTTAGGTGGAGTTATGCTTCCCGATGTAACGAGCGTAAATGTAAGTGCTTTCTTGAGAAAAGATGTCTTATGTCGTCAGGACTTCCAAGTGAAAAAGCAACTTTACCTTGTTTTGCTGTTGTGGTTTAAAAAAAAAACAAAAACAAACAAAAACAAAACCAAACAAAAAACCCCAAACCTTACTGATCTCCTACCTAAGAGCTCTGAACCAGCTGGCCATTTAGACAGATCCAAAAAGCCTTCAGTGAGAAAAAGTTGCAAAGTGAGTTCAGAGCCTTCTGACAGCAACAAATGTGCACTCAAAGGGGGCTTTATAATATACCAAGTGCAGGAAAAAGTTTAATTTGCCCTGAGAGTCACCCATAAGATATACATGTACAGAAAGCAAGATTTCTTTAGTTACAGAACTGCTTCAGGTTTCTCCCATTTTTAGTGAGATAAAATTTATAAAGAATAGAACACTATTTCTATCGTCAAACATGGTTAACAAAATACTGTAAGCCAATATAGTAATATATATGTATATCCAGCAAGATAGATCTATCATATTCAGACAGTCCACAAAACTCTACTTGAACCTATTGCTGGAAGCTGAATTAAACAAGTAAAAGCAAGAACACTGAATTAAGTCATGAGATCTGGGATGCAGCCTTCTTCATTAAAATCTTCATGGACAAAAAAAAAAGGGGCTGAATCTTCTGGACTACCATAATTACAAGTCAGGAACACCAATATATGTGTTTGTTTAGAAATGTATATGTGTGTGCATATACATACATATACACACACACAAAAATATTTGCATCCATATTTACATATATGGACAAAAACTCCACCTGAAGTTTGAAAGCACTAGGACCACAAATGTTCTCCTCCCTTGTCTCAGACTCACATTTCACCCGTTTCTGCAGCGCACACAGTTGTCACACTGTTCTTGTCTGAACAGTAGAACTGCAATGAAAAATTTATGTCACGCCTTTTCCTTTAGCCTCCACTATTGCCAAGACTTTCCCACCCAGAGACAAGGTTTGGGTTTCTGGAGGCAGCATTTTACTCACAGTATGATTAGGAAACTGTAACAATTACCTTGTTATTTTAAAATTGCACTGCCAGTAAAAAAACAAAATAAGATTTGTGAAGTTCATTCATTATAATTACTAATACACACCTCCTGATCTGTATTTTCAAGGAGTACACAAACAGCAGCAGCACAAGACAGGAGTTTAATAATTTTCCTCATGCTACTTTAGAAAGTTAGCTATTGATATTTGAACAAAAGCAGACATTATGTCAAAGAGGATTGCCCTCATCTCATGAATCTGTCAGGACTGCAGTGCAAGGTAGGTTGCTCTAATGAAATACAAACCAAACATGAACTACATCTGCACTTCTCTAGAGACTAATGGGTACATTTCTGCTACCAAATTTAAATGTCTTTAAATTGTTGAGAATATAAAATCATTGAAGTTTCACTGGGTTTTCATTTCCGTAAGTGATGTATGCCATCACGCTTTCAAAGAAAAGCTGCTAACAAACACAGCTACTAAAGGTAGTATTAACAGTAGAAAGGTATTTATAACTATCATTGTACTTCAAACTGTAGCAGAACCCTTAATTTTATTACAAAAGCATTGGAAAAGGCATTGATTCAGAAGTATTAGAGTAGCCAGCCATTGGCTCAGTGACAGTGCAAGACACTGAATGCAACGCGGTGGGGCTGACGAGTGGGGAAACAGGTAACCAAGAGCCAACGCTGAGAGCCTCCGCAGATAGTTTTGCAGCTGTCACAGCACCTGGATTGATGTGGAGACCGGCTGCAAGACTGTACCTAGCTACAGTAGCTGTTTCCAAAATGTAATAAACCTAGTCATTAGAGAAGTCATTTTGAAAAGATCAAAGCTCCCTTCTCACTTTAAGATTAAGGAAGTGGCAACTGCAACAAGAAGTATAAGTAGATAAACCTGCAGTTTAAGGACAACCATCTTCCATCCTTAAAGCAATGAACATCACTCAAAAAAAATCAGACATGCAACCAAATGCCTTTGCCAGTTTTAAGGTTTGGCTGGCTATATTATGATAAACCAAAATAATGAAGATACATTCTTTGCTTCAGTCCATAATGGCTCATTTTTCACCAAGATGTAATTTTCCCTTTTATCAAATATTTTCTCCTTTTTAATTCCCCCAGCTCATTTGTTCTGCTATCAAGGCAGCAACTTAAAGCATGCAATGACTAACCAAGGAGACCCTGTAGCTGCAATGCATCAAACCAATTTTGCTGACCATTCACGGGTCACTGAAACATCAGCTTCACATGCCTGTTTTGGAGACAAATGACAAACATGACCATTTCTTTCTCCAAGCTGCACGGGTGTATCACCTAGGCAAGCAGGAAAATAACTCCGGCCTGCTGTCAAAGGTCTCAATCCTCAAATTCAAAACTGTATTCAAACAGCCTCGAAAATATCCAGTAATAAAATTTACTGGCCAAAGGATAAATATGCCTAAGGTGTTTAAATCAATTTGTTTAACATCAAGTATTACCAGGTAATGAACAGATAGTGAGTTATACAGCAGAGCTGATGTTCAATACCTGCACCAAAATCCTACCCCACTTGATTCCTACCCACAAAAAAGCTGCTGATGTCATTTATTATATGCCATTTACTATATACACTTTATTTTTTAAACCATGAAAATATGAAACATCATAATTATTAAGTAAAAGGACTTCATTTTCCATTGTAAGGGAAAAGAAGGTTGGAAGACCAGAACTTATCTATTTAGAATAGAATAGAATATTTCAGTTGGAAGGGACCTACAACAATCATCTAGTCCAACTGCCTGACCACTTCAGGGCTGACCAACAGTTAAAGCATGTTATTAAGGGCATTGTCCAAATGCCTCTTAAACGCTGACAGGCTTGGGGCATCGACCACCTCTCTAGGAAGCCTGTTCCAGGGTTTGACCACCCTCTCGGTAAAGAAATGCTTCCTAATGTCCAGTCTAAACCTCCCCTGGTGCAGCTTTGAACCATTCCCACGCGTCCTGTCACTGGATCCCAGGGAGAAGAGATCAGCACCTCCCTCTCTGCTTCCCCTCCTCAGGAAGCTGTAGAGAGCCAAAACTCAGTTCCCACTGAGGTTTTAGTAATTTGTTTAATAATTTCCCAGACTAATGCAAGAATGTTCAACATGATATCCAGATGTGCTTGCACATCAAATATATCCTAAAATTCAAATGGAAAACTGAAGGTAGGTATCAGACCTAGAATTGAAAATACAAGAAAACTCCTTTCCCAAATGTGATCAGAAACCAGGAAGACAAAAAAGTTCTTCTCCAAACCGCCTCTGGATTAAACTTAGAATACTGCAAAATTCCTGCCAGAAGAAAAACTGTGTAACACTTGGGATGATATAAAAAAAGATCTAAGTTAACTCTTCAGCTACTAACAATCATTATCCTGTGAAAATTAAGATACTCCTGAAGCCAATTATTAAAAATAATTGTCATTCATATGGGTAAAGGATTACCAAGTGCCAATGAAGAAGCTAAAATAGACAGCTCGCTTGAAAAGTACAGAGAATTTTTGAATACCTATGCAAAAATAAGGACTAATGAGGACATCTCCTTTGGTATTGTCCAAGAACTAAAGAAAGTTTATACCCACACATTTGTATACTTTAAAAACATCTTTTACATTGTCCTGTAACAATTTTTACCATTACTCTAAAAAAAAAAAAAAAAATTTTAAAAATCTGTGATTGCACAGGCTTTATATAAAATATTAATTACTACATACTTGATTACCCTCAATCTTATAGTAGACAGCATATAAAAGCCTAATATATTTTGTGAACATTTATGATCTGAGAAATTAAATGGGCCAATAGAAATATGATTAGAAGACATTATTCTTCCGTCTACTTAAGAGCACCCTCCAGCAGGATGCCATTTGGGATGGTTAAGCACTCTCACTCAGTGTTGCAGCAGGCACCAGCGCAGTCCCCTTGCGAAATCGTCAGGAATTCAACATGCACTCTTTAATATTGCAACAACGTGTACGCAGCATTTCACAGCACTGTTCTGCAGCCCTCTTTTTCACTCTACTGAGCTTATCTTCTCCAGTGCAATTCACTGAAAGAGAATTTTCTCAGCCATTAATTGAGTTTCAGCGTTTGATTTCTGTTGCCTTAAAATCCCACGTACTACCAGACCCCTAGTATTGGAGCAGCCTTGTGCTTTTATCAAAGCAAGCATTTTAGTGTGGTGGAAGTCATTCCTAAATAAGAGTTATTTCTCTTAGGGTAAGGATTAAACAGTTAAAAAGAAGATTACTGCTATACAGCTAGTACTCTACACATTATCAAAACCAAATCCACAAACTTCAAGAGATACTTCACCATTTTCAAAGACTAGGCACGCTAAAAAAAAAAATATAATTTTGTATGCTATACACTAATGAAAATGTAAACACTTAAGAAACTAGACTTATCTCAGAAATAAGACTAGATGGTATTGTGTGGTATATTTAATGCATATTAATGAACTTTACCACATTATTCAGCACTGGAGTAAGAGGCTGTTCTCTGTTTACAGCATTTTTCATGAACGTATCAAAGACCTGATATCTAAGGTTCACCTAGAAACACTAGAAAACTACAAAAGGCTGTCTGTAATAAGAAAGGACTGAATTATTACACCACTGTAATAATTAACCTACTAATATAAAGACCAAAACCACAGCAACATCTCAGAATTTTCAGCTTAAAGGCAGAGGGGAAAAAACAACACACGGTTATAATATACAATTGGATAATTTGGTTTTTAAGCTTCAAGTCACCACTTCAGTCAAAAATTCTGTAATGCAAATCACAAGAAATTGTATTTCATGTGACTAGGTGGCATTCCATTTTTAACGCTACCGATTAACAGATGGAAGTGGAGTTTTTCCTTCAGAAGTGATTTAGTCATCATAAAGTACTAACAATGATGTTAAACAAACACATTTGTGGAACTAAAAAAAAAACCCCAACCGTGTGATTTCATGTTTCGTTCTCTACAGCTATTTCTACAGCTCTCTCTGACAAAATTACCATTTAGTTATATCAACATATACATGTGTATGTCACAATAAGGAATGGAATATACCAGGTCATCACTACAGCTTGAGTCCCTTTTATCATGTTGATATTCCAAATATTACCATATCTATATTTTTATTTACCTAGATACTTTACTCACGGTAAAAAGAAAACTGCAGAAATCCCCCAAGTTTTGACACTGAATCAATAAGCTTATGTAAATCACACTGCCAGAAGTAAGGTCTAAAGAAGAGTCTAGTAAAGAGAATTAAAAGGGAACACACTATCCCCATTGGGTGCTAAATATAGAGAGCATAAACCCTTTCTTTCCAGTTGTGGCTGAAGGAAACCACGTTTCCCCAAGATGAGCCAAGAGCCTGAAGTGCAGGACGAGCAGGAGGAGTCTCTGCAGAAATGAACAGCGTTGAAACAGCACTTGACAATGAGAAGAACTTGTCTCTTCCATCTTAAAACTACTGGACAGCAGCACTTCGTAAGAGATTATCAAAATATTAAAAATTTATATAGGGATGCCTTTCCTCTCCTCTGATCCTTTTACCCCAATTGCAAGGTAACTTCATAGGAGGAGGAGAACAGGCACTTTCTGCCAATGATCGTTGAGAGGGAAAAGGACGAGCAAGTTTTACACAAACTTCCCTCAAAATATCTTAAAGTTCCTACAGCGAAGGAAACTAATCAAGGCTTTAGGATTAGTCTGAAATTCTTTGATTATGACTCAACACAAATTCACCAAAACAAGCAAAAATGCTGACTTCCTCGCAGGGTATTGATTGATACATTTACCTTGGACTAAGTACGAGGCACTTTAAGAAAATAGGGACCTCAAAGACACCACTTTTCTTACATCACTTTTTTCGAATCCTGACTGCATCATGTGACAACGGCACGATAACATGGTACCTCATCTGACGGCAGCATTGAAACCTATACAATATTCACCAGAAGGTGTGAGCTATTCCTCCCACCACCATCTTAATGAGTTTGAAGGTAAGTTCTCATCCCCAAAGTAAACCATTTAAGAATTTTACCACGGTAATCAAAACGTGACAGATATAACACATTACATATTAACTATGTAAAGGAAGGGAACGTGGTCTGCCAGATTTCTCAACCGAAAATATTTCTCCCACCCGTTATTATCTTGGGCTGTGTGTGTTAAGCTAATTTCCACTTCCAGTTACACCAAAGCAAATTCAGTGTAAGTCCATGAACCGAATATTTTAGTCATTGGAAGACAAATCTGGCTGCGTGCACGTTCACATACGTAACAGCTATTTCTGAAATGATAGGACAGATCATCTCTGTGGCATTCATGTCAGAGCTACAACAAAATGCTTTTCCCAGATGAATAAGTGACAGCGAGAAGGCTGTGTTCAATGGGAAGAGGAAGCCAAGAGCTGGCTTGTTTCCATGGAAACAGGAGCAGCATCAGGCGGAACAGCTGTAGAGGAAAAGGCAGAAGTTCAGGAGGCAGAAATCTTGCTGATTTTACCTCACCGATATGTCAGTGCCATCAGAGACCATCTACATTTAAGGTAGATCAAGCTAGTTTATGTTGAATACATCACGTATTAAGCTACAATTTCCAATTAAGACTTTTAACAGCCAGCATGCCAGAAGTACACTAATAAAAATTACTTATAATGGGTTTTAGTCAGCCCATGTACACATGAAGCTACAGACTGTATGAGTATCTGTAACCGTGATGCATTATGATTTTTGTCATTAGGAACAAATCTTGCTATTTCTTTAAAAGCGACAGCTCCCATAGGCTAAACGCTTCAAGCAGAATGACTGGTTTTCGCCAATTTGATCTAAAGGACTCTTTTCCCACTTAAAAATAAATTCAGCACTTTGATTACCAACATGGCAAAAGGAATACCCTCTTTTCAGTTTCTTTATCAACCTTTACTATTTTCTTTGTATACTTTTATAATCATTTTCAGATAGAAGACATCTGCATAACTCAAAAAATTATTAAAAGTAAAATCTAAAGTATACTTGCTTTCCTTGTTGGATAAAAGATAGAGAGTAAAGATTTGCACTTATAATAGAAAGGCCCTTTAATTTTGTTAAGAAAGCAAATAAACTCTGCTATTCACTACCACTATTCGCTATTCTATATCTTCACCACGCCATTCATGGTGTCTCGATCGAACTATCCCAGCAGCGTTGCTTCTACCAAAAATAAAAACCATCTTGCATCACGAACAGCCAAAGCCCTAAATTTAACCCACCCCATTCATTCACCCTAGTACATGACAGGTATCTAGGTACCTGGAGAAAACGTAAGCAAGCCACCAAATAAAGACATAAGTTGTATTTGATAAGAACACTCTCCAATATGATTTCCATGGCTTCAACCTTTCGAGGGGATTTATAAAACTGTATTTTCTCCCTCTCCCATATCACTCATTTCAGCTGCTTCTTCCTACAACCGTCCCCACCGAATGTTCAAAGCTGGTGGAGATGTTATGGCACACTGAAAGGAGTCTCTGACTGTAACTTCACGTAAAGCAGTCGACAGGAACTTCGTATTTCCAACCAACAATACCGGTCACTGCTCAAGTCCAGCTCCTCACATCACGATGAAGCAGCATAAGATCAGTGTTCTTAAGAACACTTGCAAGGCGTAAGTATCTTGATGCCTAGACTGCAAGGCTTTTGTGGTTTTATTTGCATTTCAGTGAATACTTACTTACAACAAACTTTACAAATACTTGTTAGTTTTTATCCTTCCCTTGTAAACCAAGTAATTATGATCTTTCCTATAGATAGAGACCATACAGCAAAGGAGTTGTGTAACTTGCCTTCGGCTGCTGAAAATGGCAAGGGTGTTGCAGGCAGCGCCCGCTCGAGTGCCCTGGGCCACACTGACTCCCGCGCTGCTGAGCTACCCAACTTTGCAGGCGCTGTCTCCTTCTCTGTGAACAGATTTACGGTCTTCTCAGAAAGTGAAGGATATATAGCTATGAACTTTGTGAATCCCAGGGCCATTTTCGAGTTCCTGCACTAAGTACATGAGCAATCCATAATCCTTAGGAAAAATCAATGACAAATACTAATTACTTCTTTAAACAGCATCATGTTTCAACTATTATTCAAAAGTAAAAGGCCTTAAAAGCTTAATTAATTTGAAATATGATATCTGAGACTAGCGCTGACATTCTAGGTCCTGCTGAGCATCTGCAGACGCTCTTTTAAACTCAGTGCTTAATTATGCCTCTTGTACTTTCTTACAAACTATTTAGACATATCTTTGCACTTTACTAAAGCATAATGAGTACTTTGCACTCAGAAGCCATCAAAGGATACCAAAATCATTTACAGGTATTAAGTAGTCAAACTCACAATACACATGTATGATTCAGATAAGAATCAGGTTAAGTGTCTGTTTCAGAGATGCTTAAACCAATGCATAGAAAGATTCAGTTGCCCAATGCTTCTCCTCCTATGACAGTATCTTACACCAGTGGCTTTCCATATCTGCATAATAGCACTGTCGAATAGCAGTTTGTGAATGATTGCTCTATTAAGCCTGGAGTGAAAGGAGTACCGCTGTACTCTTTAATTTCATTTCAGTCTATGAAACCCAAAACGATAAAACGAAAACAGAAATAATATTCAGATGTAACTCCTGAACTTTAGAAACAAAGAAAAGTGTTGCAGGTTTCAAAGCAAATGTATGCACGTGGACTACATTTTATATTTACAAAAAACACGTTTAGTAGATGTCGCTATCTGAGTATCAGACTGCATGCACTAAAAGTTGAAATTTTTTTTAGAATCTCAAATAAAGTGAACCTTCTTGTCAACAAACTAGTTTCACTATTTATATAACATCACTGGATGGTCTTGCTAGAATAATCTTGTGCGTGCACTATCCCCCAATAGGTTACCATGGCAACTTATATTTGAATTTCTATAAATTTCTATTTTTAGGGATCACAGTTTAGGATAAAGAAAATCACAAATATTAAGTACCATTTCATTAATAGAAAATATCCCATTTTTGTCATCATCATACTTCCCAGAACAGACATTGCTGAAGTTAAATCAGACAGTAATGCTAAAAAAATAATTACCACAGTTATTAAGAAAGTTTACCACTAAGCAGCCTCACCATAATCTAAGTGGCATATGAGTCAGTAGCTAACACTACGAGGCAAAGATTGATGTTCACAGAGTTTTGTCTTGATTTCACTAAGGCCAGGATTTCACTCAAACGTTTTTAGAGTTAGTCATCATTTCAGATGACACAAAACAAAACTGTATTTGCCAGAATACTGAGAAAATAATGTCTTTGTTTCAGGTGGGGGAAAATGTTGAATTGACAGTAACGTCTCAGTTCCAAACTAAGGTTACCATCACCTTAAACTACTGTGTTCAAGAGTGCTTACTAAGCACATGCTAGTCCTTAAATACAAACTTACTTAATGCTTTAAAAGTTGCCAGCCATTCTCAAAGTTGTCTCCCTACCTGAAAGATCAATGTAGAGAGTAGCAGCCTCAAAGAAAATTAAAACACTGATTTAGACACTGTTGTTACGGCTCTGACACTACCTTACTCTGGCTGCCTGGGGTTGAAATCAGAATATAATCTTTAAAAACAGTTTTAAAATTATCAAAAGGTAAATAAATTATCTTCAAAAAGATGAATATCGCCACATCACAATTTTCTATTGTAGTGTTAATTACGGCATTCATTTTGCAAACTCGAAATATCTTTACCCAAGCCACTGAGGGTTCAGGATGGTCTAGTACAGATGGAAAATTTGGAAAGCAAGTGCCTACAGGCTCTGGCGAAGAGTGGACCGAAGCAGACCGAAAAACCAAGTGACAGCTACAACTCCAAGGCGCAACTGCAATCAGCAAGCCTACCTTCCTATTTCTCCTGGTATCTTCCATTTAACACTTACTTCGTCCTCCTCAGTCCTCCAGCAAAGTTGAGTGGAAAGATTCCCTACCGTAAAAGCTGCAGATTCGACGCTGTCAGCAACTTTCCATGAAACAGTAGGTGAAAGACAACCTGCAGAGCAATCACCGTGCGCACTACTGTTTCGTCAGCCAGATTTTCTTTAGGATTCAGACAGCTAAGACATAAGCAACGTGGGTATGCCACTGATAAGCAAAGATAGACGCTTCCGGTAGTTTGTCTTCAGAACCGATCCTTTATTAAAAAAACCGATCCTTTATTAAAAAGGTATTTCAAGTATCAGCTGGAGTCAGCTGTCAAGGGAAAACGCATTGGTGGACAACCTTCAAAAACATAAACAATGCTGGCACTCAGCAAGTGACAGTAATAACTACGAGGACTTTTACTTCGTGTTTAACTTACCTCACTAAGCTCGTAGGAGTTGCTAACTTTCACAGGAACTGCGTCAGGCCATAGGGTACAATTCAGGAAGTCACTTAACCACACGCTTATGGTCACATCTATGAGACTGCCAGGGGAATTAGTGGAACTGATGGGGAGATGACACCCACCATAACTGCACTTCCTGCAGGATGAGGCTTAGCTCTGAGTACTTCATGGGAATCCTGGCGAATACGCTGCAAAACGCTTCTTACCATTTTATAATCAAACATTCCCAATTACAAGTTCTTTTTCTTGTATTGCAGGGAGGATTTGCTGGTGGTTGCTCTTCTCGTTAAATTTGAGGCACCGCTGTGTATTTCTCTCAAACGAATTACAACCATTTGTTTGGTCCAAAGCCCTGAGTTAGAAAGCGAACCCGCATTACCACTGACAACAGCAACTAAAAGACGGAACTAAAATCCAAATCATCAAAGTAGAAAGTAGTCAGCATCAAAATCTAAAACCCCTATCTAAATAACAGAAACTTAGTACGATCATTTACTGCCTTGTCCCCATACCCTCAGTCACAGAGCCAGTGAGGGTCACCCTGAGAAATCAATGGAGGAAGAGCCAGGGTGACCCCCTGTCACACTTACTTTGTTGAACTCAGATCACCTCCCAGCGCAGACAGAACGAAGCTGGGAAAGGGCTGAGGTCGCTCTCCTGCATCGCTGTCACCACCTCACCGCAAAGCCGAGACCTCTGACAGCTGGGGGAGGGACGATGGCCTCCCGGTGGGGCCGGCTGCCCCAGCCTCAAATGCACCTCCAGGCAGGTGCTCAAAAAGGACGAGGACACCTTGGGGCTGTTCCTGCCCACACACACACAAACGGGTCCCCCAGGAGCGCACCTCCACACCCCCACCCAGGCCGGGGGGGTGACCATGTCTCCCTCGCAGGCTCCTCAGGGCACAGCTCCCACCTCACCCCACGTACAGTCCCATGGGGGGACGCTGGCACAGTGCGAACCCCTCACTGCCTGACATTGCCGGCAGATGCAGAGGGGACAAGCACCACCGCCCCACGGGCGCCAACATCACCCCCATGCAGCGGCCCACCAAACCATCGCCTCTGCATGCCCACCCCAAGCGGGGCGAGCTTCCCCTTGATGCGCTGCGCGC
>NW_008795251.1:441925-448379 GCF_000699145.1 Aptenodytes forsteri
TGTGCGTGGCGGGGGACGCCGATTCCCAGCCGCTCTCCGTGCCTATCTGCCGGGCGAGAACTACTTGTTGTTGGTTTGGGGTTTTTTTTCCGCGTTCAGGTAGCTGTTTTACCTCCCTCCATGCTCAGCCCCGAAAGGCGTAAAAGCGGCTCCCGCCGCCCGCTCGGAGATCCCGCTCCCTTCATTTTAGAAGAGAGACGCCGCCTTTCCACATCGGGACTGCGGGCGAGCATCGCAGGCGGAAAGCAAGAGCCATGGGCGGCGGGTCGGGGCACCTCGGGGACCGGCGCTGCCGTAATCCCAGCGCCTCTTCGGAAAGACGAACCGAAAGGTGAAAACGCACCTCATTTGGGGCTGAAGCTCCTCCCCGGGGCGGGGGCAGGGGAGCCGTCCCTCCGTACCCCTCCAGCCCCCCACTCCCAGCCCTGTGGGGCGGAGGGAGGCGATAGCAAAAACAAATACCACATCTCCCCGAAAAAGGCAACACCACCTCCGCTCCTGCTACATGTAAATTTGGTTCACTTCAGGAAAACACGCGGGAAGGGATCGGGGCTGAGAATAGCTATTTTTCGGAGGAATGCAGGAAAAGCAGCGCCTAGCTACAGGTGACTGCGGAGAGGAGCTGCTCAGCCCCCCCAGGAGAGGGTCCTTCACCAGGCAGGTCTGTGCCTGCAGCACCTGGGTCACACAGCGCCCAAGTGCGGGGCAGGGGATGCCCACGGTGCCGGCTGACTGCGGCGGCGAGGAGCGCCCCGGCTCCCGGGGAGCCCCCGGAGGCCAGCTCCAGCGCAGGCCAGCAGCTGGAGGAGCCCCGGCCTCCGGGGGTCGGGGAGGGAGGGCTCAAGGAGGGGGCATCTAACTTCTATGTCAGCTGGAAAAAACAGATACAGTGCAGTGGGTACACTTCACACTCAGTACACTTCGTACGTTGGAGGTTGAGGGCGGCGGGGGGGATGGAAGTTCACAAAAAGATATAAGGGAGCCAATGCCTGCCAAAGTCTCTGCCTCCAAGCCAGCTGAGTTATTTTCTACAGCCTCTTTTACTGATGCCTGGTTTCAGCCGGGTTGGTCAAAGGGAAAGAAGCTTCCAGCCCCAGAGAGAAGATACACAAAATGAGAGGTGATCCCCCTTGCCTCTTCCTCAAAAGAAAAATCTTCCTCCACACCAAGGGTATTCCCTGGCACGAAGTAGGGTAATGAGTGGAATAATGGTATATGAAACATCCCCCTTCTGCGTCAGAGCCTTCAGCTGGGCACTTGCTGGCGTTGGGAGGGCAAAGCTCTGCTGGAAGCGATGCTCAGAGGACACTGTGCTTAGACCAGATTGCTTTAACCCAGATCTGTCTGTATGTGGCATCCGTGATGTAAACACAGACTCCCAAAGCAGCAGCAACTTTAAGAAAGGGGTTTCAAAAGCTTTCTCCAGATGTACGTTTTGAAGTTCCTAAAAAAAAGGCAAAATATATCCTGCTGAAGCAGATATCATCACTTAGTGAAAACTCCCGGGAGCCAAAATGAATATTCAAATACGTAGTTGTAAATCCAGTGGAAAGGACTCACTCATCCTAAACCAAAGCAACGCTGCTCATGCCATACTTGCTTTTCCTTGCAGAGGGGATTTTTCTGAAAAGGGGACATAGAGAAGGAGAGAGTAAGACAAAAAGAATATTCATTGTCTTCTCTCTGACCTATGAGAGGTTTCTGGAGAAATGCAACGTATTAAAGCTCTGCAGCATTCATCCATTATGGAAAACCATGGGGTGGCAGTAGCTGCCAAAACACTAGACAAACTGTATCATCACAGAATATCAGGACTCCCCTCTGAACTGTCACTGTCTGCTCAAGTCCCACATCTGTGCTCAAGTTACAAGACAAGTACTGCCCTCTGCAAAAAAAAACCAAACCACCACAAACAAAAAAAACCCAAACCAAAACAACAAAGCCAAACACACACACCCAAAACCCACCCCCCCAAAAAAAACCCCACAACCCACCCAACAACCTAAGAAACCTAAGACTAACAAGGATGGCATCTCAAACAAAAACTTTGCAGTCATACCCCGTAATGCCAATGCCATGAAAAGTGCATGTATTATGAGAAATCTGTTTACGCTTCAGACTTCTTAAGCACACAGGGTTTTTTATTGCGTGGGGAAGAATAAGCCACAGAAATAATTTTTCCAATTGGTACGAAAAGGAATGGTCTCTTCCAGAATATAATAGTTCTTCAGTCACATCAAAATGTCCACACTCTACAACATGTTCATGTTCTTCATCTTGAGGGCACTCACAAGGCATGAGCGGGACAACCAGGGGATCCGGCCTAGCCAGCACAGGTTCATGAGAGGCAGGTCCTGCTTGACCAACCTGATCTCCTTCTATGACCAGGTGACCCGCCTAGTGGATGAGGGAAAGGCTGTGGATGTGGTCTACCTGGACTTCAGCAAGGCCTTTGACACTGTCTCCCACAGCATTCTCCTAGAGAAGCTGGCGGCTCACGGCTTAGACAGGTGTACTCTGCGCTGGGTCAAAAACTGGCTGGACGGCCGGGCCCAGAGAGTTGTGGTAAATGGAGTTACATCCAGTTGGCGGCCGGTCACAAGCGGTGTTCCCCAGGGCTCAGTACTGGGGCCGGTCTTGTTCAATATCTTTATCAATGATCTAGATGAGGGGATAGCTGCCAAAACACTAGACAAACTGTATCATCACAGAATATCAGGACTCCCCTCTGAACTGTCACTGTCTGCTCAAGTCCCACATCTGTGCTCAAGTTACAAGACAAGTACTGCCCTCTGCAAAAAAAAAACCAAACCACCACAAACAAAAAAAACCCAAACCAAAACAACAACAAAGCCAAACACACACACCCAAAACCCACCCCCCCAAAAAAAACCCCACAACCCACCCAACAACCTAAGAAACCTAAGACTAACAAGGATGGCATCTCAAACAAAAACTTTGCAGTCATACCCCGTAATGCCAATGCCATGAAAAGTGCATGTATTATGAGAAATCTGTTTACGCTTCAGACTTCTTAAGCACACAGGGTTTTTTATTGCGTGGGGAAGAATAAGCCACAGAAATAATTTTTCCAATTGGTAAGAAAAGGAATGGTCTCTTCCAGAATATAATAGTTCTTCAGTCACATCAAAATGTCCACACTCTACAACATGTCTATTACTAAATAAAATGCTATTAATTTCCCTGTGTGTCACTCTTCCTTGTATTTTCAGCATGTGGCAGACTTCTCAATAAAGGATGAAATTGTATTAGACATTGTCTTTCCAGAGCCAACATCTTCTTGAATGACAATGTTCTACATAGGCAACGGTAGTAACATTTATGAATTAATTTCCCCCTACAAGAGACTGACCTGAATTTTTGCACTCCTCAGTGCTTCCAATAAAAGTGGAAGCATGAGACATACGTAAGAGAGAGAAATGGACCTCCTGAGTGAGTCTTAGCATGAAATATGTCTGCAAATGGAAAAAAAACCCAAAAACTATTTACACATACTCTCAAACATATTCATGTAAAAGTTAAGTGGAAACATTTCTGGAGCTCAGGATTTGGAACTTTCTCTGAGGAACTGAGTGACACAACCAATTTTCCCTGCTGGATAGGTATTACGAAAGGAAAGGTCCTATGTTACTGTTTTAACCAACAAAGCGATAGAATCAGATGTGAAGACCGCTATCAGAAACCCAAGCCAAATGAGCATTTTACTTACAATCATTCTTCTTGCAAGCTTGAGTACTGCAGTGCGAAGTCATTGGGTTATCAGCTGTCTAACAAGAAAAGAGTAAATGGAAGAAAGGACTTGTGGAAAAGAAAAACAAATTTGAGGACAAATGCAGCGTACCCCAGTTACAGTCATGCTCTGAATCACCTTCTGGAGGAGCTCTGTCCCTGTTGACTTGGGGGTCCCTGGGAAGATTAACCTGCCAAGCTACTATCTGTCTTCCTGAGGAGGACATGAGAGGCAGAAGCCACCAAGTTTTTCTAGTGCAGGTCACCATTTCATATTTTTCATATAATGTTGTAATTGGGAAACAACAAAAAAAAAATCAATTTTATAATGGAAAATTATAAGTGAAGACAGTGCAACACAGCCAAAATATGATCAATTTATATCAGTTTAGTTGATGATTAAGTAAATTAACTAATTATCTTAAATATCCACTGTCATTAACATTTTATTAAGCTTCTACTTCTTTCATGTATTTTTCTGGTCTCCCTTACTATTTATAATAATCTCTACTATTTACAATTACATGTACTAATTCATTACAGCTCTGGCAGAACATGACAGCCACATTATACTGAAGTACATTGATAATAAGTCAGAATCTTACTCTGAAATTGCAAAAAAAGAATTAATAGATTAAGTAAATGTCCGTGAAATACAACTGTAAGGAGCCATGGTGTAGTTAAATTGAACAGGGCTGGAAACAAAGCCAGCAGAAAGTTGTCATTATTTTTAAATTCCAAAGCGCGATTGCATTTTTAGTTAATGCAGTTGAAGTATAAGCTTGGTTTGATCAATAACACAGAATTGGTGAAAAAAGGTCTTACTGTAGAAAAATATAAATAAAACTAAGATTGGACAAGACAGAGGGACAAAATGTGAAAGCTGTCATGAAATCAGTCTATTGTTAGTCCCACAGTAGCAGGCAGGAGTCCCCTATATGAGGCGCTGCATGCACACGGGTGTGCTTCATCTGCCTTCCCCCACCCCAGATACTCAATTCTTTGTGAAATTCTGGGGAATGTGGCATGTCTCATCGAAAAATGAAAGACTGGAGAAGTTCCTTGTACGTTGTATTTATCAAGGAAAGAAAAACTAGAGAACCCAAGACCAGGGTCTCCGGAGAAAACACATAAAGCTGTAGAAAAAACAGGTGAGCACTGATTGCGTTGCCTAATTAGTAATCCGCAGCACAACCCATGCTACATGGTTAAGTCATTGCCTTCCCTGGCGGTGGGGAGGGGATGGTAAAGTGTACAGTTTTACGTACATTAAAATAGGCTTCAAGTTTCTCTTTTCAAAAGAAAGGGGTGTTGGGAAGGGGAATGTGAAGCGACATCGCTGTAGAGCTGGGACGTGTCCATTTTACCTTGCGTTAATTCCAGCTGCAGCCCTGTGTCACACACAGCTCCTGCCTCAGCTCTGAGCCGAACAGTTGCACTTTCCCTCAGAAATCCTCATGTTTCCTTCTGCTGTAAGTTCAGAACCTGGAGCACACCAACCTGTACGTTCTCATCGTCTTCTCAGTTCTCCAGTCCTCCCACAGGTGCTTGAAAGATTTCAAAGCAACGTACCTCATCGCAAGTTTCCGATACCACAAGCTACACTATTTTTTCAACGTTTCCAGATTCAGGCAGTTCCAGTGCAGAATCTGCCAATTCTCTTTTGGGGGCTGAGGCGGAGCTGAGCTCCTTCCACGGGGTGTCCCTCAGATTCCCCCCCACAGAGGAACTCAAGCCTGTCCTGTTCCATTTCCCAGCTCCCTCCAGAGACATCTTCCCCATCTCTTTTCTGCTCCTCTCCCAAATTCCTTCCACCTTTCCCTTTCCCTGTTTTCCAAAGCTCTCCTTAGTGCTGGCACGTGCAAGTTGAGCAACCTGCTTAGCATTGCCTCTGCGGCAAAACACATTCCTTCAAATGCGGTCATACTGACTAAGTGTATTGGGTGCAAACGGCAAAGTTTGGGCGGCGGGACTGCGGGGTGCCTGCAGGGAGGTGTCTGTGACCTGCCCAATGCTGGTCCCATTCATTTCCAGGCGGCCCTGCCCCGCTGTGAGCAGCCCCCTTGCCCTCCAGAGCCTCAGCCAGCCAGGAGCCCCGCTGCTTGCCTCCCATGTGGTTAAAACAAATAAAGTAAGTGAAAATTCCCCAACACAGGACTGGTTTGCCTGCGATCCTACAAGGACACGCATATAATGCAAGTGGAGCCGTTCCAATCAATCACCTCCTCCAACCAGCCTCATAAACTCCCACATCCAAAGTACCTGCTCTCACAGGGGGCGATCCCGTAGAAACTGTCACCCTCCGCTTTCAATTCCACTGTTCCTTTAAATCAGGAGTGGATCCCACACGCCCTTTGCCCAAACATCAACCATCCCAGAATCTTCTCCTAGCCACTGCTTTTTTCATTCATGACCCTGGGGTGCCCTTTGGCTCCCCCCAATTATTATATGTGTTGTGGCGTAACCCAGCGGGCAGCTAAACACCACACGGCCATTCGCTCACTCCCCCCACCCCCACAGCGGGACAGGGGAGAGAATTGGGAAAAAAAAAAAGTAATATTTGTGGGCTGAGACAAAGACAGTTTAATAGGACAGAAAAGGAAGGAAAAATAATAATAACAATAATAATAAATAATAATATAATATACAAAATAAGTGATGCACAGTGCAATTGCTCACCACCTGCCGACCGATGCCCAGCCAG
>NW_008795251.1:448460-454366 GCF_000699145.1 Aptenodytes forsteri
CGTCGGTAGAGCATGGGAAGCTGTAAAGCCCTTGACTAGTGTAAGCACTGCTTAGCAACAACTAAACCATCGGTGTGTTATCAACATTATTCTCATCCCTAAATCCAAACACAGCACTGTACCAGCTACTAGGAAGAGAATGAACTCTATCCCAGCTGAAACCAGGACACAATGCCAGAGGTATTAGCAATGCAAGATGGTGGAAAAAAGGATTACTCACCTGTTTCTGCTGTAATTCAAGTAGCTTTGTCAGTGCTGATTCACATTTGTGGGATGCACATTTTCTCAAGAGATATAGGATATTATATTCTGCTTATAAAAGGAGGCATTGCCTCAGGCTCTGTCCATACTTACATTTTTTAGTGCCCAATGCTGAAATAGTTGGAATGAATTTTTGATCTATCCTGAAAATTTGCTTCAATTCCAGTTAAAGGTCAGTGATGTGTCTTTCTCATTCATAACTTGCCAGCACATGTTGCCACTTCTGAGGGACTGTCACCTGCCAGCAAAATAGGGGCTTTGTAAAGAAGACTAATCAAACAGGGAGAACAGTACTGAGCTCCTCAACAGGCGTTTACTCTTTAGTTCAAGTAGAATGTAAATACATGGACTGAGCTTCTTCCAGGTGCTCTATATACTTAGAGACAGAAGAGCGTGCCCTGAAAGAACTAAATCTGTCTAAACAGAAGAAATGTTATTATCTATTTTAGCAGTCTCTTCAGAAAAGAAAGAAAAAAAAAACCACCACCACAACAAAACTCCCCAGATCTATAACATAGTTTGCTCTGAAACATCTGTCGGTTTCATTTCATTGGCAAAGACTGTATTAAGAAACATCCAATTTACAGGGGCACTGCACAAGTACCACCAAACAACCTTACAAAGAAACTTAAAGCCATCTTTAGTTTCTAAGTCTCTGAAGTGATCAAACTGAGTTGGACGAATTTGATAGGGGGGGGGGGGGGGGGGGGGAGATACCTTTACATATTTATTTTGGTAAGGTAAATTATCTATCATCCATCACACACTCTATCTACTACCTCAATTGATATTCAAACTGTTATTGAACAGCTAGTCTGTTTTTAAAAGAATAGGTCCACTTACTAAAATTGTCTGGAAGCAGTTTTATGTTTCACTTAATGCTAGTTTTTACTGATCTTCTCCTAAAATCAGTTCAAATCCGATACATAACCCACATATGATGGTGATTTATTTGAGGAAGTCAGCAAACCCTCCCTCACATGCCATCAAAATCAATGAAAACACACGAAAAGGACTGCAAGGGTTTTCAGATAACTGGCATTGTTCCACCTAGTTTCTGCATTCCACCAAAGTTTAACTGGAAACCTACCTGATCTATCATTTTCCTCCTTTCTGTGACTAACAAACTCGATTACTTTTAGTGAGAGGCCATAATACACGTATCCCAAGAAGGCAAGGGATCTGCTTTAGTAAGTTATCTTCTGAAGATATTTGCACTGATGATCTTCAAGGCATTCCTGAAGCAACAGCCATTTAATTGATTGCTCTATCAGCGTATAGAAGAGACTTTGTAACAATAGTTCATTCTCTACTATTGATTCAAAGTTTAATAATTATGTTTTTCAATGATTTTGTCTTCCCACTGTGAGTAGTTATAGTTTACCTGTCAGAAGGGAAACTCCTAGAGTGCAAGTGGCAGAAGTCTCCCACAGATTCTCACTGACTGAGGCAGGCAGATTTTAAATCAGATACCTTAGCTATGCGGGAAGCAAAGAGGTTTCTTCATAGTGTCTGCAGTCTCATATAGCAGACCCAATCTCAGTGTATGCAAGCTTGATTAATTTTGACTGCCTCCATTCAGCTGCAGTCAACTTTTTCTCTCCTAATTTTTTTCATGCTACTTTGCAGACAAGATTGCCCAAATCTGGACTGAGCTGTCTACTGCCATGGAAACAGAACAGTATTCTCAAGAGAGAAACACTGCTTGTGTTTCTGAACTCCTCTGCTTGTGCTTCAGTCAGGCTTGCAAAAGTTAGAGGTGTTGGCACGGATTTCTGCTCTAACCTGTAAACCGGACCATTACCCTACCTGACAGGGGAGAGCCAGATGGGAAATACCAGATCCATTGCGGGTAGCATCGTCAGCATTTCCTCCTCAGAGGCAAGGTGCCAGTGAGCCTTAAAGAGCTGTGCAAGGTCATGCTGAGGTAGAGAAGTCTTGGCAGAAACAGCCTAACTAACTCTCAGTTAGTAGCCCATCTCAGTATAAGGAAAATAATATAAGGTTGTAAAACTGCAAGTTGGTTTCTCGAGTCTCCGCATGTCTTTGAACAAGTCAGCTTACGTACTTAAGTGCAGAGTAAAATTGCGTTGGTCACATTGACTCTTACGCTTAGTTGTTAAAGAACATGCCACGTCCACGCTAATCTTGTAAACGTTTCAGCAACATTTCATACCCTTGAGATCTTCTCCCAATTTGTTTTGAACTGCAGTGCTCTAGTTGCTCTATGCTTTCCATAAAGGAAAAAAAGGGCTAGTTTGGGGCAACGGGGAAGGTGTGGGCTCAGGGGCTGCTGTTGCTGCAGATGCTGCTAAGGGGCACTCTCGCTGAGCACACCACCTGGGTTGGGGAAAGCAGGTACAACACAGCCAACAGGACACCAACCCCTGGCCACATGCCTGTCCTGTGCGCGAGGGGTGTAAATGGAACTGTGGAGAGGTGTGTCTGGACTGGAGGAAATGGGGCCGTTGGGGCATCAGCAGTCTTGTCTAAGGCCTTGCGTACCTCTTGCAGTAGGGACTCAGAACGGAGACAGTCGTTAGGTCCTGGACTGATCTGATCTGCCAAACCACAGAAACTACAGGAGGGATCGATTTTTAACATCTGTGTCCCATAGGAGGAGTGAATACCCTCCTAGCTTTTGCTAGTCAGTTTAGCTATGGTAATTTCCCTAAGCTTTTACATACTCAACAAGAGAAAGACACATGCCTTCAAAGGTCTGGAAGACCCTGCTTTTTCTGCAGAATAAGCAGACAGCCTAAAGACTGTAGCGGCACAACAGAGGTGCCTAAAGCAGCTGCCTAAAATTAAGCAGCACACTCCTGCCAGTGACTAACCAAGACCTTGCCGCAACCACCCGTGGCTCTGTTTCTTGAGATTGGGTTGCTCTAACACCTGCTTCATCCCCCTACACCTTGAAAGCATGCAGGCTAAAATGACCTGAGAGTTTTATACCCCTCTTAAGAAGATATTTTCACTTCAAGATCACAGCGCATGTGCCGCAGCGTGGCTACAAGCTTACTGGCAGCCTCCGGTGGGAATTCAGGGTGTCAGTTTTGCAACCTTCACCCTTCTACTTAGCTTGCAATTTGGCACTTAGCAGGACTGGCAGAGAGACAGAAGTCAATCTGCCATTGCCGTAGCAAGGAAAGCTATTTCAGTATGCAAGACAGCTACTGGCAAGGCATGCACGAGGAAGTCCCTTAATGCCACTTTGTTCCACTCAGGTTCTCATCTCCTTTTTCCCAAGATGGATGTTAACAACAAACATACACACAAAAACAACAACAACAAAATCTTTCCTATTATATTTTTTAGTAAATGGTGACTGAAAAAATGGAAGAAGCACTCCCATATCATGTCATAGTTATTTTTTTTAATACCTTCTGTAGTCAAGAAGTATCACATGGGAGATTCAAAGGACCTATCTAAAAAAGAATGGATTCTAAAGATCTTCTAGTTGGGAGCTGCCTAAACAAAGAAAATCCTCATAATATTTTAAACCCCTACCTATCTAAAGCTCTACTTTAGCGTTCCTGCTAACCAATGCAGAGATGAAGATTTGCTCTGACTTTTCAATATTCTTTTCATTCTACAAATCATTACCATTGATATTTGTTAAGCAAGAGGCAACCCGAGATGTTTGTTGTTACATTAAATGTTAGCTGCTTGTATCATTAACATAGTATTTCGTCTCCTACCCTCATCTCTTCTCTTGTACCTTTTCCAACTCAGATTTTACATTTTCTGAGGCAAGGATTGTATCCCAAAGTTATCTCTTGCATAGTGCCCAGTTCAGCCCGTGGCTCAGTTAGTTTTTAGGAGCTTCAAAGCTAGAAAACACATTAATGAAACAGTAACTGACATATGTCCATCATTAACATAATATTTCGTCTCCTACCCTCATCTCTTCTCTTGTACCTTTTCCAACTCAGATTTTACATTTTCTGAGGCAAGGATTGTATCCCAAAGTTATCTCTTGCATAGTGCCCAGTTCAGCCCGTGGCTCAGTTAGTTTTTAGGAGCTTCAAAGCTAGAAAACACATTAATGAAACAGTAACTGACATATGTCCCAGCTCAGAAAGTTTCAGCATCAAAAGGAGAAGCACAGTGGAAATCAAAATGCAAAAAGAGATGCTCTGAGAACAGAGCTGCCATCTTAAATGTACCTTTAAGCTTCTCCCACTGCTGTGACTGAAAGATTGCTACCCCCTCCTCCAGAAAAGGAAGCTGTAGTTTAAAATCTAGCAGTATCATAACTAATGTGAATATTACACTAATCTTGGGAAAAAATGCCACTACGTATCAGGTTCATTTACATTTTTTAATAACTCCTGGCTTAGGCTTTTAATATTAATTTCCAAAATTGCTTAGGAGGTTCCATGTGTCAGCTGCCACCCTACAGCCACCCAGCCCTTCCCTGGGGCAAAATGCATTCAAGAATACAGACGGGCAAAAAAGGCATCCAGTCAATGGCCTCTCCCAAAGGAAGAGCATTGCCGTGTCCTGTTTTGGGAACAGGACATTCAGCTTCACAGTACAGAATTGACATAATGCACTTCCAGTCGCACAAAGACATGTCACCAGCCTCCACTTACATTTTATTAGATTACTAAATTGACAACTACCATGCCAATTTTTGTTTGATGCTTCTGAACATTTGCTATTAGGATAGATATTAGGAACTGGCAATTAAAACTCAGTCTAAACTGAGCATTGCTACGTTGTTATCATTCTGGGTTGTTTTTTTAAGTGTCAGAACCATCTTTTTCCACCTTTAAACTCCTCATAGATACGAGTGATGAATGCACAGTCTACATTACATTAACTGCTGCCATCAAATACTCTCTACAGCCCAAGAGCACAAGTCAATCTAACCAGTTACCAAAAAGGCTGTCTTTGAAGTAGAAGTGCAAAGGAACAGTTTGAAGTCCATGATTATTTGGAACTAATATGGCTACTGTTTTTACTACTCCTTTCATTTTAGTGAGAGAAAAATGCAATTAAGCCAAAAAGGCAACATTAACAAGTTAGTAATCTTGACATAATCCTGACCAGTGTCTAAAGCAACCTTGTGGTCTGCTCCTTCAGGGTGAAAGGCAGGTCATAATTTTATGTATTATTCATGGTAGTTAATTCACTGGGGATGAGGGGGAAGGCACTGTAGAAATTAATACAGTAGCAAGTTAACAAGGGGGCTGAAGAAAAATCTCACCTGGTAACAGCGCACTTTCACAGGTTAGAGACAGCCTAATTTAAGAAGAAAAAACAGAGCAGCAGGAAATAATAGAAGCCCTACATCTTGAACATTGCTGAAGAGAAGCAAGGTTTTGTCTTGGGAATTACAGTAAAGTAACTGTAGACTGAAGGTGGTCTACCTGCACTTCTACACATCAGACAGTAGCAGGGATTAGTACGCATACCAAAATGTAATAACGATATGTTTCAGCTGAGACAAAAGATTTTCCGTATGACATCAAAAATAAGCAATGATAAAACCTATTCTAATAAATACCTGCATACATTACTATATTATGTTACATTTATTAATTGCATAAGAGACCATTTACATACAGTGTCTGAAAAGAGCTGCTGTTAAACACCTTACATTTTGGTTCAGCTTGTCTTTACCCCCCCCCCCCCCC
>NW_008795251.1:454647-471748 GCF_000699145.1 Aptenodytes forsteri
TTTTTCAGCTTTTTTTTCCCCCCCCCCCGACTCTTAAAAAAAAAAAAACAACAACAAAAAAACCCCACATTGTTTGGGTCTTCTTTATTTTCCATTATATGATTCCATGTTGATGCTATGGATTTCACTGACATATATCCGATGAAGCAAAACTAGGAAGGAGAAATGATACTTCTCGTCTCAGGTAAAGCTGATGATGGCATGTCAGCTACCTGAAAAGAAGTGTAAGCACAAAGCTCCCACACAACTGAGACACTCCAGGCCAGGTTTTCCAGCAGGAACATCTCCCCATATCTCATAGCATGGCAGAACTTCACCATTCCTCAAGTGAAATGATGCAAGAAAAAGCAGTTCTCAAGAAGAAAATTTGTGGGTTAAAACTCATCACAACCTCAGCAATACTTAATAACATCAGGTTGTTGCCAAAAAAAAAAAAAAAGAGAAACACACTGACAAATAAAATCTGTAAGACAAGTAGCTCGCTGGCAAGACCTTAACCAGAGCATTGTGCCTAGTGTAGGGCACCACATTCAGCACAAGAAAGGCACCAACTGGCACTTAAGGGAGAATAATGAGAATGGACTAAACACGTCCAGTTACTGTAATTTTCCTAAACAGTCATATTTAGCAGACTTCAGATCAAAGGGGATGTAATAATAGTTTTCAAAGCTGTTGCGTAAGGAAAGGATGGGATAGCAGAAACAGTAATCAGCTTAAACTGTAGCAAGAAAGATTGAGGTTAATCAGTAGGGAACTTCTTCTAACATGAAGTGTGGTGAAGCAACAGAACAGATTACCTGGGAATATGGTGGAGTCTCTATCACAGATGAGAAGGCGGCACGCACACTATTTTTTCCAGATAATATAGGATAATGGAGTAGACAATCTTGTGAAATCTCTTCCAGACTGATTCCTTCTGACTGTATGTGAAGGAAGAGTATTTACACTGACCTACACTACTGGGTAGGCCTTTCTTCACGGCTGGCATTCCAGAGGGAAGAGTCAAAAGATATGAATGAACAAAAAATATTAATGAGTAGTGATGTCATCTGCCCCGTATCCTATCCTCTACCACAGGGATTTTTGTTGCTGGATGTTACTTCATATTTTGATTTATTTCAGAAAAGTCTTTAGCGTTACGGCTGTTACTGAAGAAGCTAATTTCCACAGATGTTCCCAAAAGAAGAGAGTTTGGAGACACATCAAGATAAAATTGGAAAGAGAACATAGAAATCACATAGTCTGAAAGAAGGGGTAAGGTATCAGAAAAGAAACACAAGGAATATGGAAAGTTAATTATCTGGCACTGACAACCGATTCCCTTCTCACTGTCTTGGTTTTAATAAATAAACAAACAAACAAACTTTTCTGAGTGCCTATTTCCCTATGGTTACTTGGATCTATGTAACAATAATATCTAGAACAGATATTTCTCAAAAGCATATTAAACCCATAAAAAGCAGAATATTATAACTTGGTTTAAACTGTGTTGCTATATCAGGCACTTCCAAAATGCTGGTTTTAAAGGGAAAAAAAACAGTTAAATTGTAGCATTGGTTTGACCTCTGTTACTATTCCCTTTGGTCATGAAACACTGAGAAAGGAGAAGAATTCAAAAATGTCTAGTGGATGAAAACAACTGCAGTATTCACAACTGAAACCTGCGGTTAATCACTAGCATCTGCAAGCCAAATACTATTGTCAAAAGAAATGACTTCAGGGGAATAATTTTACCAGTGTGAGTGCAAGGTTTAATTCATGCCGAGACAAATCATAGGATCCCAGAATTAGTCATAGGAGTCATTAAGTGTCCACTTACTTGACAGAGGTTGTAAGAAAAGGGAATATCGCTTTAAGATACATCACCGAAGCTGCTATTTTAGCTTCCGCTGATTTTAACCTGTGCTCCCCTATCATGGCCTGGGGTTTCCCCACATGAAGTGTAAAGTACTGGAAAGCAGGTATAGCCCATGGCATGCTCCTCCCAAAGCCAGTTTTGTGAGGGCCTTGGCTAAAACTCTCAAAATAAGAACATGTGCAGAATTACCAACAACCACCCCAGAAATGGGATAGATTAAAAAAAAAAAAGACACCAGAACAGCAGGAGGTATCCTTGGAACAGAGTCCTTTTGAACCAGTATGGGGAATGGGGAAGAAGGACCCCAACCAAATGCGGCATAAAATAGAAGTATGGGGAAAAGATGGGGAAGAAGGACCCCAAATCCCAAATGCAAAGGAGCTCTCTGCCATCCCCTGCTTTTTCATCTCCCCCACTGCCCAGGTATCCTTGGAACAGAGTCCTTTTGAACCTGAGTCAATCAGTTCCTGCTGAGTTTCACTCCCAACTTACAACCAAATGTGAGATGCGGCATAAAATAGAAGTATGGGGAAAAGATGGGGAAGAAGGACCCCAAATCTCTGCTGCAAAGGAGCTCTCTGCCATCCCCTGCTTTTTCATCTCCCCCACTGCCCCCAAGTGCTACCATTTTATGTCTTCTGCCTAACCTTTCTTCATGTTTTCTCTTTAGTTCGTCTCAGTCCAGCCTCTGCCCTCTCCATTACGCTTGCCTCCAGCTAGACAGTACTAAGGGGTTGATGTTTTGAAAAGTCGCTATAAAGACCAGCTTTGCCATGAGAGGGACAGTCCTTGTCTTCTAGCTCAGCAAAGGCATATTGGTAGGCAGTTAAATGTCTGCAAGAAGTCTCCTTCCCACAAGCCTCCCCCAACGAGGGTTATGAAAGGAGCCCACCGTTGCAGCAGTCATCAGAGCCCAGCAGCGAGGTAGGCAGACATCGGCACTGGGACCGAAGCAGGCACCTTCGCCTCTCCCAGCACAAGGTTAGCCCTTCTCACCACCGCTCGTGAGGGGCTGCCTGCTGACCTCGGCCGTCCGAGAGGAGAACCTCTCGGGTCTTTATATGATTATTTCTGGTACGTGGAAGGAGTCCACCAGAGGTTCTTTCAGACTACTCAAAAGGGCAGTTCGAAAGCAGTGTCAAGTTTCTACAGGGAGAATCCTCGTTAGTTAGATACCTAGACAGCACACCTTCTAAATACCATTTTTTCTACCTTTTCCAGAGTCTCTCAGGTTCCTCTCTTCACCTAAAACCGGGAGGGGAAATGACAGCAAAAGGTCAGAAGACATGAGCTGAAAAATACACAAGCCAGCAAAAGATCCTAAAATATTAAACATCTTTCATGGGAATGCAGTCTGCAAAAAATCAAACCACAAAGAAACGGCTATTACTTTTCTTATTTTGAAGCTGCTTCTCTGGGGACGCTGGACACACAAAATTCTGCCGGTAGCAACAAACACAGAAGTTTCCATGCACAAATCCAATTAATTCCATCCAAACTATAACACATGAGCGAGGAGAAAAAAAAGCCAGAAAATGGGTACCCAGGTAGTATAAATTCCAGGTAAACACAACAGATGCTGTAGTAAACATTAAAAAACCTGTGACAAACAGATTTTTTTTTTTTTCTTCTGAGGGGTACTTTCTATCATCTTTAAGACTCCAGTTTCCCCCAGTCGAAACTGAAAAAAGGGGTGCAACAAAAGTATAGGAGCCACAAAACAAAATAGTTCATAGGGTCATCATGTAGGTACCGTCTTACCACATTTCCTTCCTAAGTACCTTCCAGTTCAGTTAATATTTTGAAATGTTCTCTGTGGAAAAAATAGCCTAAACAGGTCTGGAAGGAAATACTGCTTGCCTCTTTCATTACTGGAGATGCCTCATGATTACAACAGAGTCCTTCTGACTCAGCTTCTCAAAGACAAGATGGTTAACAACATGAACAGCAAGTACAGAACTCTCTCGGTCTCTAAATTGCTGAGTATGAAGGAGAGGAAGGATAAATTATTAGAGTAACATCCAGAAAAAAAGCATGTGATTTTCTACCTTCTCTTTTTCTGCCGCAGAAACTTACCTGCTTTGTTTTTCTATGGACTTAACAGACCAACACATAAGAAATCAGTTCTAGGCTTTCTCTTTTACTATCTAGAGATAGCATGCTCAAAAAAAAAAACCCAACCCCAACAAAAAAAAACCAAAACCAAACCAAAAACCAAATAACCAAACCCAAAAAACCCCACAAGACCAAAAAACCCCAAACAACGCCCCCAAACCCCAAAACTAAATAGCACCTCCATACAAACACACAGTGGTAGATACATTTTTAATCTTTTTGTTTTTCTGGCCCCAAAGACCCACAAAATTTGATCAGCTGGCAGTGACTCTTACGGAAGAGAAACGAGTTTGTGGGTGTGAGTCAGTAATACCCCCTCCTTCCCAGCAACAGCTATCCCAGGTGAGGATGCCAGATTTCTATTAGCTGACAAAGTGAAGCTACTAAAGGTTTGCACATGTGCCTGTGTTTTGCTTTTTAAAAACGCTCTTAAACATTCCAGCTAACATTGCCAGTGCATATTCATTTGATGAAGCGGTCACATACCTCGAGAATGAGGAGTTACATCACTTCATTAATTTCCACTTGTCTTCTGGGAGTGTGCACATCCAATAGGACAAAATATGTTTGTAGCATAATGCACTTCTGGTATTCTCAATTACAGCAGGTTGCTAAGACTTTTTAGCAGAAGTGTAAATCAGGGTGGCATGAAGACAACTAGTTTTATTAAGCAGCGAATTTCAGGAAAGAAGCCAGCCAGCTTCTCTGAGGAGACCGCTTCTAACTAATAACACATCCTGATTCGGAAAACACGGGCAATTCTGAGAAAGGTAGCAAATGTAGAAAAAGTTCTGTTTGAAACACACTTAAAGGCAGTAGACCCCAGTAGGCACCTCCAGAAAGCTTTAAAGCTACAAAGCATTGATCAAAGAAAAGGATTCAGGTTCATCAAATGTTTTCAAGTAAAGAGAGCAAATCAGAATGCAATTAATCAGGGCATTGAGACCACTGTTAACGAAGGAAGTCAGACATGACAGACCCTGGTTTGAATACGGTCTCTGTGTTTTCCTACTGACTGTAAGCACGGTGGGCCAGCCCTGGGTAGAAGTTGCTTTCAATTCTTTGTTGCCATCTTAAGTTTAGACAATGAAAAACAGCAGGCAGATGGAAAACTACTTTTGTGAACTCCATTAAAAACTCACCAGACATCATACCTGATGTTTTGAGGCAGCCACTGATGCATAACTGACCTCGTAGTTAATAGAAATTATATACCTAGCAGGTTTTACATAATTGCCAGAGTACCCACTTGTATTTTCAGGAAATTTCTGACCTTTAGAATTGATCATAGATTACCCTGTTACGGATCATTCTTCAGATTAAGAAAAAAAAATAATGCGTAACTACCAAAGCTATGGAAATAATGTGCTTATAACAGCACCTCATTTCAGTGATAAGAGCAAAATAAAGAACGCTTAATTTGCAGCAGATGTGACCTATACAGCCCCTGATAAGCAGGCCCACTAAGGATACATCCACTTCATCATTTTTTCCATTCCACAGGATAATGTGGAATAATCTTCCCAAAAGCATGGCAAAAAAACATAAGCATTGCAAAAAGAAAGATGCCAATACCTCATTTCACACTTGCTAAACTGAGCTACCATTTTATACGTTGGTACAACTCTCCTAAGTGAACAAGTCTACACAGAGTAGGTGATTCTTTGAAAAACTAATAAAAATGCCACTTGATATTTTTCAGTTATTCGAACAGACACATTAACAAGCAGGCCCCTGTAAAACCAACTGAAGTTGCCCTTCTCAGAATCAGCAATTCCAAGAACACTAATTAACAAAATCTTTCCAGCAAGAGAAATTCCAGCAGGAACAGGGAATAAGAAAATCGTAATAAGCCACATCAGAATTCTTGCTTAGAATAAGCATTGACAGAATTTGCCTTTCTCTGTAAACTCATACATCCAGACTTTTGCAGCCCCAAAAGAACCCCCCAAAATCCCTCATTTGAGGATTTAGAGCAGAAACTGCAATTCTAGTTACAGGTGAGGGCAGGGCACAAAGAATCAAAAGACAGCAATGCACAAGCTATTAGAACACGGAAGTGCTGTATCTGGAATAAACCCGTCAGCCACAGGGGGACCAAAGTCCCTCATTTCAGCATTCATTTCAGCACTGCCCTTCAACTCCTATGAAAAACAAATTCTGTCTCAGAGGAAGGTTCTGTTAACCACAGACTATCAATTCAAAACCAGGCAAACGAGCACAAAGAAAACTAGTATATTTTAATAGGATAGGCTTAGGAAATGCAGTTTAACATACAGTTAATTTTGGTGACAGGTATATTGAAGCCAAAGACTATCTCTCTCTCTCTAGATATAATTAATAATACATTTTTTATTCCTTAACACAAAGACTTTTACAGAATTAACAAGATGTATTACATTGAAAAGCATATCTGGCTGAATATTTGAAGTAGCAAGGAATATTTTAATTCATGGTTTAAATTTTCTTGTGTCAGAGGTCGGGTTTTGGGGTTTTTTTTACACTTTTCTGTTTTATACTTTCAGAGTAGATAGGAAATGCTATATATCAGCTTGACAAAGGATATCATTGCTAAGTTTTAGTTTAAAAAAATCACAGCGATAGAAAATACAGAAACCAGATATTTAAATATAAATTATTTGTTTTGAAAACCACTTAGCAAAATATAGGAGAGGAAGAAGTGCATTACAAAATATATGCGTGCTTATTAAAACCCTTCTGATTCAATGCTCAGCTTCGGATGCCTGATGAAAAAATAAGATCAGTCAAGACGGTCCACATTGTAGTTCAAAGGCTAATTGGTGTAAACATCACTGCACTTTCGGTACTGCAGACATCCTCAAAATTGGAAAAATGACCTGCTCTCTTTCAGGCTAAGTACCAGCATAAGAAACAAGAAATGAAACCAAGAATTTTATAAGAATAAACATATTATTTTTATAAAAAGAAAACTCTGAAGAAAAGCTACCATTGATATTTATACAGTTAAATCTAAAGCTTTTCACAACGCATCATAAAACTAAATTTTCTCTTGCATATACTCCTTCACGCATTTTAGTTTCTAATTCCCTCTTATTTTAAAATAGGCCACTTTAATATCAAGTAAATGATGCCTTTTGGTATGGGGAACAGCCTTTATTATTTCCAATGAAAAGGAAGAAAAGCTACCATTGATATTTATATAGTTAAATCTAAAGCTTTTCACAACGCATCATAAAACTAAATTTTCTCTTGCATATACTCCTTCACGCATTTTAGTTTCTAATTCCCTCTTATTTTAAAATAGGCCACTTTAATATCAAGTAAATGATGCCTTTTGGTATGGGGAACAGCCTTTATTATTTCCAATGAAAAGGAATGAACAGCATTTATATTAAAAAAGTGGTTAGCATAGCTCAACAGACACTCTAAGAAATTTGCCATGTATTATTCTGAAAGCATCTAAAATTTGCAGTCCCTGACATCAGTTTAAGACACTTATTATGCAGTAATGCACATCAAGGCTAAATCCTCCCTTATTTAGCTCACTCCTTGTTTAGAAAATGTCTCCTCTTCATTTTTGTCGTCCTCCACTCTAAACTCCCCAAGGGTTCCTTAAGATATTAACAAAATCATCATCATCCGTGATTCCAATACTTAATCCTTCATAGTAGTCTTCGAACTCAGAATAGGACACTTCATTGGGGTTGCTGCAGGACTCTCCTAATGTTTCTAGAAATGACGATTTAATTTCTTCTTCTGTAGCTTTGCCTGTGAAAATATATTTTTCCATTAAATAAATTTTCAACAACGGTGAATATATAGCATTTAATATATTCCAGGCAAGAAACTTTCAAATTTTAGCTTGCAAAAATTTTTTTCTTGAACAAATTCAATATTCTGATTTCAGAATGAAGTCATTGGCTCACTTAATACCAGCTACAGAAATCATCCTACTTTAATAGCACATGATAGCATTAAGTATCAACAGAAATATGAGGCCACAGTCAATTTCAATGAACTATGAGATCAGGAAGATTTTTTTCTTCAAATGACTGCAAAAACTGAATAATGCATTCATAAACTAAAATTTTGGTAATGCAGAAGTTATCTTGTAATAAAGCATATGTTTAATGTAATACAAGTTCAAAGCTCTAGGAAAACCTTAAGATGCAAGTTTGCATTCGAAAAGTGTTCTGCAATTGACGTGTGTTTTAGTGACTTAATAGAGATTATACTCAAGATAATTTCATAATATTGAGGGGAAAAAAAAACCCGGCAAAAATAAAGCATTATAGCATTGGAAAAAATTGCATATGTAACATCCCTATACCACCATGTGTCTTCACGTGTTACCATTAAAATCACTGGCAATACAAAAAACATCCTCTCTTCTACAGGTAAAACTGAAAGGGTGAGGACAGGGAGACTTTCACAATGACTAGTTTGGTACATGGAGATGTTCTTTTAGAAACTGACATACAAATATTTAAATTGCTATTTTTTCAATGGCAAAAGTTTAAACATTTTTGAGAATCCTGAAAAAAATAATGAAGATACCAATACATCCTCTGTAAAGGATGACAATCCTGTCCCAGAAATAAATAGTTTATTCGGAAGGAACTTCAAGGTTGAGTACATTCAGTGCCAGCTGGAAACCTTGCATATTTTGATGGAAAACGGTAATATGAAAATGAGAGTATCCTCCTAAGTGAAAATTACTAATATCGTATGTGTCACTGATGACTTGCACACCAAAGCTGAAAACTAACTACTTAAATGTAGTCCTACACAGGTAGGGAGGGGAACTGTTCTGCATATATGCAGTATTTGCAGCTTGATAAAAAGCAAGTATTAAAATTGTGTATATGAAGTCCATTACTATTTATAGTCATGTTCCGGAGAGACACATTATAGGTCATCAGAGGAAGAAAAGTTCTCCTTAACAGCTCAAGTCTAAGCCAATATGACAACAGTTTGTATTTGCAACTAGTTTCTAGATCTGGTATCTCTGCTAACAAGATGACTTCAGTAGTTACAGATTTAACTTTTTTTTTCATATGAACTACCTGCCAATACTAGAGGATGTTTCTTCGCACAGTAACATTTTCTGATATCTACCATAGGCACACTCCCAGTTTTGTTGAAATCTAGTTTCATATAAGCCTATAAAGGGAAAAAAAAATTCATATAAGCATATAAGAAAAAAAGAACAAGTGGAAAGATGTAATGGATTATGTCAATTTACCTATTTTATGTAGGGCACCAGATACCAGAAAATTATTCTGGATTATGGAATTTCATTATTATTTTATCTCAACAGCTTTCACATCAAATGTGGTCCCCTCACCAACTCAAAAAAAATTATCTTCTCCTAAGTTTCTAGCTCTTCCTTACAATCAGAAGTTAAGCTGCTTCCCTTCTGCCTCCTCCAGTTACTAAGATTCCTGCATCATTCTGACAGCCCTCAACACAGCCTCTTCAGCACTGCTAACAGCAGCTTCATTTTCATTTCAGTTTACTTAAATACACATGCTTGATACATAAGGCCAGGAGAGTCAGATCCTCCATGATTAAAAGTATGAAAGTATGTGTCATTTTTTTTGATCTTGATATCCAGTCGCTACTCTATTGGCTGGTTTGTATTCAGTGTTTCATACTGCAAACAGCTCCACGTTACATTATAGACATATAACAAATGCCATTTCAAATGTAGGAAGCCTCACAAACATCATGACTCTAATTGTAGGTCTCAAAGGAGGCAAATATTATTGCCTCTATTTCAGACACTGAGGAAGAAAAATCTGCACACAGATACAGCAATTTGCCAAAATAAGGAAACAGACTTCTGGAAGAGAGAGTTTCAGGGTGCCAGATGCTTTACTCACTGGACTGAACTGCACGCATATGCATAAACTCAAAATAATAAAGGAATTCATTCTAGAGTTCAACATTAACTAATTCAACAATGGAACAGCATGCAGTCTTCTAATTTATGTTTATTTTAATAAACTGATCTGAAAGTTTAAAAAGTCAATTACCAGATGCACAATTCAAGGAAACCACCACCACCAAAAAAAACCACCACCACCAAAAAAACACCACCTGGAACATGACGAATAATCAACTTCAAAGTTAGACTGCAAAATATCTACACTTAGAATATCTGCAACAAAACTTACTTTTCTTACAAATGCTTTCCGATATTCATTCATTTCTCCAAATACAGCACGAGTAAATTCTCCATAATCGACCTTATCACTCTTGCTATCATCAAGAATAAGCCATAAAGATTCAAAGTCCTGCAATTTAAAAAATCATCAAGAAAGCCATAAAGATTCAAAGTCCTGCAATTTAAAAATATTTTGCCAAAGTTCTTCACTGTGTCCTAGAATGAAACAATTGCTATAATAGGAAATTACAGTATTCTCACAAAAAAACAACTTCCAAATCAAAACTGACTCAAAGATTCGTCAAAAAAATGCAAGCCATCATCGGTCACTGATGACCATAATTCACATTATTTGCAGTTTTGATAAATATGGGCTGTTTTTAAAACATAATATATAAAACCAAGAAAAAAGATAAGTAAATAGCATCATACAAATTATTTTTAAAAGGCCAAAAAAAAAGAAGCTGGACTGCAATCCCACTTGCTTCTTCATGATGTAAAAAGAATGCACATTTTTAAATTTATTACTATTTTTTTATTTTTAAGAATGACTGAATTCTGACTGAATGCAGAAATGACAACTTACCACAAGGGAAAAAAAAAACCTTGCAAAAAATAGCTATTAAACTATAGATTTAAGCAAAGAAAGGAAGTGATTCTATAAATTACAGTAAGATAATACCCATGATTACAGTTTCAGCTAGACTTACCCGTTCAGGTATTCCCAAATGGAATACTTTTAGAGCTTCTTTAAAGTCTGCCTGAGAGAGAAAACCATTTCTGTTCTTGTCTATGCATCGGAAATACTTTCCTAAGCCTGTTATAACCCGAACTCCTCTTTTACTTAGTGTCTCTCTGAGCATACCTGAGGATTTAGAGAAATAAAGGACACAATGTTTACCTGGAGTTGGCCACATGCTATGGAGCTGATATAAAAGTAAACCACAAGTACTTATGATACTGCTGGTTAAAGTGACACATCCATGCATTCAGGCTCCCTTATCTTTGATGAAAGAATGTCAGTTCAAAATGAAACTATCAGTTACTTAACATTTGAGTAGAATTCATATAAAGCAGCAACCAACATCTAACAAAACATCTAACAAAACATTTAAAGAGATCACAGAAGGAAAGGAAGAACGAGTATCACTCTATGTGCTCAGATTATAAAACGCCTTACTTCTGCTAGAATTGATTACATGCCATGATTCAGCCTACAAAGCAATTTAGGAACACTACTTTGGTAATACAAACATTCTATTATGGGACACACAGTTGCTCCTTCATTGTACAAACATGTTAAATACATGTGGAAACAAGAACAAATATAAGTAATTCTGCAAAATCGTTCCAAAATGATACAGAGAGAACTATTTCTATGGTAAAATGACAGCCTTATCAAAATCTCTAGGTAGCAGGTTTACTTTAGGGATGTCTGAGTTTCTCAGCATACTCTGTTAACAGAAGTCATCTGGTATTATCATATTATATCCTCAGATTACTTGTATCTACAACTATAAAGCAAAATAGGGGTGACAGTGAAAGAAGAAAGTTTTTTCCAGTAAAGTTCAAATTCAGACGTATGTTAAAAGATGTCTTGAAGTATATACACATAACCTTCTTCCAAGCCACACCAGCGAACCTTAGATGTAGTCAGATGATTGAGAAATCAATTGTGTCTATTATGTGAGGGAAAACATGGAATAACTAGAAGATTAAAAAATATCCCTAATTGATTATTCCAACAATTTTTATAAACATAAATGTCCAAGCAGATTTTAGTTACCAAAGACAGCCTACTTAAATCAGTTCTAGCTAATGACAGTAAATAGTGGAGATTCTATGAGCTGGAAGCTGTTCAGCTCAACAGTTTTTGCTGACCACAGGTTACAAAGATAAAACACAGCACCGCGTAAACACCTTTCCATAATTTTAAACACAAAGCTATGCCTTCGTCCTAAAGACTGTAGGTAGGAACCTGGTAAAATTTAATCACATATTCCAGAATATACACTCAATTGTACTCACATATTTTAATAAGCATAATATTAAAGACTATCAAAAAACAACTTATCAATGTATAGAAGCAACGTCCCAAAGAAGAATCTAGCACAAAATTAACTGAAGAAATTGAGACTGTGTTTGTACATTTTGCCAGTAGCTTTTTAAATTTAATGCCAGTTTAACGTAAGATCAGCATTATGCTTCAGCATTTTTTCAGAGATTATGTCGACACAGAGATTAACATTTTATTGATTGCATTCACAATTATTCTGTACTGTCTCCACGATCTTTAGCCAGACTGTTTATTTACAGAAAGAGAGAGGAGAAGGTATTCTTATGAATGATTTATTCTGGTATCAGATTCTAATAATATTCTGATAAATATCTAGCTTTTGTTTAATTTAATTTATAATAGTACTATTGTTCTTTGTGTTGAGCTGTAAAGATAGAGATACAGAAATTAAAATTAAATGGGTTCTGGTAGACACAAACCTTGAATCTTCTTGAAAACTTTGCTGTCATCAACTACTTGGTTGGAACACTCTTGCTTGAATTCCATAGAAGAAGCTCTAAAATAATAAAAATTAATCTTGATTGGTCAAATTACATGTAATATTACTGAATTCAAAACAGCTGTAGTAAAAAACATATTGAACTTTATATTTAATTCTTATACTGCCCGTATAAGCATAGTATCCAATTGCTTGAGTTTGAGATGGCACACACAGAAGTCTTTGCTGCACAGCTGCAGATATGCAGAAATTCCTTTCTGACAATATTCCATTAGCAGCTCCTGTACTAATTCATTAATTATGGATAATTCCTTTTGTGCGTAAAATGTCCAGAAATTTATTTCAAGACAATACTAATCTTCAGCTCAGGCCACTCGAAGAGTTTGTTAAAGCAACTACATTTAGTTGCCAATAGGAAAATAACATGAAGTAGCTACAAATTTCTTTTCAGAAGAGAAATAGAAAGGGTGTAGACCAAAATCTGGATCAGCATATCTTAGGTATGATCTAGGAATTATGGTTAAATTTTGTGTTTTGTCTGGCAAGTGATTCCCTTCTGAGAAGGGCTTCCCAGAAAACCCCATCAGAAATTATTCTAGAGGTTGATAAAAAAATATTGTGGAAGAACCTATTGGAAGGAAAAAAAAAAAATCCAATAATTATTTTAATCAGAATAGGAAGGCAAAGGCAAAAGCACTACTGTCAACTTGAGCTGTTTGCTCACCAGTACTTTGCCATGGAGTACTCCTCCTCCTGCTTTCTGACGCCAAAGACTTACCTCTCTGCTGTCTATTAAGACTTTTCATCCCCACTTTGGGTACCTCCCATTATAAAGTCCCTGAAAGCTTGTCTGTATCAAACTGCCTAAACTGGAAAGTCAATAACCACCTACAAAAGACAGCATACTTTCCCTAAAGCACATGTAAAACACAAAAGATTCACGGCTTGTGGCAGCAGGGCATAGCTGCTCCTGAAAACCTGCAATAGACCTTTTGAACTGTACCTGAGCAGGATTCTCTGTGAGTACAATAATGGGGGTAAGATGACTCAATTCAAGAGTTTTGCACCAGAGAATACAGAGTTCAATAACACCCCCATGCAGAAGAAAAAGACAGACTTCACAATTCGAAATTTAGTCACTAATGGAAAGAACACAGAGAGAGTGTATAAAAAAGAAACAATCTGTTCCACCACAGATAGCAGAAAATCCAAAATTATAACCCAGTGAGCAGGTCTTTGTTCTGGACCCTTCAGAGATAACATTGGATCAACTCCAAGTTTCACAGGTATAAGATTAGCAACAACTGAAAGAAAAAGCTGTTTACCAGAATGATAGGCTTCTGAGACGTAAAATGTCTTACACAAACTATGTGAAATTAAACTATATTGTTTTTATTTCATGGAAACCTTGCAGAGAGGGAACAATAAGCACTAAGCATCCTACAACTATACATTTCTTTAACGAATTACATTTGAATTTACTGGTTTATGTAGTTAGCTCACTATGGTTCCTTTGCAAAGCTTTCAGTGTAAGGGGACCTTAAAGTGAGTATTACCTTAACTGAGAACAAGCTTCATGTGTCTAAACACTTGCAGAAAGAAAAATAATAATCAGTTAAGTTGTTCTAACAAAAGTAGTCTTTAGATAGTGAATGTATTTAATTGACATTCTGTTATGGCTGGGGGGGGGGGAGGAAGGGAAGCATCTGATATGAGGAGAGGCCGGGAGAACTGGGACTGTTTAGCCTGGAAAGAGAAGAGGCTCTGAAATATGAGGAGAGGCCGGGAGAACTGGGACTGTTTAGCCTGGAAAGAGAAGGCTCGGGGGATCTTATCAGTGTGTATAAATACCTGACAGGAGGGAGTAAAGAAGATTGAGACAGGCTCTGCTCAGTACAGCCCAGTGACAGGACCAGAGGCAATGGGCACAAACTGAAACACAGGAGGTTCCCTCTGAATATCAGGAAACACTTTTGTACTGTGGGGGTGATTGAACACTGGAATAGGTTGCCCACAGAGGTTGCAGAGTCTCCATCCTTGAAGATATTAAAAAAAACAACTGGATGCAGCCCTGAGCAACCTGCTGTAGTAAACCCTGCTCTGAGCAGGGGGGTTGAACCAGAGACCCTCTTGAGGTTTTTTTCTATGATTCCATGATTTTATGAAAATTTGTACCTTGTAACATTTGCTATCGGCTAACACTCCTCACCAAAATTTGAGTAATCAAACTTTGACTGTATTTCCAACACTGTTAAGTAACTTCCATGTTCAGGCAACACAGCAGTGCAATAAATTTTATACCAAGATTTTACTTGTGCTAAGAACCAGTATACTCACAATACAAGCCAGAAACCCCAGAGAAAGATGCTTCATTCCCTAGACAGTTTGCTTCTCTATAGATATTGAGATGAGAATATTACCTGCAAAAATAACTCCTACTCAAAGGTTAACCATTCACCTAACCATCTGAAGAAGTTCTAAGAAACTCCCATGTTTCAGACTATGGAACAACATAATTTACTAAAACCTATTTTGAAAGAATAAGTGCAGAAATCCTGTCCCAGTTCCTGGGAAGGAAGTCTTCAACATGTTGCAATATCTGGAAGAATGAAGAATGAAGGAAGGAAAAAGAAAATGAAAAAGAAAAAACAGAGAGAGAAACCTCCAATTCTTCCCCTGCCGGTGTTCAAACACTTGTGTTATCATGACTGATACAAGCTTTTAACATAAGCTTCACAAAAGATTCAATAGTAATGTTGATCACAAAAAAAACCATTTTTCCCTAAATGTAGTATTTTAGTTCATCACATAAGAATAGTTTCAGTATATGATTTGTATATAAAAGCATCTGACTTCAAACAAAGCAAGTAAGACAGATTCATAATTAATTCTCATTTTAAAATCACTCCTTATAATTCTAGAAAGTTACTGAATTACAGAACATCCACCAACATCTATTACTAATTTCTCCTAACAGCCTAAACACAGATTTTTTTTTTTTAGCAGTATAAGTAATAAGATGATAGAAGCTCCTTTTGCTTAAGGAAGCAAAGGTAATTTGAAAAACAGTTAGCTGCACTTACTTTAGAAAATCCATAGCTGCTTCATCAATACTTATCACACGAAGGGTGAGAACCGAGCTCTGCTTGACGCTTTCTGGAAGGTTATGATCAACACTTCGGAAAGTTAGGTTAGCTCCCTGTTGGTAAAGCATACAATGATTTACAAATAGGTCGTGCATTTCGTAAAATACATTCTGCAAGACTTTCAAGAAGTATGATTGTTAAAAGCCTTGGTATGAAATGATGAAAAGGTGTACCTAAGGTCAGTTAACCTTCTTAACAGAGCCTTTCTAGGACTAAACAACAACAGCTGCAGGCTCCAAGATGACAAATTATCCTCTTCATAGAAGTTTGTAAGTACTCTTAGTAAGGCCCTCTAGTAAGAGGGCCTACTGTTGCCTAATCTACAACTAAGAAACATGAGACTACAGATCGTTGTTCCCTCAGCCAGGCTCTACTTTTCAATTTTTCTTCCCCCTTCATCCTTAAGGGATCCAAAACTCACTGGACCACAGAAGAGAGTCACAGAAGGTGCCACATTGATTCCATGAGAGCAAAGTTCTCTCAGACTAGAAGAAACCCTCCACAGCTATTTTCAATAACCTAAAATCATACTTGAGATAAACAAACAACTAAACAACTAAACAACTAAAAAGTAGCCTTCCCAAAGTTCAAATCATTCCTGCAATGTTTAACTATAAAGTTATTTTTTTTAAATTGATAGATTTCACTAATAAATATTGACTAAAACCATGTTATTAGTAGCATAGAGTTCTATTAGCCAGTAGAATCTCTTCCCCTTCCCTCCAAGTCCACAGAAGACACACCTCACGTATTCTGCAAAGTTAAAGATGCTTTTTGGTTTGGGAGAAGAGGGAAGGGAAGAGACAGAAAAGCAGCAAACTAAAAGCAAAGAATGCTGAGAAGAATCAGAAAAAGCAGTAGCTCTAACTGTAATATCCATGCAGGCTTAGGTTATAAAGCCTCCAAAACTCATAAATTAGGAAGGAGACAGAGACACCATTATTGTGCAAGTGTCTCAACCATTTGGACTTTGTGAGAGATTTGTATATCTTAATGTCAGCCCAGAACCCCAGTTTGCAGATACGGAGATTCACAGATATGACATCATTCCAAAGAGCTATCAAACTCAGTAGTATTTTCTGGATGGCCTTAAGACACATCTTTATTCAGAACACATTTCCATCTGCAGGTTGCAAAGATACACATGACTAAAAAAAAAAAAAAAAAAAATCTAAAAAATGGCTTCAACCTCCATACCAAAAAGAAAGCACTTCATTCAAACACAGTTTTTGCTCTAAACTTAGGATTTGCAGGAGATGTGAAGAACTCAGTGAAAACACTCTGTACTTGAAAAATTGCTCAAGGTTTTATAAAG
>NW_008795251.1:471767-480149 GCF_000699145.1 Aptenodytes forsteri
CATGACTAAAAAAAAAAAAAAAATCTCTAAAAAATAGCTTCAACCTCCATACCATAAAGAAAGTAATGTATTTCATCTTGGAAACTCTTATATTGTAGCCACATGTAAACAGTTAGGATTAGGCAGGTGATTAGACAAAAACACTCTAAAAACTAATGCTGTCTTCGTTTACTTTCAGTACTTCATTCAAACACAGTTTTTGCTCTAAACTTAGATTTGCAGGAAGATGTGAAGAACTCAGTGAAAACACTCTGTACTTGAAAAATTGCTCAAGTATTTATAAACCAGGAACACTTAACCCAGTACAGAAGTACAGAAGATGCAATATGATTTGTAGTCAGTCATCAGATTAGCTGGTAGATGAAGTTTACCGTTGTTTCAAAAGCTCTCTCTAAACAGCTGGTGGTAAACATTTCCAAACTTTAGGTTAAAACCAAGAAACCTGCAATTTCCTCATGTTTCAAAAAAAATTTAATCATTGCCTCGTGTCAAAAATGCCAGCAGACCTTGCAAAGTTTATTACAAGTACTTTGGTCTACTGCATCTTCAGGACTCTCCTTCCCGAGTTGTTCATTTTGCCTACAAAAAGGTCTACACTGTCTGCAGTCTTGTGACCTCTAGTGGGAAAATTACAAACTACAGCTTAATCTGAAGCCAAAAATGGAATCTCTAAAACGTGGGACAGCAAAATAATCCGGACTCCTGAAAATCTTTAATTCAAAAACTTACTGAAGGGAAAGAGTTTTGGTCTTCCCTGAAAGCTAGATCACAATTTTCAACTCGAATATCTAAATATTACTTCCAAATCACCAACAAAATTGACACGGATTCAACAGAATACTTACAATATAGAAGTCACTAAGATCATAAGCTTTTCCCTTCTTTTGTCCACGCTGATGTTGATATACTCCCTTCTGAATGAAAGGCAAGGCATTTGTTCTGTGAAATAATTCAAAACTGATATTAAAACAATTAAATTGATTTAAGTTTCTTAGATACAGTAGAAGATGTTTTCTAAAACCTTTTAAAAAAGTAATTCATCCTACCTATTTTTTCCAAACTGTCGAAATTCATACACAGTAAGGGATCTGTCACATGCAAAAAAAAATCCAATCAACTCTCTACAAGCATCGCGACCATTTCTAGAAGGAAAATTGAAAAGCACCTTTATGTTTTTGCATCTATATAAATCCAATTCAACCCACACATAAATAACATTCCTATTTTGGAATATGCATTTTATTTTCAATGTACATTGCACAATGCATATTGTACAATCTTTTTATTTGAAAGAGGTATCTGACGATTTTCTTTACACCACCATGGAATTCAACTTCTGGATTTGGACACGTATTTTAATGCAATATTCCATTCTCCATAATGTCAAAAACACCTTTCAAGGCTTCATGTTTTAGTATACCAATATAATTTTCACTCATTAACTAAAGATTACTTACACCAAGATTACTGCATTCATTATGGTATATGAAGCTATGGTATGTGAAGCTATGTGGCTGAATCCTCAGCTATGTCTAACAAGTATACAGCTCACTGCTTCAGAAAAGCGCCACTTTCAGAGCTGAAGAATACATTTATGTCACTGCTACTCAATTCAGAACAGTTTCAAGGATGCCCTAAACCTGCAAGTTTAATATGCAAGGAGCTACAAACAAGACACAAAGCCATCCTTTCCATCCACAGTGGTTGCCACATACTAAGACAACGCTAAAATAAATTTTAATCAACTGAGGTGCAACGTCTAAGAGCAAAATTTTACACAGCCCGTGTGCTAACTGTCCTGCACAGAGCTATGGGTATGATGGTAATGTAACTTATGCATCTTAACACTGTACAATGGGACTGTAAAGCCACTATCCATCAGCCATGTCAAAATTTGTATTATACTTGTATGCATATATATATGTGTATATATATGTATATACACATATATATGTGTGTACACAGCACATACTCTTTTCTAAAGATAGGGAACAGAAAGGTTCAGTGCAATTAATTATTTCAAGAGGGTAAAGAACATCATTGATAAATTCATAGAATTGAAAAGCTTCACAAAATTTGTGATTACCTTGATATAATCCTACTATCAAAGCGTAGCTTGTTAGAGAGCATGTTTTCAGTTAATCCTGATTTGGTCCTTACTCTGTGAAAACAATGCAGCATGTTAATGATACCTATAAGCTCACAGAGAAATGTTACATAAAAATCAACTGTTTCAAAACAGCAAAAAATGTGAAATACGGTATCCTTGGCAACTGGCTGAGGAGATGATCCCTCGTAGTTGAATTAGAAAGCAACTTTGAGTTGTAATGTGAAAGGTGTTCTGTAATTATATAATATGAGAGTACATTCACAGAAGGCACAGATATGAATGGGAAATTTTGTTTACATATACTTATATCAAGGATTAAACCTCTACTATTCACCATACGTCCACCAATCGCTGTGTTTTCTTGCAAAAATACCCAGGTTGGGGCTTCTTTACCCACCTAGATATTTTATATTGGCCATATTACTACTTCCAGAAATGGAGATTTGTCCATGTGATGGGTGTAAGAGATTGAGACTGGTTTTGTTGCCTTTTTTTTTTTTTTAAGAATACAAAGATGACATTTGTTGAGAAAGACTTTAGAGCAGGATGTTAAAATGCGCAAAGCAGAGATGTTTGCCTGCATGTTGAGAAAGATTAACAGAACAAAACTCGGACCTGCAGATTCATTTAATTTTATGGATCACAATGTTTTCTCAGTTTTTCTTAAGCCCTTGGAGTTACTATTTCAATGCTCACAGGCCAGGAATGACACTTAAATGCCAATATGGTTAATTATTGCAGCAGAAATCAAAACATGAAAGAAAAGTATGATTATATTGTGAAGATCTACATTAGCATTTACGGATGCATATTTATGCAATTTTATGCACCTCAGGATAGGAAACTCTAAAAGGATATGACAAGATTGCAGGCATTCAACAGCTCAGAAAAGGCTGGCAAAACCCTGTGATGAACAATATCAATATAAGCTTAAGAATGTTCTCCCAGGTTTTATAAATTCTATGAAGCAATCATACACAGACAATCCACATAAAATGTCCCACTAGGCAATTATAAGCATGGGGAGTCTACAAAAAAGGCTTCACATGAAGCTGGTGGATCCAAGCCAGAAATAAAACATCTGGAAAGGCAAACAGACTTCGCAGAGCCCAAAATAATAAAAAATACAGCAGAAAGTGTATTTCTAAAAAAAATGACTGCTAGAGAAAACTTACTTCGTTTCATGCAGCGTTCTTCTTCTAAAACGCATTGGTGCTGTCCCAAGTCCCGGAAGTCCATGAGCTTCTTCGTAAACATCAGTACGCGTGGATTGCTCCGGGTCACTTATAACAGCTCTGACCAGAAAGAGCAGGGAGAAGCCCTCTGACTATCAGTAAGTTTGAATTTCAGTTCTTACATATTCTTACTCGGGAAAGAAAACACCCAAGAATAACACAGCAATAAAATCTTGGAGTTATCCGTTAAGCTTGCATAAATTTGTGGGCTTATTTTTTTGTTTGTTTTTAAAAATTCTAAAGTCTATTACTGAAAATCAAATATATGCAAATATATGCAATAATATTCTGGCAGTGCACTACTATGTAGTAACTTTACATGTATAGATATATTATTTAAAGTATATTTTATATATGTATATATAAAATAAATCTTAGGATTACAAAGGCATTTTTTTTTCCTCATTTCCACTATTTCTGTAAATATTCCATCAGTGATATTCTTTATCTATGGCTCCCTCCAAAATCAGTGACAGTAGTTACTAATACTGGCCAGTGACATCATCCAACAAAAACATTGGCACTTCCTCTCCCAAAGCACTCACTCCACAGCCCATAGGATCTCAAAGTCCCATCAAGCAGACAAGAAATAGATGAACTGCTTTCTGAACATTTTAATATTCTCTGTATCAGTTTAACAAGTAAAGAAAAGAAGAGACCCTTTAAAAACACATTAGATTCTTTTCGCGTTATTGAAATTGTTCATAATCAGAAGGAAAAAATAATTTTGCACAGCTAATATAGTTTTATAAACTTGCTCTCTGATCTATGCAGATCCATTTTTGCACAGATCAGTTACACTGATTTAACTGCAAGATTGGCTCTACTAAAAAAAAAAAAAACAACCAAAAAATCAAAACACCTTTGTGTTTCCTTTAATAGATTTTTTTCATGCAACAGTTTTGAACTAATCTTCCCCGACTAACATCCTGCGCTCTGATGCCAATTTGTTTGGCAGTACCGGCACAGTTATATTTGGAACATAAACAGAGAGATTTTTTAAATTAAAAGTTCATCCTGATGCAGCTGCAGCACTACTGAATATTGTTTTGACATTGTCAACAGACGGGTTCATTCAGAGTAGGAGAAGGAATACATGGAAAAAATAAGGCAAAGCAGCTGAAGGAGGTTAAGCACAGAATGAACATCCGTGATCCAAGATGCATAAACCTGTATGTTTAATCCAACATCAGTAGGATTGAAACACTTCAACACAACCAGCGCATTTTTAAGACAATCTCTGTAATCATCTGCTTTACCTACATCTTTGTAGAGCTACAACATGGGACAAGCATTTCTTTGAAAATTCTGCACTGAACACTTCCATATTTTTAATCCTGCTACAATGACACTTGGAATTTAACATCGTGTTTCAGTACAATCTTGTTTCCTTCATGCAACTTTCTTGATATCTCAGCTTTTAAGTAGTGTAAAAGCATTAATACACTTTTAAACAACATAGGTCATTTAAACTGCAGTTGGAACGGAAACCAAGAAAAAATAAAATGGAGAAGTGCAACAACATTTCAACCTCAAAGTCTTAAGATCTGATGGGTTATAATATCAGTACAGATGACTACAGAGATTGTAAACTAAGCACAGAATGCAACATACTCTAGAGCTATCCACAGATAATTTTTAGCAAGTGTAAGGTAACATGAAACTACATTACACTACCTTGCAGCATCCTACACTGCCATAACCAGACAACTTGGATAAAGCCCTGAATTATTAAAGCATGCTTAAAAATGAGAACAAGTTTATGGGAATAATAATAAGGAAAGATGTTTTTACTATGCTCAGCTTTACCTGTAAGTTACTTTTTTTTCCCCTTAACATATAAAGGGATCTTTCTACATAGAAGCAATGCTTCCTTGGAGCCAAAGGGATAGCAATGAAGTTAGGAGAGCCTTCCTGTACAACCTTATTCAACTTGATTCATCATTGTGCCTTTTTTCCCTACCTGCCCAACATTGGTATAATACTCCTTTACTCCAGAGGGATGTTGTGTCAATAGTAATAAAGGAATATTAATAAAAGTAAGATAATAAGATACTTAGAAAATAAAATAAATTCTGAAGAAGAGAAATTTGTACCAGCGGGCATCCATATATCTTGCTGACATGCAAGAGGGTTATTTCTGAGAACTAATGCTATTGTAAAGCTCTTTAATTAGGTTCAACTATAAAATTAAAAATTATTCTCAGAAAAAATTGATCTTACACACAGCACTTTAAACTGATCTTTTAATTTATATTAAAAAGACTTCTAATTTAAAGAATTTTTGCAAATAATAACACTACATAAGACTGCATAAGACTTGGAACGAGAAGATCAAAACACCTCCTAGGCAAGAAAAGCCACACACTCACAGATCTAAATTCTTCTGTAGGGAAAACTGAAATTTTACATTATAAATTCACTTACCTAGATAATTGATCCACCATCACTTGTTCAACTACAGCCTGTTTTCTCCTCTCTGCAGCAACATCCTCCTGCAATGAAAGACTGACTGAGAGAAAATGAAATACATAACACCAGACACTTCGAATAATAAATTACCCTTTAAGATAGCATTTAGAGGTCACAATCTTACCAATGCCACAATTAATCTTTTTTTCCCCTCATCTTTTTGAAGAGTTCTATTTGCACAACAAATAGACAAATAATGGTCTCTGCTACGCACTCAAATCATCTATGCATATTAGTTGTCAATAAATATGAGAATTCTAGTATTTCTGTTGACAGACAGCATCCTTATCTCTGTATTGTTTCCAATAAATTCTGTAAGTACAATAGAGCCTGAGGAAACTCACACTATTCCAGGTTTCATGGTTGAGACAGGCTCCAGCTCAGAGAATGAAACTTTACCTCCAGCAATATTTAGTCAAAAAAATGCTTTTAAGAATTAGTCTCAATGCACAATTTTTGTTTGCTGCATGCCACAATAATTTTCTGCTGAGACAGGCCAATCTGAAAAACCTTTCAGGAAAGATCGTCCTAAGGGGGAAGGGGACTTAACATGATATTATTATTATTTTTATTAGAGTAACACTGAACCATAACCTTGTGCTATTCACTGTAAAGTGCTCAGGCGTTGATCATCATTTGTGTCATAGAAAGAAACCAAAGCAAAGAGGATGCCCCAGGACAGCATGGAGGCCACTGGCAACAACCAGGCCCCAGCATCTCTCTTCTTTTTATCTTCCAGATTTCTGAACTTTTTCACTGCACTTAAATTTGCCTTTTTTCCCAAAAAAATAATTTTTATATATGAGAAAACAGAGATTATTGTTATTGAGGGGGTTTACGCAACCTTTTTGACAACTCTGTAGGTATTCTGAAACTGAAGAATTAAGATATTTTTCTGACTGGTTATTTTTTCCACACAATTCTTGTGTGCAAACCAAATTCTATCTAGATCAGGCCTTCCCATCGCTGAAGAAGAACCGAAAGTTGGTTCCCAGACACCAGGTAACTGTAAGGGATAATCCCTAATTCCACAGAGATGTTATGGGTATAATTCACAACCTTCAAATACTGATTTGCACTAGCCAAAAAAAAAAAAACCAACCAAAAAACCCAAATAAATAATGTAACACCAGACCAGCTGGTGTTGATTCTGAACTGATTTTAAGCCTTAAAAGATTTCTGAATTATAGGAGATGGGGGGGTTTTGTTTGTTAAAACACAACATATTCCATGGACCCCAGCTTATAGAGCCAAACAAGCTAGCATGCTGAAAAGAACCTGATTTTAAAAAAATAAACCTTACACCTTGAATTTCAATTGAATACTAAGTCACTAAATGTGCTCTTCCATGGAACATCTTCCATTCAGCTCTTAGGCAAAAGCTCTACTATGAATTTACAAAATTGCTGAGACAAACATTGAACTTGCAGCAGCTCTCAGTAGTTAAAAAGTAGTAACTCTTGTTCACAAAATATCATTATTCAGAGAAAACCAACCTTCTTCCAAAAAAACTTAATTTTATTATATATAGCATCTATGGGCAATCACACATGTACTATAATCTGTCTTGAATAAGGGAACTTTCATCCCAAACTACAGAAAAATTAAGACAAATTCTACTTTAACATTAGAGTTTTTGGTAAGGATTACAGTAAAAGGAAATTTTAACATTGTGTATTCTTAAGCAAATTTTTACAACACCTTAAAATCAAATGCCTACAATTGAGGCAACGTACACCCAATGGAATTAATATGTATGCAGTTACTACTTCCAATTTTTTCCATTATTCCTACCACTATCAGAAGCTTGAACCTGAGAGAACCTAAGAGATACTCCTAGAAAGAGACAGCCAGCCTGTGCAAACATGAGTGCTAATCATTAACAAAAGTGCTTCTAAAGGTCCCCAGGACACCTTGCTCAGATGCCTGCTGGCTTCCTTTTAAAGCAGACCAGGTGCAGTGCCTGTTATTTGTGGTCCTGCACTGCTCCCTTTCTCAGTGTTTTCAGCTTATTTGATTTAGCATTAAGTAGTTACTCTAACGATACTTCAAAAATTTTTCCATTATCTTCACCCTATAGTATAGATTTTAAAATTTATTCTAAAAATAACAAACAGGAAGTTCTTCAAGTTCTTCATAAAAGTACTTTCTGAAAAGATTTTCTTATCATGAAAATGAATAGTGACCTCAGTAGTGCAACATCCACATTCACTTTGACCAGACTAGAAATCAAATAAATGTTTGCAATGATGTAAAATTCAGTGCATAGTGATGAGCAAACAAAATAAATTAAAATAATTATTTGCTTTACAATCTCATAAAACTTCTCATGACTTAGTATTCCATGAGAAAGTTACAATGCTAACTTTGTTCAACAATACCTTCAAAAACTAGTTTTGAAGGCCATCATTCTGCATATAGAATCATAGAATCATTAAGGTTGGAAAAGACTTCTAGGATCATCGAGTCCAACCGTCAACCCAACAGCACCATGCCCACTAAACCATGGCCCTAAGCGCCTCATCTACGCGTCTTTTAAATACTTCCAGAGATGGTGACTCAACC